>NC_047040.1:79775131-80082832 GCF_011762595.2 Tursiops truncatus | reverse complement strand
GTCATGGGAGTATGATCAAGAGTGGGTTAGACTGACCACTGAACTGGCCACTGCCCAGATTCCTTCAACTGGGCTGTTTCCCAAACTTCAGTCATTCTCAAAACATGTTCTTGATTGTTTCCATATCACCTTTCAAACTGCTCAATCTTTTATTTGATATTTTTATTTGAATTATGTTTCTTTAAAGCAATTTTATGTGACATATCATAAATGGAAAACCATTAACACCTAATATAGACAGAAGTATGGAAGAAAATATAATAACAATTTCATTAAATTCTAGCAGCATATATTATTGTTTGCCCTAAATCCTAAGCTTGAGGCCTCGCCTTTTCATTCTTGCTAGAAAAGGAGATTAAGATGTGGTAGAGGAGTTTTAACCTTACATCATCATTAAACTGATTCTTCTTCTTTGATGTAGTCTGACAGTTTAAAGGAAAATTATAAATTGAATAGTATCCTTAATTTGTAACTAAGTACTGTTGTTACTGTTTGGTGGTTTGTTTTTTATTTCAAGCAACACAAACCATTATTAGGAAAACATGGAGTAAATCACTGTTAATATTCATGTAAATAAGATGAACTGATCACTGTAAAGTCATTTCCAAATATCGTTACTTGGGTGAATCAGCCCCACTCTCCACTGCTCCCTGTATACAATTTGCATCCGACTGACCAAGATTGAAAGATTCGAAGTAGGAAGCCTAATTGGCTTAGAGAATGCTTCCATTTCTTGAATGGTGAAGGCAGGGTGTTTGAGCGACAGTTCCACAAGAATGTGTGCAATAAGGGTATGATAGTTAATTTTGTGTGTCAACTTGACTGGGCTGTGGGATGCCCAGATATCTAGTTAAACATTATTTCTGGGTGTGTCTATGGGGGTGTTTCTGAAAGAGATTAACGTTCGAATTGGTGGATTGAGTAAAACAGGTGGCCTTCCCCAATGTGGGTGAGCATCATCCAATCTGGTGAAGGCCTGGATAGGACAAAAAACTGAGGAAGCTTGAATTTGCTCTCGTAAATTGTGTGATAATAATTTACATTAGGACATTCAATATTTTGTAATATTTTTTGCAGTAATAATAATCTATCAAATCTAACTCCATTGCAGTACTTGAAGATTATATATATATGTGTGTATGTGTATATATATATATATATAATTCTTGGTTAAATTTGACAATTGACAATCCAGTTGCCTTAGACTCAGTAGAGTAAAATTTCTCCAAATTGAAATTAATTTAAAACCATCTAAGAACTATAATATTTCAATAAAAAGGTTAAATTTGTCATTAGAAAATTACATAAAATTCTTAATTATATCAATGTAATTAATGATTGTGCTGAAAAGAAGTAAAAATAATTTTCCTGGAAAATATATGATAATTATGATTTAGGCGTGATTTTATTTTTTATCTATTCAAACACTCTCATTCCAAAACAGAATGCCCAGACGTGTGCAATGATAATTAAATTTAGGCATTTTTTTTATTTTACTAAATTTCAGTCATATAAAAACCATGGATTTACAAACATTCTAAAATATTATGATTTTAAAAATTTACTTTTTCTAGGTAGTATATTTCAATCAACATCTATTTGTGACTTGCAAGTTTTAAATATGTAGCACTCTCAAATGTTTGGAGCAAGACTATAGAAATAGAACAGCAAATTTAATCCAAAGATAGCAAAATGAAGAGGAAAATAGATAAAAGAAGAAATTAACAAAATAGAAAACAAGCCTACAGTTGAGAGAACTGACAAATTTATTCTTTTAAAAGGTTATAAAATTGTAAATCCCTCATGAGATTGATGAAGACAAATTGAGAGAAGGCAAAAATGAACAATAGCAGACATAAAAAAGGGGGGACATCACTACAAATCCTACAAACATTAAAGCCACCATGAGAGAATATTATGAGCAAACATCAGATAAAATGTAGAAATTTCTAGGAAAAAAAAACTTAACCAAAATTCACTCGGCAAGAAACAACCAATTGAATTGTGTTGTTAACCATTAAATCTATTGATTTTATAATTAAAATTATTCCCCCAAAGGAAATTCTAGGCTTAGATGGTGTCGCTCGTGAGTTCTACCAAATATTTAAGAAACAAATAATATCAATCTTACACAAAATTTTCCATGGATAAGGAATGACTTCCCAACTTACACTGTGAAGTCACATAACCCTGATTCCAAAACCTAACAAGGACATTAAAGAAAAGAACAATAATAAGGCAGTCAGACTCATGAACCAAATCCTGCAACATACAAAACGCATAATATATCACAACCAATTTAGACTTATTCCAGTAATGCAAGGGTGATTTAATATTCAAGAGTCAATCAGTGTTATCCACCAAATTAACACAATAGAGGAGAAAAATAATATATTCATTTCAATAGATACCCAAAAATAGCATTTGATAAAATTTAGCATCTATTTATGTTTAAAAATTAATAATCCTTACCATACCAAGGACACATAGGTTGATGGAAAAGGATAGACTTTTCAAAAAGTGGTATTAGTTTAACTACATATTTTTTACAAACAAATACACAAATAGAAAGGAAAAAGAAAGTTAACCCCTATCTCACACTGTACACAAAAATTAATTTCAGGTTCACTGTAGATCTAAATATGAAACACAAATGAATGCAGCTTGTATAGGATAGTAAATGAACACATTTTAATGTTCTTGGGATACGGAAAGATTTTTTTAAACAGGATACAAAATATATCAACCAAAAGGGAAATAATTAATATTTTTGACTACAATAAAAATGATCATTTCCATTCATCAAAAGATACCATTAAGAAATGAAAAAGCAAGGCAATCAAAATAATAACAAAGATCTTATATCCCTTCAAATGAATAAGAAAGTCTACCTATAGAATAATGGGCAGGAATGTTGGACAAGCACTTAGAAGATAGATAAATGGCTAGTAAACAACCCTGTCAGTAATAAGGAAAATGCAAATTAAAATTACAGCGAATAATGTCCAAGAACTGCTCAATGGATAAACAGATTACAAATATATTCCTACAATGAAATGCAAGTTGGCGATAAAAAAGAGCAAACCACCAACACACATTACAGCATGGATGAATTTCAAGAGCATTATGCCAGGTGAAATAAGACAGACACAAAAGACTACATACTCTATGATTTTATTTATGTAAAATTCTAGAAAAGGCAAAATTATAATGACAACAGATTAATGGTTGCCCAGGTCTGTGGGTGGGGAAGGGAATTGGCTGTAAAGGGACAGGAGAAAGCTTTTTGGGGTGTTGGAAATGTTCTATATCTTGTGGGTGGTGGTGGATACATGACTATTTATTTTGTTAAAAATCACTGAACTTATTCATACCACGAAAAATTATAAGCAATAAAAATTAATGAATCACTGTACCAATATGGATGCATTTTTAAAATACAGTGTTGAGAAATAATAATAATAAGGGTATTCATATGATCAACTTATAAAAACTCTAAACTACAGTATTCTAAGCCATGATAGTAGTCACCTTTGGGCAGAGGGAAGGGAGTAATGGTTGGGAAAGGGCATGAATTGGGAGAGGGTCTCGTGGGAGCTGGCAGTGTTCAGTTCTTCAGCCGGGTAGTGAGGTCATGGGTGTTCATTTTGTGATGAGTTCCTGAATTATGTATTTATGTTTTCAGTACTTTTATGTTGATTATGACAAATGTCTTGCTGTTGGAAAGGTGGGAAATGGGGACATGATTAAATGTGTCGTTTTGTTTTTTGTTTTTTTTGAGATGGGAGATACTTGAGAAATATTACTTTTTCGTGAGACTGATTCATAGAGAAAAATGGAAGGAAAGTGTTTTGAAGGGACGATTAATAGTGCAAAATTTCTGAGGAGAGAGGATTTAGAGTTTAGCTAAAAGAAAATTGGCCTTTTATTAATCAGAGGGAGAAGGAGAAATGTGCACATGTAGGTTTGTGGATGGAGAGCACAGGGAGTTCCTGTCTCGTGGCTTCTATTCTCAGTAAATTGGAAATGATGTGACTTTGAGGGAGGAAGTAGAAAGATGAGCAGATTTGCAGTTTGAAAAGTGTAAAGAAGTTTGAAAAAGTAATTTCAGAGGGTAATGTGAGGTTGACCTTGAATTCACTTGTTAGTGTTATGGGCCCAAAATGGCTTGGTGAGTTGAATATATTGTGGGAGTCCTATGAGAAGAGCCTCTGTTCTGGACTTAGACTATAGCAATGTGTAGTTTGGCCTCTTTAACATGTTTACTGCAGCTAATTTCCAGATCTCAAGGGGGCACATGGATTATACATGAAATCGCAGTAGCTCTAAGTAAGTACCCACAACTAGTTCTGGGAGTAGCACACAGAGATGGAGTCACGAATGAGATCTGCATCTGGTGTAGGCAAGGTGACTAAAAAAGAGGAACATTTGTCAACAGTCACAGATATCTTGACAATGGGGTATTCTTCGAATACAACCTGTGTATAAAATTAGAGGAAACGTCCTCATACCTGAGTTATTTGTCTAAGTCATAGAATTCAAAACCAAAGAAACATCAAAGTATGTGCTTATCAGAAATGGCTAGATGTGGATCTTATTTTGCCTAATGCTAATTTCAAATTCAGAGGGAAAATTAGCGAGAAAGTGTTAATGAATCAACAAGAATGGGTTTACTATTTATGTCTACTCTTTGAAAGTAATTCAAAGCAGTTGTCATAGAGAGGATTAGCCAGCAGTATTATTCTTGTGTGTGTAATCATGTAATCTTGTTTTTAATAAGATTTATACTAATCTTGTATATTGGAAGGGATATAATGCCTTTGAGGGCAATTATAGTTACTTTATCAAAGTAAAGTGACACCCAGCTCAAACTATTAGGCATCAGTAAAAGAGATGAAAGTTTATTATACACCATTAAAAAAATATAAAAGCAAACAAAAAATTTTAAATAACATTCTGGCATTGAAACCTTATTATATTTTGTTTTATTTTAAAAAATCATCTACACATTTTCCTGGGGGACTATCAAGAGAAACAAAGATAAAAATAGGTAGTCAGAGAATGACAGGCAAAAATATAAACACATTTTTCTTTTTCCTGTTGACTCTTTCTTGTGCAAGTTGAGAAATAGAGATATAGGAGAAAAAGAGGCTTTGGAGAAATTTCAAGCAAAAGATTTACCTTCAGGCTCAGATGGGAAGCAAAGATTGGTAGACCCACTTGAAAGTAGATCTTTAGATTTAGGATTAATTATTAAAAAGAAAGATTATAATCAAAGATTGTGTATATAATTAGTGATTGACTATGCAGTTAAAGGATCTTAGATGCCCAATGGGGTCTTTGAGTTCATTTTGTTAACTGAATTTTTTTTATTTTATGAAAATAATACTTGATTATTTTTAAGGTTAAACAATAAAAATATATAAATGAAAAGTTAATATTCTCAACTCTGCTTGTTCCACATTGAGCTAACTAATGTTAACTGCTTGCATCTTTATTTCTAGATATTTCTGTGTTTATTCAATCATATGCAAAGAGGTGTATTTTCTGTGTGTGTGTGTGTGTGTGTGTGTGTGTGTGTGTGCGCTTAAAAACAAACATGGGATCTACCTCAACAGATTACTCTGAAATTTGATCTTATCACTAAAAATATATCATGGCCATCTAGTCCAACAAGTAGATATAGTATAATTTTACTCATTCTTAAATACCTTCAGAATATTACATAATATGTATATGCACCATCAACTACTACTACGTTCTACTACTAATATACATTCAAGTTATTTTAAGGAATTGGCTCATGTGATTGTTGAACCTGCCAAGTCTGAAATCTGCAGGACAGGGTGTCAGGCTGGACACCCAGGGAAGAGTTGGTGTTGCAGCTCAAGTCCAAAGTCAGTTTGGAGGCAGAATTCCTTCTTCACTGGGGAGCCTCAGGCTTTTCTTATAAGGCCTCCAACTGACTGAATGAGGCCCACCCACATTATGGGCTTTACTCAAAGTCTACCAACTTAAATATTAATCCCATCTAAGCATTAATTTATGCCAATGTCTAGACTGGTGTTTGACCAAACACTGGGTACTGTGACCTAGCTAAGTTAAATTAACCCTCACACTATGTATATTCCTCTGAGATTTGCTTTTTTCATTCAACATTTTGATTTTGAGATTCTTCCAGACTGCAGTTTTAATTCATTCAGTTCTTCTGCTACATAGTATGCCATTGCATGAATGTATCACAATTTGTTTATCCATTTGTTCCTATTGATGAACATCTGAGATAGTTCCTGTTTTTTTTTTTTTTTTTTTTGGTTACAAATAATGTTGCATTGAACATTTTGGATTATGACTCAGTGTTCAAGTACAAGAGTTTCTTTAGATAATATACCCAGAAGTAAGCTTGCTGGATGTTAGGATATGCACATATTTAGTTTACATGATAATGCCAAATTGTTGTTCAAAGTGATGTGCCAGTTCACACTCCCACCATCAATGAGAGTTGTGCCTGTTGTGCCCCATCTTGGTCTTGTCAAGCTTTTAGATGTTTGCCAGTGTTTTAATCAAAAATAGGACTCCTGGATTCTCTCATGAAGTCTGGTAAATACCAGCTGTGTGGCTATTGTCACAAAGGGTCCTTCCAGCCTTCAATTCTGCTGGTTCCAAAGTCTCACCTCAAACTACTCAGGTAGATAATGTCAGAAAACAAATCAACATCACACCAACTTACTGTGCACCAGAACTGAAGATATTTAATTTAACTTGGCTCGGGATGTTCACTGGGTTAATGAGCTAGAATATAAATCAAGCCGTTGGGTGTCAGTTTCTGAGTAAGGAATCTATATGGTTGTTTTTACACAGGTCAGTTGAGTAGGAATGGAATTACAGTTTGCCTATGGCAATAAATAGAATAGTTGCAACTGAATTTTTCATATTAAACAGATGTTACAAAGTCATTTAAAACAGCACAGTTCACTATGGGTTTCTTACTCTTTAACATATTTTCTATTAGAGGGCTGTGAATTTAGGGGAACCAGGGACAGTTGAATGAAGCCTGAAAATTTGAGAGCTTTGTTTTATCAAGTGTTGGTTTAAAGAAGCCTTTTTTGAGCTTTTAAAAAGCAATTTTCTCCTCAACTTACTATTTCAAAATGGGCTTAATTTCATAAGCTATCTTTTAAAATGAAAGCCTGTGCTATTCAAACACACAAAAATACTTACTGTAAGAACATTTTTGGACTTCAAGAAGAATCAGCGATTCCATTTCCTTCTCTTACTAGTGCCAAATGGAATTTGGATGAAAAGTTTTCCATATGAGTGGTAACCATATGTGTGAACATCAAGAACTTGGTATAAAAGTTGGCTAAAAGAAGGCTACTACTCTCTTAAACAAGTCCTGTTTAGAGATAGACCAGGGTCAGCATACTTCTCTCTAAAGGGCCAGATAGTAACTGTTTTTAGGCTTTGTTGGCCATACAGTCTGTTGCATCTGCTTATCTCTGATGTTGTAGCTTGAAAACAGCCAGAAAAAAAAACACATAAATAAATGGTTGTGGCTGTATTCCAATCAAACTTTACTCAAAAAACAGGTGATGGACTGGACTTAGCTTGCAGGTTGTAGTTTCCCAACCCAATTTCGGCCATTAAGTAAAATATTAAGTATTAAGCATAATGCACAGAACATTTGCTACAATGAAGACTCTGATGTCCCTCTAATGTGAGATAATCCTTGCCATTCCTCCTTATTATCGTTTTTTCAGAGGATAATTGCACTGGGCTTTATGTTGAGCTATTGGTACTGCATTTAAAAAGGTTAATGAAATCCAAGGACATGGTATATCTCTCCATCTCTTTGTATCATTTTTAATTTCTTTCATCAGTGTCTTATAGTTTTCTGCATACAGGTCTTTTTTGTCTCCTTAGATAGGTTTATTACTAGGTATTTTATTCTTTTTGTTGCAATGGTAAATGGAAGTGTTTCCTTAATTTCTCTTTCAGATTTTTCATCATTAGTGTATAGGAATGCAAGAGATTTCTGTGCATTAATTTTGTATCCTGCAACTTTACCAGATTCATTGATTAGCTCTAATAGTTTTCTGGTAGCATCTTTAGGATTCTCTATGCATAGTATCATGTCATCTGCAAACAGTGAAAGCTTTACTTCTTCTTTTCCAATTTGTATTCCTTTTATTTCTTTTTCTTCTCGGATTGCTGTGTCTAAAACATCCAAAACTATGTTGAATAATAGTGGTGAGAGTGGACAACCTTGTCTTGTTCCTGGTCTTAGAGGAAAGGAAAACATAAACAAGATGAAAAGACAACCCTCAGAATGGGAGAAAATATTTGCAAATGAAGCAACTGACAAAGGATTAATCTCCAAAATTTACAAACAGCTCATGCAGCTCAATATCAAAAAAACAAACAACCCAATCCAAAAATGGCTAGAAGACCTAAATAGACATTTCTCCAAAGAAGATATACAGATTGCCAACAAACACATGAAAGGATGATCAACATCACTAATCATTAGAGAAATGCAAATCAAAACTACATGAGGTTATCACCTCACACCAGTCAGAATGGCCATCATCAAAATATCTACAATCAATAAATGCTGGAGAGGGTGTGAAGGAAAGGGAACCCTCTTGCACTGTTGGTGGGTATGTAAATTGATACAGCCACTATGCAGAACAGTATGGAAGTTCTTTAAAAAACTAAAAATAGAACTATCATATGACCCAGCAATCCCACTCCTGGGCAAATACCCTGAGAAAACCATAATTCAAAAAGAATCATGTACCGCAATGTTCATTGCAGTACTATTTACAATAGCCAGGACATGGAAACAACCTAAGTGTCCACCAACAGATGAATGGCACATATATACAATGGAATATTAGCCATAAAGAGAAACAAAATTGAGTTATTTGTAGTGAGGTGGATGGACCTAGAGTCTGTCATACAGAGTGAAGTAAGTCAGAAAGAGTAAAACAAATGCCATATGCTAACACATATATATGGAAACCAAAAAAAAAAAAAAAAAAAACAGGTTCTGAAGAACCTAGGGGCAGGACATGAATAAAGACGCAGATGTAGGGAATGGACTTGAGGACACAGGGTGTGGGAAGCCTAAGCTGAGAAGAAGTTAGAGAGTGGCATGGACATATATACACTACCAAATGTAAAATAGAGAGCTAGTGGGAAGCAGCCGAATAGCACAGGGAGATCAGCTCAGTGCTTTGTGACCACCTAATAGGGAGGTGGTCTAGGGAGGGTGGGAGGGAGACACAAGAGGGAGGGGATATGGGGTTATATGTGTATGTATAGCTGATTCACTTCGTTATAAAGCAGAAACTAACACACCATTGTAAAGCAATTATACTCCAATAAAGATATTTTAAAAAAATGTTAATGCATTCCTTCTAAGGGCATTAATGCATTTCATGGGATTGTTTATAAGCAAGTTTTGACTGATTGAATCTGTTTATTTACTGATTGTAACAGTCCTTCCATGAGGTGGGAGAAAGGGCTGCTCAGCTAGGCTGGTTAATTCCACAGATTTGGCAGGTGTTTAAGCTTTTAAACCAATGGCCCACAGGGAGTGGGTGAGCCTTTCCCCTTGCACCTGTGTCCTGCTGGCAGTCAACATTCCTCCCACTGCCTACGACATGCCAGCTTTAGGAGGCAAAGTGCACACATTGTGGCTTATCACAAGCTGTTCTGCCTCTTTCAAAATCAGCTGAGTACTGCATGAAACACAGAGTGCGAACCTGCACCGGCAAATCCTGCTTAGAGCTAATAATCATTAGCAATGATCCCAGACTTTCATGGGTATCACACACCAGCCAGTGGCTGTATTTAGATGGACCATGGTGTGTGTGTGTCTGGGATGTGGTCTGGAAGAAGGGTAATGTCCCTTTTTATTTCTCAGGAGCCCATTGTCTTCTCTCCATTTTCATACCACTCCTCTAGTGAGAGTTACCATCTTTCTCTTAGACCTCTAGAATCCTTTCTCTGAGTCTTCTCACTTCACTCTAATCCATTCTCTACACAGCAGCCGGAGTGACCTTTTAAAAATGCAGTTCTCATCATGCCACTCCTCGACTTAAATTTCTTTTTTGGCGTCACACTGCCATTAGGAGGAAGCCACAATTATCATGACTTTCTCTCAAGACTATTCATGCTCTGACCCCAGCTCACCTCTGCACCTCATCCAACTCCACTCCCTCACATGCTACTGTGTTTCAGTTGCTCTTGCACTGTTCAGTTCCCTGAACTAACTTTCCATACTGGCTCCCACCTAGGAGCCTTTACACATGCTATTGTCCTATTGATCTTCTGTTTATAATTTTGATTTCTTAAATAGAGAAGAGAGTACAATCCACTATAATCTGTTCTCTCCAACTCACATTGTATAGGGTCTCAACTTGTTCTACCAATTACTGCAAGTCTGATATGTTGCTAATTAAATTAATTATTATTTAGTAATTGTTGTTTTTGGCAGTGGTCTAGAAATGTGAAGAAGAAATTCAGTGATTTTAATCAACAAGGTACATGTACCTCATCTTATGAAATACCAGTTAAAGAGTCCTTGAAGCAGTGTTGCCAAAGGCAATGAATTTCAAAATTTGGCAAATCTGGAAATTTCCCTGATAAATTGAGTTGAAAAAAAGTTAACTTCCATGTAAAATGTATAGAAATTTGAGTCAAATATAGGTTTATGTTGGTTATAATCTGTCTTGTGCATGGCTTAATTCCCTTATCCAGGAAACAAATAATGTGACTTAAGCTTCCCCAATCCCTAAATATGGGGTTCATGTTGCCTTTTAGTAGCTCTTTAAGTTCTCCATAGGCTTTTATGAAAGTGCAGAGATTTCAGCCAACATAGTTTCCAGGATTTCCATCCATAAAGAGAAGTGCCTTTGTGAGAGCTATGGGATCCAGGTAGGAGATTATTAAACCCAGATTTAGTCCAAGGGGACTAAATTTCAAGAAGGGGAGCCATTTCAAAAGGCAGTCTCACACCCAGGTGACTGACTCACCAACAGTGGTCCCACTACAGACCTGGAGACAGCTCTGTACCCCAAGGATTTGCCTACAGCTCCATTTGGCCTTGTTCCTGTCACCACCACTATATGCCTGGGGACCTGGGAAGAGTCAAGACCACCAATGTATCATGTAACAGGCATACAGACCTAAGTCCTAGCTGTGGACCCTAAAGTGGTCTGTGAACCTGCTCCAGCACCTTTCAGTTGCAGTACAGGTGTCCCTGGAAGTAAGCCCACCAGACCTGGTCAGACTGTAGATTACGAAAGGGCCCTTAACTTGGCTCCAGTCCATGCTAGTCACAGTCAGCCAGCAATCTTGCTGGCAGAGAGCTCCAGGAGACACTCCCAACTAAGACCCAGGAGATCCTTAAAGTATCCTACACTCAGCTTCAACCTCTTGAGTTGCAATCAAGGAGCAGTATAGCCAGCCCAGGGACCTGCAGGGAGACATACCTATCTGTGCCTCCAGAGCCAAGTTTGCAGACCTCAGTTTTGGCTGTGGAACCTGAAACAGTCCTGAGGCTTAGTTCCAGCCCCTCTCAGCCATAGACCAGGGCCAGTCCTGCCCACCCCATCCAGTGATCAGCCAGGAACCTTCCCTGGGACCCATCTATGTACCTGGTAATAGGCCCACTGTCTGAGGACCCAAATTTGGACACTGAAGCAGACCCTTCTTCCAGCATCACCCTACCAAACAAAGTACTGGAGGCAGCTTCATCTACCCAGGGATGAGACAGAATCCATGCCTGGCTGAATTCCTGGTAACAAGCCCACCAACAGCAGACCTCACTGCAGACCCAGAGACAGCCTCACAACCGGCTCCAACCCAATATGACTGCAATTCCAGAGATAATCCCATCAGCCTAGAGAACTGACAGAAGAAGGTCTTCACGTGATGAAAGCAGTCTACAAAGATGGAAAGATGTGTTTGCTCCTTCAAATGCACAGACACCAATGCAAGGCTACATGGATCACAAAGAATCAGGCAAATATGACACTATGACACCACCAAAGGAAACTAATAAAATTCCAGTAACTGACCCCAAAGAAATGGAGATCTATGATTTGCAAGGCAAAGATTTCAAAATAATTATTCTAAAGAAATTAAATGAAATGCAAGAGAACGTGGATAGACAACAGAATGAAGTCAGGAAAACACACATGAACAAAATGAGAAGTTTAATGAAGAAATAGAAACCATAAAAAAAGAACCAAACAGAAATCCTGGAGCTGAAGAATACAATGAAAAAACTGAAAAAGTCAATAGAGAGCTTTAACAACAGACTTCATCATGCAGTAGAAAGAATCATCAAACTCAAGGATCATTTAAAATTAGCCAGTTAGAGGAACAAAAAGAAAAGAGAATGAAAAAGAGTGAAGAAAGCCAAAAGCCTATATGAACTTTGGGATGCCATCAAGTCAATGAAAGCTTATTTAAAGAAATAATAACTTAAACTTTCCCAAATCTTGGGAGAGATACAGACATCCATGCACAGGAAGTTCAGAGGACCCAAAGCAATATCAACTCAAAGAACATTACTCCAAGACACAATATAATCAAAGTGTTAAAAGTCAAAAACAAAGAATATTGAAAGCTGCAGAAGAATTCCCTCATAACAAATAAGGGAAGACTATAAGGCTATCAGTGGATTTCTCTGCAGAAATCTTGCAGACCAGGAGGGAATGGGATGATATATTCAAAGTCCAACAAATTGGATAACCTAGAAGAAAGGAGTACATTACTAGAAACATACCACTTACCAAGACTAAATCATAAAGAAATAGAAAATCTGGACAGACCAATAACAATTAAGGAGATTGAAGCAGTAATCAAAAATCTCCCAACAAAGAAATGCCCAGGACCAAATGGTTTCACTGGTGGAGTATACCAGATATTTAAAGAATTAATGCTAATCCTTCTCAAACTCTTCCCAAAAATTGAACAGAGACAAATACTCCCAAAGTCATTTTATGAGGCCAGAATTACTCAGATACCAAAACCAGATAAAGACACTACAAGAAGAGAAAACTACAGACCAATATTCCTAGTGAATATAGATGCAAAAATTCTCAACAAAATACTAGCAAATTGAATTCAACAGCATATTAAAAGAATCATACACCATGATCAAATGGGATTTATCCCTAGGATGCAAAGATGGTTCAACATATGCAAATCAACAAACATGATATACCACATTAAAAGAATGAAGCATAAAAACCATATGATCCTTTCAACAGATTCAGAAAAAGCATTTGACAGAATTCAAAATCTTCTCATGATAAAAGCTCTCAACTAATTGGGTTATAGAGGGAATGTACCTCAACTTAATAAAGTCATATAGGACAAGCCCACAACTAACCTATTCAGTGGTGAGAAACTGAAAAGCTTTTCTTCTGAATTCAAGAACATGACAAGGGTGTTCACTCTCACCACCCGTATTTAACATAGTTCTGGAAGTCCTAGCCAGAAATATTAGGCAAAAAAAAAAAAAAAAAAAAAATTTAAAGGCATCCAAATAGGAAAGGAAATAAAACTGTCTCTGTTTGCAGATGATATTATCTTATATATAGAAAACCCTAAAGACTCCACCAAAAAACTGTTAGAACTAATCAGCAAATTCAGTAAAGTTGCAGGATACAAAATCAACATACAAAAATCAGTTGCATTTCTACACACTAACAATAAAGTATATGAAAGAGAAATAAAACATTCCTATTCATGATAACATCAAAAACAATAAAATACTTGGGAATAATTTAACAAGGAAATGAAAGATCTGTACACTGAAAACCATAAGACATTGATTAAAAAAAATGAAGACACAAATAAATGGAAAAATATCCTGTGTTCATAGATCAGAACAATCAATATTGTTAAAATGTCCATACCACCCAAAGCCATCTATAGATTCAGTGCAATCTCTATCAAATTTTTAATAGCAATTTTTACAGAAATAGAAAGATCAATCCTGAAATTTATATATAACTACAAAAGACTCCCAGAAGTGAACACAATCTTCAAAAAGAACAAAGAGGGAGGCATCACATGTTCTGATTTCAGGCTATACTACAAAGCTGTAGTAATCAAAACAATATAGTACTTACATAAAAGCAGACACATAGACCAATGGAATGGGATCAATAGCCCAGAAATAAACCCATGCATATATGCTCAATTAATGTTAGACAAGGGACTCAAGAATACTCATACGGGGAAAGGATATTCTTTTCAATAAATGTTGTTGGGAAAATTGGCTATTCACATGCAAAAGAATGAAATTGGACCCCTGTCTTACACCACTCACAAAAATGAACACAAAAAGAATTAAAGGTTTAAATGTAAGACCTGGTGCCATAAAACTCCTAGAAGAAAACAGGGAAATGGCAATGATTTGGTCTTGGCAATGATTTTTTGGATTTGACACCAAAAGTACAAACAACAAAAGCAAAATAAAAAAGACTGCATCAAACTAAAAAGCTTCTGCACAGCAAAGGAAATAATCAACAAAATGAAGAGGCAACCTACAGAATGGGAGAAAATATTTGGAAGCCATATATCAGATAAGGGGTTAGTGTCCAAAATATGTAAGGCGCTCATACAACTCAATAGCACCCCCCCGAACAAAAAAACAAAACAAAACCTAACAACCCAATTTAAAAATGGGCTGAAGACTTCAATAGACATTTCTCCAAAGGAAGACACAAATGGCCAACAGGTACATGAAAAGATGCTCAATGTCACTAATCATCAGGCAAATGCAATCAAAACCACAACAAGAGATCACCACCTCACACTGTTGGGATGGCTATTATCAAAAAGACAAGAAATAACAAGTGTTGGTAAGATGTGGAGAAATTGGAATCCTTTTACTCTGTTGGTGGGAATGAATATTATTCAGACATAGAAAGGAGGTAATTCTGCCATTTGTGACAACATGGATGGACCTTGTTGTCACAACATGGAGAGCATTATGCTAAGTGAAATAATTCAGACAAATAATTCAGAGAAAGACAAATACTGTATGCTCTCACTTATATGTGAAATCTTAAAAAAGCTGAACTCATAGAAACTGAGAGTAGAATGATGGTTGCCAGGGACTGGGGGAGTTGGGGAAATGGGGACATAGGTTGGTCAAAGGGTACAAATTTACGGTTATAAAATAAGTTCTGGGGAAGTAACATACAGCATGGTCAATAAGTATATATAAAATCCCCCAACTTCATTAGTCATTGGGGACACACATATTTAAACCTCCATGGCTTTATAACTGCATAGCCATCAGAATGTGTAAAAGTTAAACAGACTGACCTTACCAGGTGTTGGTGAAGAGGTGGAGCAATGGGAACTCTCATTTATTGCTGATGGGAATGTAATTTGTTACACCTACTTGAGAAGACTATTTGTCATCACTTACTAAATGTTAAATATGTTCATACCCCATGATCCAGCACTTTTCCTTTGGAATGTCTTCTACAGAAATGCTTGCACATGTGCATCAAAAACATGTGTAAGAATATCCATTGCAAAATTATTTGTGTAACATCCCCAAGCAATCCAAATACGCTTTAATAGTAGAGTGATTAATATCCTTTTACATTTATAAAGTTGATTACTTTTCAGCAATGAAAACAAACTACCAACATAAATAAAATGGATGCTTTTCATGCTCTGTACTGTTGAACCATAGCAGCCAGGCTCACAATCACACGTATAGTATAATTCAGTTTATGTAAAGTTTACACAGTGGCAAAATTAATCTGTGGTGTTAGAAACAAGCCACTATCACCTTTGAAGAAGGAGGAGGAATTACTGACTAAAAGGGGCTTATAGGAGGCTTCTGGGGAGGGGCAATAATATTCTATTTCTCGTGTATCCATTTTGTATTTTCGCTCTGAGAATTCTTCCATCTGCTCACTAATAATATGTCCTCTTTTTAAAATTCAGATTAATTTAACGTTCAAATTAAAAGGGAAACCAGTACCTGAATCCTAGGTTTTCCTGTTTTCTATAATGCATGCCTAATTGTGTACTAAGTAGACAGAAGTAATTGATTGACCTTGGATATTCAGTAAAGTGATGGCACATTCCCTGACATTTGTGTTTGAAGGTTAAATTTGAGTTGAGATCTGCATCATAAGCTCAAAATAGAGTGTGTGCAAGTTTTCAGTGTTTCTATTATTTATGCCATTTCACTCCTTTTCTATTTCTTTTAATCAATAATTTTATGAAATGATTGACGCAAGGACCTAGAAAATCTTCGTGTAAACTGAATTGATGATTCTTACCTTGCTGTAATAGAGGACATCATTCTTCTTTTATAATGCTAAATGCTAGTCAAAGACAGGAATATTTATACTTTTGAGCGCAGCAGTCAGTGCTGTTACAGGTTCAGATTATTCCTCTCATCTCTTAAAGGTTGTGGTCTGGACATGGGGCTCCTTTTCAAGGCATACATCTTAGTTGACTGTCTGAAGCAATTGCTGAATCAAATAATCATTTTCCAGCAAATGCTTTGAAGCCTTAAAAAAAGCATTCCTATCACTGTTAAGACAGTTAAAATTTTAATTATAAATCTAGACCTGAATTAAAAAAAAAAACACTTCTACACATCTGAATTTTCCAGGGTTAAATTATCCTTTATAGTAATTTATTCCTAGTGGAGTATGTTATCTGGATTGAGTTAAGTTTTTTCTGTTATAAAGCATCTTTGTCAAATTATATCTAATATAAGTATCATGTACCCTGTGAACAACTAATGAAATATTCATGGACTGATTAACAGCTGACATATTAGAACTGTTTCTCCTGCATTATTTCATTATCTCTGGCAGTCTTCAAATTTTTCAAGAAATAAATGTACTTAACAATTTTTTCATATATGATAATTCGGAATTTTTGGACTTGTAAACATGGGTAGCATGTAGGTAAAAGAAGCAATGGCCTACTTAAAATGTAGTGTGATTTCAGTGTTGGAAGAGGTTCTTTACCACTATAAACCCAAATGTTGACAAGTTGTTTTTAAGTTAAAACAAAGGGTACACAAAGAAGGTAACCATTAAAAGAAAAACATTTTTAACTCTTAGGGGGTAACATATTTATTTGTTTTCCTTTTAATATAAATCTAGTTTACAGATTAGAATAAGACTGAAATTAGTCCAAGGTGAGGACTTGTGTTCTGCTCTTGAGTTGGATGTCCTTCTTGTCAGTCACTCCACCATGATTTCCTAAACTCATACCTCCCACCTGCTGTCACACCGGAGATGCGGTTATCCAGGGTGGGTGCAGGATTTGTGGATACTTTATTTATTCTCTGCTTCTTTGCACTTGTTAGAATCTTGACCAGTGACAGAAGTGAAAATATATAAATAGGGAACATCAGAATATGGGAACTTGAGTCTGAATAATGACAACATCCTGTGACTTTAACCCAGATGACTTTGTTGTTGGGTTATTTTAGCACATTTGATTAGCACAATGTCTTTGCCATTGTCTCAGTCAATACTTTGTCTTCTACCCTCATCCCGAATTATTATTATAATAGCAGCTGGCATTTGTTGGGTGATTTTGATATACCAAAGACAGTGCTAGCTCTTTATTTTGTCCTGTTTAGTTCTTTTAAAAAATTTGGGAACATTATCCCCATTTAACAGATTAGGATCCAAACAGTTAAGGAACTTGACAAAGGTTCTAAGGCACATAAATGGTGAAGCAGCAAATTGAACCCAGGTCAACCTAATCCAGAGCCCCAAGCCCTAAACCTCACATACTGCTGTCTCTCCAGTTCTTTTCCAGACTGAAAATACAGGTTCTGTGCTTCCTTGTTCTTTATATACCTTGCACCTGTCTCAGTGGCTGAAGCAGCTCATGTTCAGCAAGGAATTAATGAAATGAATCCTACAGAGAGCTGTGAGCTCTCCATGAGGAACTGTTACGGTTTATCAGTCATATTCTGTGTTTGCTGAGGCTGCCCTAATCTAAGAAACACTTGGTTTCTGAAATCTCCCTCTGGCCAAGGCTTGGCAAATGGCTTACCATCACCAGCCAAATGTTGCCCCATTTCCCATTCATCACCAAGGAGTAGCATGGAGGTCTCCAAGGTGGTAGGGATCCAGGAGGCTTCCTTCTCATGTACTTAGAGTGAGGACAGCGGAGAAAGAGAGGTGAAATAGTGGAGTGGATGGTGACATTCAGAGTGCTGGTTGACCTTTGCACTTCAGGCTGGGGGAGAAGAGGGCATTTTCTAGGGCCAGAGAGCCCGCTGTCTCCTGGAAACAGTTGGATTCACAGGGCTGAAGTAGCAGTTACTTTAAAAAGTCAGTAGTTACTTAAGTTCCTGGTGATCTGGTTGCCGCCCATTGATGGCTTTTCCACTTGCATGCCTTCTCAAGCAGTGGCTCTTGAGAAGAGAACTCAAGAGTAATTATGTGTGAGAAATACCTGGCTTCAGAGTGGGGTATGATCAAACCTGCGAACTCCACCTTAACCCATTTAACCTCCTTTTTCTCTTGGTTGCATGAAACCATGCTCACTGGGAGAGTCTTTTAAGCCATTCCCTTTTATCCCCTCACCTTACTATCCTCAAACTCTAGTAATCCTCCTTTCAGTCTCCTTCCCCTTTGAACCGTGCCTCTCACTACCTCAAAAGGAAATATTTACTCCACACTCAGCCTTTCAGAATTACTCTTGGGCAAATACTACAAGTTTAGACTCTATAGGAACGCCTATAATGGGATATTAGTGATAAAGGTTTAATGAGATTCGGTAGTGAAATCCACCGAAATACACACTGGAGGTATTTTAGCCTATATGGTTTAACTCTGTCTTTGAATCTTTCCATATAACAATCCCTTATGTACTGAGTCCAGCTAACTTCCAACTCCAGTAAACCAAGTGGTGATTTGTTACCAAGCACAACTGGTGGGCTTATTGTCCTAGGTGTGATTTTAATAAAAAGTCTTCATGGCTGCTTCTTAAAAGAAGGAAGGAAGGAAGCACACTCACACCTGTAGAAGCCTGAGTCTAAGGTTAACTCCTGGGGTAACTTTAGGCTGAGGACACAAAAAAGCCTTATAGAAAAATGTGATGATAGGGAAGAGGCTTCATAATCTGTATGCTAGCACTCTTCTTACAAGCACATTTCTTATCCCTTCGGTAAATGATGTGTCTTCCAGAACCACTGGTGGAATATAAGCAGCTGATTGGTATTCAGGCCTTACACTCGCTATGCCCATTTCTCTGAGCCCGTTTGCTCCATTTGTTCTACCACCCACAGCAGTAGTTCTGAAAATTCCTCCTTTACTTCCTGTGAGCCATCACTTTCTCCAGGTTTCTAAGAGCTACTGTAGCAGCATGCTATTCTGATTTTCTGGGGTTCTTGCTAGGATGTTAAAACTCATAGTACAGGAGAGCGTTCCCTTAACAATAAACCCTCCTTTGTCCAACTTTATGTTCCACAACCCTCCCCCACGCTGACCTAACACCTTCAAGATCCAGTCCCGTACAGACTCTCCCAGCTCCTACTAGCACATATTAACTAGGTCCTGTGGCTCCTTCCACCTATCATCCCCTTTCTCCCTTTGCAGGCCCAACGTGTCTCCAGGTTTGTTAATATAGTGACATGACCCAAGTTATTGGTCTGGTGACAGGGAGAGGAGGGAGGGTAAATCCTAATTTGGGGGAGGGGCATCATGTGTTGTCTTGCTAGGCAGAGGCCTTTGTATTGTCTTCAGTCAAAGGGGAAGACTAGCCTTGTAAAGGGAGACACAAGCCCCTTCTGTAGGTCTGGAGGGTTCAGGAGACTTTAGGGTTTCAAGTTTCTTAAGGGCGTGGATTCAGATATTCCTACTGTGGTCTCAGAGCCCCATCCTTCCCTAACCATTGCCCTGACCTTGGTTTAGCACTGACTAGGAATGAGAATTCAACTTTCCCTAGTGCTCCACTCCCCTTATAATTAAGTCCTGGACAAAAGACAGCTTATTCTGCCCTCCTAGAGATCAGAATCTTTATATGTTGCCAGCAGGCTCTTTGATTTTCACACTTGGCCTTAAATTGGTGATTAATCATGCTCAGACTTTCTTTGTCTCTTTCCAGTGCATAGGTGGCATTCAGCAGGGTGTTAAATATTTCATGTCCTTATAATGACTACTTTCCTTAAACTTTTTAACATCTGCTGTATTGCACCCAGGTAGCACTCCCCTTCCAAAGGTGCTGCCGCCTCCCAGCTGGCCACCAGGGAGAGCTGTAACAATTGTACTGCTATAGCATGCCGTGGAATAACTTTAATACTCCGTGTGTAGAGTGATGGGGTCTGCCTCCAGAATCCAATTTTAGGTTTTGCTTCCTTGAACCACTCCTGGCACCAGCCTTCTTAGGTTGGGTTCCCGGGGAAACAGACTCTGTGAGGGAGACGTGCACTCGTGAGGTTCCTTGTAACAGTGTAGCAGCAACACCTATGAGGAAGTGAAGACAGCAGGATTTGGCAGAAGTACAATTGCAAGGAAGGCCTCAGCTCATCCCACTACAAGCTTTGGAGCTGGGCAGCCCTTTAGGGTTGTCCTTAATTGATGTGAGCTCAGACTTTATACCTCAGCATGGGCCAGTCATTAGAATTAGGATGCCCCAGGGAGAGGCACTTTTCTTCGGCAGAGGACCATTCTTGTGTGGGGTTTAGTTGGCAACATTCCCTGCAGCTGGGGGAATGAGTAAGTCAGTTTAAAGGGGGGAGATCCAGTGCTCCTTGACCATGGTTTGGGCTGTTAATAGACTGATCAAGTGGTAAGGGACTTTTAGGCCCAAAGAAACCTTAGAAACATCTAATGTTATCTTCTTTTCTTTGTAGCTTCTTAACCATGGGCACATCTAGGGCAAAGGTAGGATTCTTGATTTACAGTCCAGGACTCTGCTACTTTTACTTCATTATGCTTACATTATATGCAGGCTATGTTGTATACCATAAATACAGGGACGTAGGTGGGAAATAACAATCATTATTCAGCGTTACATTGAAATAATTTTGTAAAAATATTTTAGTGTTTGCCATCGCTAGGCAAAAGATATACTTTAACTTAGGCAATGGACATGCTTCTAAAATATCTAAACAAGAATCATACTCTGAAACAACGGGCTCTATTGTCCAAAGGGTTGCTGCCTCCCCTTCAGGGACCAAAATAAAACAAACAAGCAGAACACTGGATGCTTTTAATGCATATCAACTTCGCCCCAGGGAAAAATGCCAGGCATTCATGACTCATTCATTTTCTCTATTCTACTCTCCTCTTCCTCCCGTTTCTGGAAAATATTTCCTTCTACGCTCTTGAAATTTTTTACATTTGTGCACTAACTTGGAATTCCACCACATCAAAACCTGTTCGAAAGCATTTAAATGTTGTTTTTAAAAGGAAAATACTCATTGAAAGGATGACAATATTAGAAGTTGTTCCTTACTGCCAACTAACTGATTCAGATAGTTGTTCTTGCCACTGAGCTGAGGCTGTCTGCACTGAGAGAATGGGGTTTTGAGTGAAGAAAGGAATCACTCATGAGCACAGTTCTGGTGAGGCAAAGGCTGGGTGGGTGCCGTGGAGAAGGACATGGGTGGGAGCTGCCTATAAGGAGAGAGCTGGAAGGGGTGGAAGAAGAGTACAGATAAAATATTAGCAACTAGCGACGACTGTAACTGTCTAGGGTCGTGAGTGTAAGTGAACTAATTTTTCTCTTTCCTCTCTTTCCTATACCACGGAGTCTCCTACTCCCAGCACCCCAAATTCAGACCAGTGTAACTGCTACCATTTTTCAGCCGCAGTGGGGGTTAAATAGGCCTTTGTGGGATAATCTGAGCTCTAACTACTATTTATTTGATAAAAATATAGCCTGAGCTCCAAACCACCAATTTACAGACTTTTGTCAGGGGCATCAACAGAGGAATGACGTGCTGAATCTTGTTCTTTGCATTGAATTACAAGTAGGAAGTTTCTATCCTCCTCCCAGATTGACATCCCAGTGCAGGGTATCTCTTTTCTTCAAGCCTCAGATGGTCTATAAGCAGCTAAAGACAGTAGAAATATTACTTATTAAATAAGCCCTGTGATGAAAAACATTATTCCTATAATTTGAATACTACCTCCTCAAAGTAGCTGTGTGAGAGACAAAACTGATTATTTTTAGAGATGGCTGTATTTTAAGGCAGTTACTTCCAAAAGATGGAATTCTTAGGAGGGGAATAAATTCTTCTGATGGAAAAAATTTCCAGTGGTTTTGAGATAAGCACTCTCCTCCACCACCATGCCTAGTGAGATTTGCACATCATGTGGAACAGGGAACAAAGAGAGAGCCAGCTTTCTTCTTAGTATGAGGTAACAAGAACTTGGGTGTTGAATGCAGGCCACTTGGATGTGGGGTCCCAGGAAAATGATAAGAGACAGGAGAAGGGTCTCTGTAGAGAATAGAGGCCTTGCACTTTGGAAGAAGTTAGAACTCAGGGAGACAAACGGCTTATGAGAAACTTCAGATTGTGGTGGCTGTGGAATATTGGGACCATGATGTCGAAAATTTAAAGTTTCCTACCTTTCCCCTCCCTACTCCTCCTCCCTTGGTAAAAGGTGACTATGTACAGTAGGCTTGTGTAGAGGTTCTTTAGGAAAGGTCAGCAGAAGGACAGGGGAAACAGAGTGAAGCAAGGACAGCAGTTGGGGGAGATGAGTCAGGAGGGGAAATGTGGAACAAGCGGTAATCAGAACACAAGTTCCTCAGAAATCCTTAAACAACGTAGAGGGCCTGGTCTTCCCACAGCATGTGGGGTAAGGGCTTGAATCATTTTCTTTGGGGGCATTAAAGGAAATTTAACCCCAGGAGGCTGGAAGTCTTAGAAAAACAAGTTACACTTATACATTTTATTTTCATATACTGAGTTTTCAGCATTAAAATGTTACATTTTGATTATCAACCCTACATTTCTCCATTCACTTATTTCAGCACCTCTTCTCTAGAAGACATGTACTCTCTGGCTTCCAAAATCCAGGCTGAATGGATTATTTCCCTGCAGTCAGCATGGAGGCCTGCTTGCCATTTGTGCTCTGCCCCCTCCACCCCAATACGGTGAAGCCCTGTATGTCTGTGTACTGAATTCTATATCCAGTACTTTATTCTGTGCAGGTACAGTGTGCTGAGAGCCAGCCCAGGCTAGTGGCAAACAGCACAGTCTCTGGAACCAGACAACCTGAGTCCCTTTCATCTCTCCACTTATAAACTGATGATTAATCTCCAAAATTTACAAGCAGCTCATGCAGCTCAATATCAAAAAAAACAAAAAACCCAATCCAAAAATGGGCGGAAGACCTAAATAGACATTTCTCCAAAGAAGATATACAGATTGCCAACAAACACATGAAAGGATGCTCAACATCACTAATCATTAGAGAAATGCAAATCAAAACTACAATGAGGTATCACCTCACACCGGTCAGAATGGCCATCATCAAAAAGTCTACAAACAATAAACGCTGGAGAGGGTGTGGAGAAAAGGGAACCCTCTTGCACGGTTGGTGGTAATGTAAATTGATACAGCTACTATGAAGAACAGTATGGACGTTCCTTAAAAAACTAAAAATAGAACTACCATACGACCCATCAATCCCCCTCCTGGACATATACCCTGAGAAAACCATAATTCAAAAAGAGTCATGTACCACAGTGTTCACTGCAGCACTATTTACAATAGCCAGGACATGGAGCCAACTTAAGTGTCCATCGACAGATGAATGGATAAAGAAGATGTGGCACTTGTATACAATGGAATATTACTCAGCCATAAAA
The DNA here is from genome assembly GCF_011762595.2 of Tursiops truncatus. Taxonomy (NCBI): domain Eukaryota; kingdom Metazoa; phylum Chordata; class Mammalia; order Artiodactyla; family Delphinidae; genus Tursiops; species Tursiops truncatus. The sequence continues at coordinate 80,058,970 of NC_047040.1, read as the reverse complement.
AGAAACGAAATTGAGTTATTTGTAGTGAGGTGGATGGACCTAGAGTCTGTCATACAGAGTGAAGTAAGTCAGAAAGAGAAAAACAAATACCGTATGCTAACACATATATATGGAATCTAAAAAAAAAAAAAAAAGGTTCTGAAGAACCTAGGGGCAGGACAGGAATAAAGATGCAGAGGTAGAGAATGGACTTGAGGACATATGGAGGGGGAAGGATAAGCTGGGACGAAGTGAGAGAGTGGCATGGACATATATACACTACCAAATGTAAAACCGATAGCTAGTGGGAAGCAGCCTCATAGCACAGGGAGATCAGCTCGGTGCTTTGTGACCACCTAGAGGGGTGGGATAGGGAGGGAAGGAGGGAGGGAGATGCAAGAGGGAGGAGATATGGGGATATATGCATATGTATAGCTGATTCACTTTGTTATAAAACAGAAGCTAACACACCATTGGAAAGTAATTATACTCTAATAAAGATGTTAAAAAAAATAGAACAATAAAAACAAACAAAACAACAACAAATAAACTGTACAGTTTTGGGCAAGTTACTTAACCTTTCCAAATGTCCCCATTCAAAAGAAGATCATAATAGCACCTACAGCATAGAGTCGTTGTGAGGATTCAATGAGTAACAAACATAAAGCTCAGAAGAATGTCTGACATCCGGTAAATATTAACTTACTATCATCACAAAATAAAAGTTTTATGGAAATATTTTTTGAGTGGATAAGAACAGGAGCAGTTGCTGAATTCCAAGAGTTGTTTTCTGTCTCTGAAATCTAAGGCCATGCATATAGGTAGATCCACAAATGTGTTAATTTGATTGAGAGATCCCTGAAGTTGAGAACCGTTTCTTCCCACGGATGTTATTATACGACTCAGCACTGCTGTGCACAGAAAGGACAGTGCCTGCTTCTGCATGGTGATGAAAGTAGCTAGCTTCAGCCAGTGTGGTTTTGATCTTGTGGAGTGTACAGTGAAATTACATTATTTATCACGATCCAGAACTCCAGAGAAGTATGGAAGAGAATAATACACTGTCCTTAGATAGTAAGACAGCCCATTTTCAAATACTGTTTTCTGTATTTGTAGGTAATATGTACTAATAGGCCAAATTCAAGACAATCAGAACTTGAGGAATATAGAGCCTAAAGGTATAGACATTGCAAAAAGATAGACCTGGATTCAAGATAGACCTGTTCTACTGTTTACTAATTCTGAATCCTTGTGTATTTCCACTCATCTATCTATCACCTGATTCAGAAATGATTTAGAAGCAGGTTACAAAATAGTATTTAAGAGAAGTCAAGGTCAAAGACAAAGGACAAGCAGGGGAAAAAACATTTGTGACCTACATGACACACAAAAAGCTCATATCATTGACAATTAACACTCTGACAAAGTAATGAGAGAATGAACTACCCAAAGGGAATAGGCACAGGACATGAATAATCAGTAAAAGAAGAAATAGATAGAAATGATATCCAATCTCAATAATAACCAAAGAAATACAAGTTAAGGAAAAAATGAACTTTGAATTTTCTTTATTAAATTGGTACTGATTTTTAAAAATGAGGAAAACTAACTACATTCCTGGCTAACAAGAGGAAACAGAAAATAAGCACTCTTCTAAACTGCTGGTGGGAATAAAAATGATTGCAACTTTCCTGAAAGACAATTTGGCAACATTTATCAAAAGTCTTGAAAGTGTGCATACCATTTGACACAAGAATTCCACTCCTAGGAATTTCTTTTAGAAAAATAACAGGACTAATATGCAAAGCAAATCACGCCAGAATGTTCATTGCAGCATTGTTTAATTAAAAATTAGACATAATAAATACATATCACTGGGAGATTGAATAAATTATGGTATGTTCATACAAATTTTGAAACCATTATATATATTTATTATATATTACATATAATTCAACATATTAATATTAGTAATGTGTAATCTTAATTAATAACATTAAGTTATTAATATGTAAATGATTAATTATGTTGATATATTAATAATTATCTATAATATATGCTATACATATTATAGAAAGGCCATACTGTGTTACTAGGTTAATGAAAAATTATTGGATTACAAAGCCGCATGCACAGTCCTGTCCTATTTTTTTTTCTAAATATGTGTGCCCATGCACACACACAAAAAAGAAATAGTACTTCTGTTATTAATGTCTATTTTTTGGTATTGAGATTATAGGTAATTTTTTATGTAATTTTTTCAGGAAGCACGGATTACTTTAATAATCAGAAAAATGAAACTATTTTTATTTTGATAAATAAAGCCAAAAAAGGGAACTAACAACCCAACACTAGTTGATATAGCTTCACATTACTACCTTGCTTAAAATCCACAGCACCATCCACAATAGCCAGCAGTTAAGTCCCTCTTTTGTATATCTCACCTTGGTCAGGACGCTCCAGTCTAGAAGGAAGCACCACCTTTCCTTTGAGGTCAGCTCTGCACATCCCCTTGAAGAAACTGCTACTCAGTGAGGCACAATTGAGCTCATTAACAGCATTATCATCCTTCTCTTCAGTTGTATTTTTTACTCTGCTCTTCCTAATGTTGCGAACAATCCACCAAAATATAATTTCATGTCTGTGACGGGCTCCTGGGTAACTCAGTTCATTCCAATAAAACAGGGTAGGGGAGGGAAGATCTTTAAAAGATCTTTAAAACTTTAAAACTAAAATGAATACAACCTTCTTCCTGTGGAATTTCAATGCTCTCTGAAGACCCATTAGTACAGACTTGCTAGAGTCTAGTGGCATTTGACCTAATTGGGCGAGAGTCCTGAGCTCAGGGACCCTCAATTATCCTGCACAGGTCTATGTGTCTTATTTATAGAATCTACAAATGGGCAAGCAGAATGCTCTATACATAGATTCAGAAACTGTGTAATGAAAAGTTTTAAATGCTTAGACAAGGTGATTATCATTTTATTTATTTGGAAAAGTAAGAAAGACTCAGCATTTTACAACCCAGAAGTCCTCAGTACACTAGATTTATAGCTGAATAGTTTGTGGAGAAGGAAAAGCTGACACTGAAGGAATAAATTCAGTAGTTTTCAGGTAACTTATTTAGTGCAGACAGTATTATTGATGATTTAATTTTTCAAGGTGATGCCTTAACTGTGCCATGAAAGAATTTAATAAAGAGAGGCCTTAAAATAACATGGCTTTAAAATATGTAGTTTCAGTTTTATTCATGTTTCTAGGATATTGATTATTAGCTATGCACAAAAAGGATTTTCCTCCTGCTTCATGAAAAAAATGAATTTTGTATGCAACTCATCTTTGCCAGCATTTATGTAACAACGTTCTGTAGCTTAGGGTCAATTCTTTATATCTATGAGAATTTGCATTAATTTTTAAGTACAAGTAGTTAAAGACTTAGCTTTATTCCAATTATTCTTAATCTAGCCAGGCTTTCCTAATGCACAAATTTCTGTAAAAAAAATCAAAGCCTTTTCATGAAATCCTCTAGGATAGAAAACATTTGCCAGTTTAAATGTGAATAACAACATCTGTAGTTATTTGGAACGTAAGGGAGATGCTGAACAGTGCTTCCAGGAAAACCCAGAGTAGAACTGCTACTCAGACACAAAACTATTTTTTAAGTAAACTCTATGCCAGTTGGTGCAGCAGATTTGGAATGCAAAGTATTTTTGCATTTAACTTAAAAATGTGTTTGAGCCAATATATATTATTCCCATCTTAAAATCAATATTTACTCTTAAGGGTTTTTTTTCCACATATTTCTTGAATTGAAATGTCATTGGAAGAAAATTTCTTAATTCTGTAAGTTTTTTTAAACTTCACCTTTTGATCTACATCATGGATTAACTGTGGTTACAAAGCTTTAATTTAAAACAAAAATTTAAAAATTTTACTAGTTCTGCGAAATGTAGAAGTTTAAAGGAAATTTCCTCCTGTGCTTAAAGTGAACAGTAACCTTGTGTAACTTTTCTGAATTCTGCACTGACCTCTAATCTTCTGTGATTTGTTTGTTTATTTGTTGCAAATGCAGCTTCCTTGTTTGGAAGACAAAAGTTCATAATGATTTATGAGAAACACAGTTAGGTTTCTAGATCATGTCATGGGGCTATCTTAATGGATATAGATAAACAGAATTTTTTGTAAAGACCAATAGAAAGAGAAAAAGGAAGGAAAGAATAGCCAAGAGAGAATATTTTGAATTTTCCTGACACATATGATTCTTAACAAATGATTAATAGTGTCTGATAAGTTCCAAACATAGAGCGACTTGTTTATTCCTTGATTGTACATGTTTCCATTAGCTATGCAACCAACAGGATGTTTTTCTTTTGACTTTTCCTTGTTTGTGCATTACTGTCAGAATTTTTGTTAAAATAGCTTTAAGATGAGGTTAACAGTGGAGTGTCTTCTCTGAGTGAACTGGCTTGTCTCAACAGGACACCTGCATTTTAAAATTGTATACATCAGGGTTATGGTTTTGCAAACTAGGCAAATGTCTATCCTGTTCTTTGCACTAACTTTTAGAAACCTCATCTCTTAAAGTGAGATTACTCTGGGTGAATCCAATTGGTTGGACAAAGTGGGAAAAACTTGGAGTGAGCCCAGAGGGAGAGCAGGGCCATTTATTTTCAAAATGTATTAGCTTCCTGGAAGATGGGTGCACTTCCAAACCACCAGGCAGAAATTATTGGACAGGGATTTTTATGGGTTGGTGTCCCCCTGACTGGTAACTTCTTTTGTGGGGCCATCATGGGGTGAGGCAGAAGCTTAGTTTACTGCTGCTTTTTCTCTTCTACTCCTGGGAAAATGTACTCTGCATACACAGCCAAGGTAAAGTTTGTTGTTGTTCTTTTTTTGAATAATTACAAGGCAGTAATGATTTAATAGTTTCCTCTATGGTTCGCAGCTTCTCTAGATTGCAGTTTTCTTTCTAACTAAGGGCCTGATAAAATTCTCTAGTGTGTATCTCTCTAGGTCCTTTATCTAAAACAATAAACATCTATTAGATATCTGCCATGTATAAGACACCATGGGCCGATTTAAGCTATGACAGTTAAGCTATGATCTCTGTCCTAGAAAGAATTCATAATCTAGACAGGGAGATAAGACAGACACTGTCTCAGGGTTTCCTAAATCTCTCCCAGGTTCGGTGATTTGCTAGAGGACTCACAGGACCAGTATATATATATATACAGGAATGGATTATTATTACAGCAAAGAGAGATGGTAAAATTAGCAAAGGGAAAAGGCACATGGGGCAAAATGAAGAGGAAACCAGGCATAAGCCTCCAAGAGTCCTTTCCTGAGATGTCACCCAGGACATGCTTAATTCCTCCAGTAATGAATTGTGGCAACATGTGTGCAGTGTCTACCAGGGAAACTCATTAGAGAGTGCCAAGATTTTCACTGGGGATTGGTCAGGTAGGCACTGACTACCTAGCACATACCAGAATTCCAGACTTCCAAAAGGAAATCGGGTGTTCAGCATAACTGTACTGTTTGTACATTTTAGGTGTAGTGAATCACTCTTATGAGTTAGGAATGGTGGGAACACTCCTGAAATCCAAGCTCCCAGATGCCACCCAAGAGCCAGGCTTGCAAGCAGGTTTTTCTAAGGAGGGCAGTGTCAGGCCTTCTATATTACCTCTTCTGCACAGAAATGTAGTAAAAAGCAAAAAACAGAAAATAGTTCAAGTATTAAATAAAAGGTAAACATGAGAGGAAATAGTGACATAAGGATAAAAATATAGATCAATGTAACAGAATAATTAATACAGAAGACATCTGTGGTCAACTGATTGGGGACAGAGGTTCCAGGGTAATTCAGCTGGGAAAAGAATAGTCTTTCTAATAAATGGTACTGGAATAGTAGCACATTCATATGCAAAATAATAAATCCCTCTTATCTAGTACCATACATGAAAATAAACTCAAAAGGTATCATTGACCTCAATATAAGAACTAAAATTATAAAGCTTTCTGAAGAAAACACAGGAGAAAATCATTGTGACCTCGAGTTAGGCAAACGTTTCTTAGGATCAAAAGTATGAACTGCAAAGATAAAAGATAAGTTGGACTTTGTCAAAATTAAAATTCTGCTCTTTGAAAGTCATTGTAGGGGAAGCTGAGAATGCAAGTCACTAGACTGGCATAAAATATTTGCAGATACATACTCAATAATATGTGCATGTTGTACAGGGAAAATTTTTTAAATTCAGAACTCAGTAATAAGAAGCTGATGCAATTAAAAATGTGGAAAAGATTTAGCTTCACAGAAGAATATCAATTGCCACATGAAAATTTCTTAATGTTATTAACCATTAAGGATATACGAGTTAAAACTAAATTGAGTTACTACTTCACATTAATTCACTAGATTGGCTAAATTTAGCAGATTGACATTGCCAAGTGCTGACAGGATGTAGAATAACTGGAACTTTCATACATTGCTGGTGAGATTATAAAATGGTACAACCACTTGGAAAACAGTTGGGCAATTTCTAATAAAGTTAAATATATGCTTACCATACAGTCCAGGAATCCCAATCCTAGGTATTTATCCAAAAGAAATGAAAACATATTTCCACACACAAAGATTGTATGCAAATTTTTGAGGCAGGGAAGAACCCAGATGTCCATCAATTGGACAGAGAGGCAAAGCAGGAGAGAGAAGTTCAATCTGCCCCATCTCTCTCCAAATGTTCTCCACATTTCTAGAGAACTCTTTCTCCCTGAGAGTCAGACCTATCACTTTCCTGCTGACAGATCTTCAGCTGTTTCCTATCACCCGGAAGATCTGATCCAGGCTCCTCAGGATGACATGCACAATGCTGATGACCTGGCTCCTGTCCATCTTGATTCCCATTTCCTTCAGTGCTTCCTTTGCTTTCTGAATTATCAGTAAGTGAATGTTCCCAGCCAGCAGCTCTTCCTGGGCCCTGGTCAGAGCAGCAGTGTGCCAGCCTTCAGGCTGAGGATTTTGGGAAGACAGACAGACAGAAAAAGAAACAACAAAAAAAAGCCAAGTCAGACTTCTTGCTGGAAAGTGAGACAGACTTGCTAGGAAAGAATTCAGAAGGGCAATCAAAAGAGGCAATGGGGGCTTCAAAAAAGAGATAATGAATCCTACTTCTTGAACCTCTAGAGGAGATTCTAGCTCAGAAGCTTGTTGGCAGGAATCTCTTTAATAAAACAAGGATACTGGAGGAGGGTGGAGCTGTGAACTCAGAGGTGAGTGCTGAAGCTTCTAGTCCAGGTCAGCATAGCAGAAAGAGGCAGCATAGCACAGTAGCTAAGAGCATAATCTCCAAGTCTCTGAACTCTGCTCTTCCACCTTAATAGCTATGCTACTTTGGGCAGGTAACCAACCCTCAATGCCTCAGTTTTCCTATCTGTATGGAGATAAGTGTGGTAATGCATATAAAAGTATTAACACAATGACTGGCACATAGCAAGCCCTGACTAAATAGAATCCGTTAAGTGTTAAGAAGAGGAGTGAAGCAACTCAAGTCCTTCTTTACTTCAGCAGGAACATTGGGAAGGTGAGGAGCCCTAAATCTACCTATGAAGAGTAGCAGAATGTAGGGTTCAGATGAATTAAAGGTTACATCTAGGCCTTGTAAAACTAAAAGCAATGGATAAGGAACAATGGCTACAAAAACTTGAATGAATCACTTTACCTCCTTGGACCTCAGTTTCCTTACCTGTAAATCTGGATTTGTTGATATATTGTAAACCTTCCAGCTCTAACATGTTATGACTCTATAAAATGGGATGGATTGTTGAATTATGACAAAAGTACTCTTTCATTTTATATGACCTTAGAAAAGAACAATGCCCTCAGATGATGTGACATTTTCCAGTTCTAACTTGCCTCATTAATTCAGGATTGAAGCAATAACAGATGGGATTGACAGTGAAATTGAAATTGAAATTAGCACATAAATTACATAGAAAACTATTAATTTGGTAGAGCAAACCCATGGTTGTTCACAAAGTTTGGGGTAATAGTTTTGTTAGGGAAAGTTTCTTCATTGGTTAAAGTGCATGAATCTTTTTGGCTTAAACTAGTTCCTCTTAATGAAATTCAAACTAATCGAGAAGTTTTCTATAATTATTAAAGACTTCAAGTCTAACACAGAGAGTAGGAACTCAGTAAATGTGAGTCCCTGTGCTTCCCTTTTTTGTTTCTTGTCCCATCGTAGCTCCCAGCCTAATGGCGGTGAAGTCTACAGAACACATTTGGTTTACATGACCTACTGTTTGCTGAGCTTTTCTGTAAAAAAAAAAAAAGTCTCAGGAATGAGCTGAAGTGACCAAAAGCCCCTTCCCAGGAATCATCTGGGATCTGCAACCCAACAGAACTCCCCAGAGTGGGGGCTGTGAACTAAAGCGTGGTCAATTCCAGTTTCTCTAACTTTGTGAAGGATAGTCTGCCGAGACCTCAGATTCAGAGTTATACTTTTACTGCTTAGGGAATCAGTCAGCTGCCTTTATGTGCTTTTCATAAATAGTAGATTCCAGTGTAGTTGTCTAATAGCCAATGGAATTTATGAAAGTTTGGAACATAGAAAAGAATACTTAATATGAAGAATTTTCCAAATCCATGATTTCTCTGTTTCTGGAATATCTGTTACAATTACAGACTCAAAATCTGAAAAAAAAAAAAAAAAGTCATGACCTTCCTTTCAGCTGAAGTTTTTTTGTCATTGTGTTCACAGAAAGTTGGCTAAGGGAAAACCTTTTATAGGTATGTGGTTATGTGTAGCAAAACAATATTGGATATAATTACATAGTAGCATGAGTGTGCTATTAATTAGCTAGTAGGGTATAATGATGCTTCTTAATGATACATAGTGGCACAGAACAAGCTTGACCTCAAGAAAGAAAAGAAAGGGTTTCCAAATACCTCTTCCATCAGCTGCACAGAGGATAGAGAATGCAGCTGGTAGAGAGAAGGAAAATTTAAGGAAGATAAATGTCTGCTGGACCAAGTAAAATGACCAAAACTTTCCCAAAGATCAACCAAAAAATCCAGGAAATCCATGTTTTGTAAAAGCACGATGGAAAGAAATGAAGCCTTCCAAAAGACAGTACTTACAGTGAGTTTTGAGCACTTGCAGATGCAGAGATTGAGAATTATGTAAATATTATCTACAGGGACCTGAAATGTGAAAACAACAACCCATCACAAAATGAAAAACTGCAGACCTATAGGTCTCACAGAAGAGAATCAGCAACAAAGGAAACAAGGTAACATGGGGTGTGGATATTGTCACACAGTCTAGTCCCCTCACCCACCGAGGAGTGACTGGAGTTCAGCACCAATGCATTGAATGGTATTTTCAGTCATAGTGATTGTGATTAAGTTATTGCATGATAAGATGGAATGCTGGTCAGAGATCTCACAAGGAAAGGAGATCAGGTACTTGTATGTGAGCAAGATTTCTAGAAATGTCACTCAACTCTAGAGAAACTTCTGTAATTAGTAACAGGAATTTTTGAATAAGCCCCTTGGAGCTTTTGTGTGTAGGTGAGACACCCCAGTGAACATACCCCAGTAATAATAAATACTCTAAAAATGTTCTTTGCTAGTTTTGAGGAATGAGATATGTAAATTTAGAGCCAAAGATCAATTGCCGGGATAACAGAGAAGTTGCCACCAGTGGTTTTCCTTCTTTGCTCTTCCCTCATGCTTTGACTCTGAATAAAATATTGAACGAACACTTTAAAAATATCTGCTTGAAGTTGAAGCAAAGTGTTAGTCTGTCTGAGGTGCCCATGTGTTCCTGTCTAGCCAATTAAAATGCAAACAGCTCTTAGTTCAAAGCTTGGCAGGAGTCACAGTCAGCAAACACGTGACCATTTTCCTGAAGATCCCGATATTAAGGATTCCCTAGAGGTGCTGTTGTAGAGCCCTTCCAGTTTGGCCAGTGTGCAATCTCCCTGATCAGTGGAGACAAGATTCTAGCACCCCCAAAAACCCAACTCAGATGAAAAACAGTTTTACAGCCTATTTCCATCTGGATAAACTACAGTTTCCATTTGTGTTTCATTAACTCTTTTCTGCTTATCTTACTCTCAAAACATCAAACATGCTACAACTGGTCTTATCTACCAGAGTCCCTTTAAAAAAGTGGTTTATAAATATCTCGATAATATCTCACCTAGAAGAGGCAAATATCTGGTGGCCAATGAATCCCATCTGTTTACAACATCTAGTTGAAAAAGGAAGTCAGTAATAAATTATTTGTTCCTACAAACACAGAGGTTTTAGTAAATGTATTTCTATGGACCTAAATGGTATGCGTATGTGTGCATATGTGTAGCACTACACATTATCAGAGAACATGAGCTTGTATACAGGATTATATGTTATAGAACAATGTCCTGAACAATGAAAAACACAGTAATTTTGTTACATGTAACTTGATAGTGTATTTCAAATTACTTAAATCTTCCTAGGCCATCCTTTTGTATAAGACCAACAATGCACCCACTTACTCTCAGGTATGCTTAGCACCCCACCTTGACAGGGTTCCTGCTCTCTCGGAGCCAGGCATCCAAGACGACCAGTATGTGGCCACCTGTATGATCAAGCTGTTCAGATCAGTAGAGGTTCCTGCTAGGCATATGTATGAGACTGTCCCGAAAGCTCCCAGAGAAGAGGAAGGGTAAATCCGGTGTTCACACTGAAATGTGACCGGTGTGAACACTGAGCTGCTCCAAGGAGTCAAGGCCAAAGAAAATAGAAGTGCGAGCGCCCTTCTCCACAAGTGATCAGTGGGAGGCTTCCTTCTTTCCCTGGCCTCATGCTTATGATCAACAAATGCAATTTTAGAAAGACACTAGCTTTCCCCACCTCTAGCTCACATCGCATGTGTGTCAAATTGTCTCTAAGTTACTCTGCTCGGTGGGAGACATGTAGTTCAATGTCACTCAATTGATGGGTTTCTGAAAATGAGAAAAATAATTCCAGTCTCTTTATATAATTTAAACATTAACTTGGAAACCCCCCACAAAAGAAAAAACAGTCCACACCCATGTGATGAGGAGAAGCAGGAAAGTAGCTAAGTTCTGTTCTTTTTTGCTTTGCTCAGCTCTGCTGCACTAGGCCTCAGATGAGTATTTCTGTTAAGGGAGTTTCAAGTCTTAGGTTTGACTAGGAAAGTTATAATCCTGTGAGAGGAAGCAAACGGGAGTGGTGTAAGAGAACGCTCTGAAACTAGACTGATCAGATTCAAATCCAAGTCCTACCACTTCCTAGTTATGTGACCTTGAACATTCACTTAACCTCATTTTCCTCACCTCTAAAATATGGATACTGTTAGCGTCTGCCTCTTGGTGTTAGTATGAGGATTAAATAAAGTAGTCCACATAAGATGTTTAACATAGTACTGGGCATGTAGGAAAAATCAATATGTATTAGCTGCTGTTATTATTTTCAACTTGGCAATGGGTGTTTTGTTTTATGCTTATGCTTTTATGTTTAATCACCAGGTTCCATCTGGTGATTAAAATATCTCACCTCTCTCCCTCCAAGTCACTCTCCTTAATTTTGAACGTGGAAAGTCAGAGTCATGGAATGGTATCACAGAGAATAGTGCTATGGGGACCTGGAGTTTGAGCTCCAATAAGGTGCAGAAGAAAAGGAAGCCAAGGAATAGAAATAGGAGCATCTCTCCACTGGTCAGAAGTAGGCCACAGGACCTGTTAGTCCTGTTAGTCTGTGAAGCCCTTTGTTCCTTTCATTCTTCTTTCTTGTCTAATCTCAAGTTAAAGGTGCTTCCCTCTTCTTCAAGAATGAAGGACAAGTGTCATAATGTCTGTGAATGTTCAGACTCTGAGGGACTGGTTTTGAGGAAAGTAATGGCAAGAAGCACACAGTCTCTTTGGAGAGTGATATTTTGTTATAATTAAGGGAAATGATCAGCTTTGCTTCTCTTGTAGAAAAAGACATTGCCAATGAAGTGATAATGTACATAGCAATAAGGCAATACAGCAGATTCTTATTTGTGTTGGTTATGTTCTGTAAAGTCACTGCAAACACTGAATCAGCGAATACTGAGCCATTGCTCCTAGGGGTAATACAGGGTTAGGTTCCTGTGAGCCTCTGGTCACATTTTCATCAGCCAATCAATACATAACCCTAATTTATGTGTTTCTATTTAAAGACACCTTATTTAATATATAATGTTGGTTCATTAATAGTTAACTCATGGCCAACAGCAAGCTTGTCTAACACACACATTTTCTCCATAAGACCTATCACAGCCTGTTAATACTTAGGAACAGTAGACAGCACCTCAGCATTATCTTTAAGGGCCATGTTAAACAACAAAATCACCAAAAAGAGGCACAAAAATGTGAAAAACATGGCATTAAATAGACTGCAAAAGGACACTTGTTTACAGTGAGTGGAGCTGAAACAAGAAGACAGAGTGTTATCTTGTTTGACGTCAGCTGGGAACGTGTGCACTGGACAACTCACAGTTTTCACTGTTCTGTGCATGCCCACACATGACTGCAAAAGCACCATGAGTATTGACTTGGGGGCTACAAATAAATTTTAGTGAATAGGCAAATTCACAGAGTCTGTGAATAAGGAGGATGGACTGCTCTACACTTTTTGCCAGTGTACATCTCTTCTAGCAGTGTATGTAAATTCCTTTATTCCACATTCTCACAGCACATGGTGTTTCCGGACTTCCATTTTTACCATTCGGTGAATGCGTTTACCTCATTATAGCCCTGAATGCCTTGAACATATGTGGCACAGAGTAGGCACCTGATATGTGTTCAATAAATTAATACATGGCTGGTCCCCAGAATCAAATTAACTCATGAATTAAGATAGGTTCTATAAGAGTTCATTTTTTTTCAGGCTCTATCAGAACACCGTGATACCTTTTTTAAATGTCGTAGGTGAATAGGTGTAAAAGATGTTTTCACAGATGTTTAAGAATTCAGAAAAATGTGGGGTTTCCTGCCTTACGAAAGCAGGTTAATCACGTCTGTCAAATTCACAAAGGGTAGAAAGCACTATAAATATGTTTACATTATTGTTTTGTAAATTTTTTTCTCTTTACTCATTTAGAAACAAAGTGATTTCTACTTATTGCACTCAAAAAGGAAAATGCCATGGTACAGAAATTTTATTGCCTCTATTTCCTCCATCCAGTACCTTTTGAGGATTGAAAACAAAGCTCCTAAATTTTATTTTAATTTTTTTTCTGGCTGCACTGTGCAGCTTGTGGGAGCTTAGTTCCTCAACCAGGGATTGAACCTGGGTCCTGGCAGTGAAAGTGCTGAGTCCTAACCATTGGAGCACCAGGGAATTCCCAACTCCTTAATTTTAAATCAAGTTTGAGACTGCACCAGTCTTTGCTAGGAGGAATGAAGTCCAATACATAGCACATGCTTGTTTTATACCCTCTCGTTTAATGTAGATCTTTGACCTTTTTGAGGACAAGAAATGATTAATTAGTTTTTATTCATGAATGTTTACTTTCTTTCTAAATGTACTTTCGATCTTTATGTCCTCAGTGTAGTTTGGATGTTTCTTCCAAGAACATAGTATTCACTTTCCAAGTCTCATGTGAGACACCGGTCTTATTTGTTTTTAATTGCTTGGAATATTTTATCAGCATATAGTATTTAACTTGACAATTCCATATGTGAGCATAGAAAGGAAAGTGCTTTAAGTTTCACTATAATGTGCAAAGGCAGTCATGGCATCTCCAACTTTTCATAGCCATCTCTAAAATGACTTGTTTACATTACTCTCTTCTATGAGACAAAGCAGGAAGTTATCCAGACTTTTTTTAAAAAGTTACTTTTGTTTCTAAGAAAGTGAATTAATTAACTAGTTGTGATATTAACTAATTAACCTAATTTGAATACACTTTTGACAAAGAAAAAGCATAGTAATGTTGCAAAAGGCAGGATTTAAGAAGTGTCAAGGCTCAAGGGCACTTTCCTCTAGGACCCCTGTCTCAGTGAGAGGGTCCTACACCGCTGCCCATAGAAGATGCTGGAGAAGTGATTATCGTTATTCTTATATATTGACTAACATAGTGTCTTAGTCTGTTCGGGCTGCTATAACAAATTATCATAGACTCGGTGGCTTTAAGGAAAAATATTTATTTCTCACAGTTCTGGAAGCTGGAAGTCCAAGATCAAGGTGCTGGCAGATTCAGGGTCTGGTGAGGCCCTGTTTCCTGTTCTCCTGTATTTGGAGTAGGTGCTCTTCACCATCTTAGACCGAATCCACCTCATTCACTTCTGATCTTGAGTTGGTTGCCCAAGTCCCTTTGTCTCTGTCATTCAGCTTATTCTGCATGCTCTTCTTCTTACACCCATTGTTTTAAACATTCCACAAAGTTTGTATTCAAGATCCTTAAGAGGTACTCCTGTGTTCCCCCCAACTTCCATCACACACACATTCCTTCATACCTTTTCTGTTTGTTTGTTTACAATTCTGGCACCTATTCCCACTAACTTAATTCCATGACTTGGAATATGAACTCTCTATATAAAGGAATATTGCCCCATCCCCATTCCCACCACTGAAATGTAATTTATGTCTCCTAGACTTTTAAACATTACTAGGTTCAAATAGGCTGACAACCTCTAACTCCACCTAAAACTTTTTAAAATGTTGGAGGTTAGAAAGTTTGTTTTCATCACAAAATACGAATAATGATTATCTTCCCTATATGAACTTCTAAAAGTTGCTGAATGTTTTCTATAGTACTATAACCTCCATTAACAACTTATTATAATTATGAATATATGTTACCCTCATTTGAGCAAAATTGCATGCTGATTATATATATATATATATCATGTATATGATGTGCTGTATTCCCTGTTGTAGAGCAGTGCGTAGGAATATAGTAGGCATTCAGTACATATGTCTTCAATAAATGAAAAAACATTTACAGGATTTTCCAACTCAGAGTATCCTGGACAATGCAAATCAAAGTAACATGAACTATGCTTTGCATCTATTAGACTGGTAATAATTTTTAAAAGAGTTAAGATGCCTATTGTTATGGAGAATGTTAAGAGAAGGTATTTTCATGCCTTGCTTATGACAGTGTGGATTGTTAAAGCCAGTTTGGAAGGAATCTGGCCCCGTCTATTAAAATATAATACACATACCCTTTAATTCAGCAACCCAGTTCTGAGACTGCATCTCCCAGGAAGAGAGAAACCATCTATAAGAACAAATATTCTTATAGGTAGATATATATGAATATATGTTATATATATGTACATGCAATAAATATATTTGTATGTTCACTTGAGGGAAGGAAAAAATAAAACAACTGAGTAATTTTTCAACAATGGAAAGATTAGATGAATTATTATGTATCCACATTTTGGAATATTGTATAGCCATTAGAAAAATATAGTAGAGCTGTATCAGTTGACTTGGAATGTTTCCTATGAAATATTACTAAGTGAAAAAAGCAATAGAGAAGAGACCGCATAATATAACCTCTATTCGTAAAACAAGCCTTAACAAAAATTTCTCTTACATATGTATACTTTATTATGTAAGCAAGGGAAAAGTAGGGAAAGATACACATCAGGTTCTTACCACGAGTTCCTTGGTGGCAGTGAAGGGATACTGATACTGATGAAAAGGACAGCTACATATGGCCACACAGATTATGCACTGTGTAATTCGAGGGGTATCATTTATATAAACTGTGGTGGACAGAGTTTTAAGTGCCCTCCATGTTTCTTGCTTTCTAGTGTTCATGTCCTTCAATTTCCTCTTCTTATGTATAGGAGGAATCTGTGATTTGCTTCTACAATATAATGTAATACAGCAAAGGTGATTAAATGTATATGATTATGTTACTTAAGGTTGTAGTTCCCATCTTTCTGGAATCTCTTTTACCCTCATTGACTGTGAGGAAGCAAGTAGCCGTGTTGCAGAACCCCACATGACAAATACCACAGGTGAGTTGCTGAAGATGGTCTCTGGCCAACAGCCACAAAAAAAACTGAAGCTCTCAGACCTACAGCCCTAAGGAATTGAATGCTGCCAACACCTATGCAATCAGGGAAGCAGATAGTTCCCCAGTCGAGCCTCCAGATGATGCTGCAGCCCTGGATGACACCTAGATTGCAGGCTTGTGAGACCCTAAGCAGAGGGTCCAACTAAGTCACACCATGACTCCTGACCCACAGGAACAGTGAGATGATAAACTTGGGTTGTTTTAAGTTGCCAAGTTTGTGGTAATATTGTTACGTAGCAATAGGTAACTAATGTATAGATCTCAGTGTGATCTGTTGTTTGCAGTTAGCAATTTGTACCACCGTGTATGGCAGCCCAGGGTGGAGAAGAAGAGGAGGAGAGAAAAAGGGACATGGGTAAAAAAAAGAAGACTGCTTAGACCAAAAAATAAAATACTTTATACTGTCCTATTTGTGTTAAAATTACATGAATATGCATTAATAATTAGAAAAAAGTTAAGTGAAAAGAAACTGCATAGTAATGAATATATAAAATTATTCATTTTCATTAAAAATCAAATAAAAAAACAAGCATAGCACAATTTTATATATGGGTAAATATACATATAGATTACTGTGAGCCCTTTGCCTCCATGATGTTTAGCTCTTTACAGCACAGGTTTTCTGCTTTTACAAGAAAAATGTTAGTTCCGTGTATGATGAGGATTTTCTGAGAAGTACTTTCTTCATACCTGGAAGAGTCAGTGGTTTTTCAGGGTTTGAGTGTCACGTATTATGGATCAACTATTCTCAATTTTCTTTGATAAATTGTGATCCATTAAATATTATACTTCTCTTGGTTGCTCAAGTCGGTCCTTTACTGATTACCCTCATGATTTTCCTGATGATGTTTGCAATCTAAGACAGATGCCATTCAAATAGGCTGTGTGTTGCCTTTATTTTTCAAAGTGCGATGGTGGAAATTGTGGATTTTTTGTTAAACTTGAATTTCCCGGATTTGGAGACGTTAATGATTCATTTTGACAACCTGTATTCTTTGTTTCTTACTTATCACCCTTGAAGACACTTCATGAATAGATTGTTCACTTAATTCTTATTTTACAAATGAATTAACATTCTCTACTCTTCTTTTTTAAATAATCTTGAAATGACATTTTGTATCAAAGTGGTTTTAGAAAAATCATGGTAGAAAAAAATTAAGAAAGGGTCCCAAAAACATGGAAATATTTTCTGTTATAGATATGTTTCTAGCTTTGAGTTCACAGATAATTAGGTTTGCAATCATGATTTTTCTCTGGAAAAGGAAAAGTTTATATGTTTTTTTTAACAAACATGGGAAAAATAGTTGTATAATTTTTCAGTAACATCAAAATGATATTTGTGCTACTCAAAATATAGCCTCATATCATTCATTAGCTCATCTACCCACTAGATTTACCACACCTTTACAATCATATATATGCACAAAATATAATAAATTTGTATATGACTTGCAACCAAGGCCTATGGGAATTTAAGATGTTTACTGTTTTTAGGTTTATAGTTGTCATTGATTAATTCACTCGTTCATTCAACAACTGTTAGGCAGCACTGCATTAGTTGAAAACTATGCAATACTAAATAAGAAAAGTGACATATTCCTTAATCCCACAGAGCTCACAATGAGAAGAAGAGAGTTTTATGAAAGACTCATACAAATAATTAAGCTGTAACCAATGTCTTAAGTGCTGTTAAGGAGATATATCACTTGCTCTAAGTCTCTAAGACATATGAGAGAGACTTAGGAAGATGGAAAAGGGGTACCCTGAGCAAGTGAGGCATGAGCTAGATCTGAAGGCAGAGCAGGAGTGACCCTGGTGAAAGGGTATGGGAGTGTCCCAGGATGAAGGCACAGCCTGTGCAAAGCCTGGAGCAAAGAGGAGCATGACATGTTCAAGGCAGAGAAGGAGAGCTGTGCAGCAGGAGCACTGAAGGGACACAAGGAAGGGGTGGGGCTGGAGAGGCCACAAGGGCAAGATCAGGGTTTCTGAACTGTCTGCCTTCAGAGTCACTTAGGGAGCTGGGGGCAGCCCCAGGCCCTTCAAGGAGAACTACATAAGCAGGTCCCATGCAGTGGTACAAACCTCCCTGGGGATTCTCATATCAGGCAGCATTCAGAGGTGCTTGACTAGACCAGAGAGTGCCTTAAGCCATGTTGGGATTTTAGATGTTTTCCCCAAGGTGATGCATTTTAATTAGAAGGTAACAAGCTCTAATTGAGGATTGAGAATACCATTTAAACTGCCATGTAAGGCATACATTAATGGGTTGTGACATAATACATGCAGTAGGTAGGCTATTGCAATAGTTCCCAAGTGGAAGGAGTGGTGGAGATGGCTGGAGTACTGAAAAAATAAAATAAAATGAAAAAGTAATTTAAATAATTTCATTTGGGCTTATCAGAAAGATAAGTCCATAGATTACTCCATAATTAGAAAGATTACTCCATAGTCTTCATGTGTCCAGCGTTGCTGTTAAAAAGTCTAACATTAGTCAGATTTGTGTTCATTTTTAGGTGATTCTCTTTTTCTCTCCAGAAACTTTCAGCATGTTCTCTTAGTTTTATGTTTCAAATCTCTCTATAATATACTTGGTTGAGGTTTTAAATTTTTTTAGTTTAAATTATTTTTTTTCTTATTTACCCTTTTGGCACACTTGTTCGCATTTATTCAGCCAGAGGTCTGATATATCTTGCTTTAATTCTGGGAAATTCTGGCTCATTATTTTTTCAAGTTTTTGAATTCATAATTTATATATACATATATATCATTATTTTATTCCTTGTTGATACATTCTGGGAGAGTTCTTCAACTTATCTGCCCAGCTTATAACTGATTTTCCAGTGTTTTATATTCTTTTATTCAACCCATTCATTGAGGTCTCTATTTCAGTAATGATACATTTATTTCATCCTAATATCTCCAATAAGATCCTGTCCAGAACTGCTTGTTCTTATGCCGTGTTTCCAATATCCTATTTTGAATATCTGTTCTGTTCATTCCATTAGTTAATTTCCCTGTGTAAGTCATTCCATTTATAATGTGGCTTCCCGCCCCCCTGCATTATTCTCTGGCTTCACTAGTATGTTGGGTGGTAATATTGCTTTGGGGAAGGAGGGAAAAAAGAGCAAAAGTCCAAGCTTTGCTTTGTGTTCTTTTTATAAAGCTGTTTTTTTATTTTTTTAAATAATTTTATTTTATTTATTTATTTTTGTGTTCTTAAAAAACATTCTGGTTGTGTATGGGGGTGAGCACCTCAAGATCATTCCTTGCTAGGCGGCTGCTTCCCACTAGCTATCTACCTTACGTTTGGTAGTGTATATATGTCCATGCCTCTCTCTCGCTCTGTCACAGCAGCTCCGTGCTTTGTGACTGCCTGGAGGGGTTGGTTAAGGAGGGTGGGAGGGAGGGAGACGCAAGAGGGAAGAAATATGGGAACATATGTATAACTGATTCACTTTGTTATAAAGCAGAAACTAACACACCATTGTAAAGCAATTATACTCCAATTAAAAAAAAAAAAAAAAAAGATCATTCCTTGCTCCTCCATCCACCTCCACTCTCCAGGTCTCTCCCAACACCCAAGCTTGTCACCAGAAGTCTTTTATACTTCAGTCCTACTCTTACTAGGGCAGCTGCTTCTAATAGCCAAGGGGTGGGGTTGTCCAGAGGCCAGCCAGGCAATCAGGATTCCTTACTTATGGCTCCCCACTTAGGCTCAGTTATGCCACTTTCCCTATGTTACTTATCACTCTTGGCTGCTGCTGTTGCTTTCCTATCCAGAATCAAATAGCTGGATAATAATCTGGGAGTTGGTTATTTGCTGAGTAGGGTTTTGAGACCTACCAGCCTTCTTCCTCTTTCCGCTCTAGAATCTCCTAGTTAGATGAGTTGAAACAACAGCCATCCCAGTTTATATTTCCTTCTTTATTAAATCACTTCTAGTAATTTAGAATCTATCCTTGTCTTTTAACAAGGGCTTCTATAAACATATAAGAGTACTTTGCCCATAAACTCCTCCAATAATTAGTTTTCAAGCCTCAGAAAACAACTCTTGTTTTTTCTCTGGATTGTTTTTGAAATACCTACCTTCTCCAAAACTGCTTTACTTTTAACAGAATGTAAATCCCCATGATAGTTTTCCCAGGCATAAGAGGCATTATTTTTTATAAACGTATGCTGCTATCAATTTTTCTTATAGTTCTAGTTTTTCCTTCATATATTTAGATCTTTTGACATGTTTTGTGTAAATGTTTATGACTTTATGGGTTATTTTTTATGTTATCTTTTTATATTATACATATAAAGGTATTCACCTCAAAAAGAAAAAAACAAGTATTCATCTTGAACTTAACATTGTGACTGTATTTATAGTAATATTTGTCTAATAAATCTTCTCTCATTTGCTTTTATGTTCAAAATTTCTGTCTAATTTTTCAGCTATATCCCAGCTATGGATTAAATATTTTTAAAGCAATTAGAAAATCTTTCATTTTTATGGAGGAGTGTAACCATCCATGTTTACTAACATGTGATATGCTTAGTTTTACTTTTGCCATCTGTTTTCTTGTGTTTTGTTTATATTTGATTGTCATTTTGTTTTCTGATTTTTGCTATATGGACTTTTTTCTTTGCTAGTTATCCAGTAACTTTAGAAAATATAATGTTTTTAATTGATCATGAATTTTAAAATAAATATTTCTCTATCAAATTAAGGAGAAATCCACAAGGTGAGGAAACTAGCATATCATTATTTCTTCTATACTTTATTTTCTCGGTATTTTTAATATACACTATAAACTTTTGGATTCAGAACATTATGACATCTTCTGCTTGAGTAGCGGTTTTTAGCATTGATGTTACATTTGGGCCCCAAAATTACAATTATTATTTGATAAGTCACTTTTAAGTCATTGTCAATGCTGATTAACAATTATTTTATGCCATGACTTTTCCATTATTAATGTTCTTATTAAATTAGGATTTAATTTTAATTTTCAGGAATGTTTTAAGCCTTAGATTCTGTATGTAAAGTACAAGCATAGTACTTGGCACAGAAGTAATTGTTTAATAAAAATAATGTTATTTATTTACTTATTTTGAGGGAACATGAGGGGCATTTTAAATTGGTAAAACTATAGTCTTTAAGACATAGTAGCATTTTAAAACTATTAATGGCATTATTTGTAATTTATCACCTCTAAAGTACATCTTCAGTAAATTTCCCCACTCTCAGATGGAAAGTATAATTCCTATATCCTTGCATATGTAAACTATTTTTCTGTCATCTGAATATACAGACTTGGTTGGGTATAATAGTTTTGTAACATATGTTTCCTTCTAACTTTGCACATTTTATCTTGAATTTGTTTCTGCATTTAGTTTTTCAGAAGAGAAATAGAAGGCCATCTAATTTTATGACTGTTATAGCATATTTTCTCCTCTCCACTCTTCTCATTCCTTCTCCTCTTCTTTCTTCATGCTCATCCTGTTCTACCATCTGGTTGCTTATAGAATATTTTTCTTTACATAGTTTATGCTTTCATCTAGGTGTAAATATATTTCTATTCATTGCGCTTGGTCTGTGTGGTACAACCTGTATCAGTGGGCTATTGCTGCATTAACAAACCACTCTGTTGTTTAGAGACTTAAAACAATAAGCATTTAATTATTCCTTGGACATCTATGGGTCAGCTCGGTAGTTCTGATGATAAGAGTTAGGTTTGGCTGTTCTTCTTTAGAATTACTCAAGTGATGGAGATCACCTAGCAGGTTCACTGAGAGTTGGCCTCAGGTAGGATGATTTTCCTCTGATATACATTCTTCAGTAGGCTAGCTTGAGCTTTTTCACATGGTGATGATCGTGTATCAGGAAATAGAATAGAAGCACACAAGGCCTCCTGAGGCCTGGCATATTGTCAGTTATACCACGTTCTGTTGGTCAAAGTAAGTTACAGGGACATCTCAGATTTAGGGATGGAGAAATGGAATCCACCTATTGATGAGAGGAGTGGCAACGTGTGTAGATTTGAAGTGGATGGATATTTGGTGACATTTTTAGAAAATAATCTAACATGATACCTAAGTGATTTGTCAAATTGGAAATTGTCTTCAGTTTTGTCTTTGATTATAATTTCTTTTCAGTTATCTTTTTTGTTGTTGTTCCAAATTCAGAGATCATAACTGTTAGTTTAAATCTTTAATCTTTATTCTGCATATCGATCATCTCTTTTACTAGTCATGTTCTTCACTTTTCTTTTTATTCTGCATGCCAGGAGAAATTTTCAAAATCATTTTGGTCACTGCTTAGGTTTTCTGGATGACATTACTGTTCTTTACTGCATGCAAATAGTTATTCAAATTTTTGAATTGCATTTTTTATGTCTTTGCAATTCTTTCTTGACTAATTTATTTTTACCTCATCATATTTTATATATTTCATCCCACTTTTCTCATCAGTTTTCTTTTTTCTCCCCTTAAGTCATAGGTCTTAAGTTTTAATTCAGTTGCCAACATGTAAAAATTTGGAGGTTTATTAGAAACCCTGAATTCCAGCTTCTTTTAAAGTGAGAGATCTGGCAACAATACATCTCAGATCCTGCTGCAACAATAGGCTGTGACTACCCCCTTTAGATGGAACATATTAGTCTAGTTTGCTACAAACTCCACCCCTCACTGACACTAAGTTTCAGTTGTATTTTATCATTATACTCATGTTTTTTTTCTTAATCTAGTGTTAAATAGGAAATAAAATATTCTTGATGCCTATTCTAGATACATATTTCCATCAAAAAGTGAGGGGGATGAAAGAGTGAGAGAACTGCTCATTTAAGAAAAATATTATAGGGTATATTTTTTTCTGTGGATGTGAAGAATGTTCCTTCATGCATCATATGCAAACAAAACCTATCTGTGCTGAAAGAGTATAATTTAAATCATCTTTATAAAACAAACCATAAAGAGAACTAGGTAGAAAACCAAGAACAAGGCAAATTAAAACTTTAAAAAGTAAAGAAATATTTTAACTTAAAAATGGTATTAACATGTCAAAATGTCAGAGGTTTATTTCTGAAATACTTTGGATCATAAAATTGCCCCCAAATTAAAAGCTTTCCACAATGGCATGTTTTGTTTTGTTTTTAAGTCCATTGGATACAGTAAGAATTATGTTTTCCAACAGGAATAAGCATTCACATTTGTAATTATAACTCAAACCTTATTGCTTAGAATGTTTAAGCTATGGTTTAGAAATTATAGGAGAAATTAACAAAGAAAATAATTATTTTGGGCTTTGTCTACTGTAGCTGATGAAAACAGAGATTAAAAAATACCACTGAGGGCTTCCCTGGTGGCGCAGTGGTTGAGAATCAGCCTGCTAATGCAGGAGACATGGGTTCGAGCCCTGGTCTGGGAGGATCCGACATGGCACAGAGCAACTAGGCCCGTGAGCCACAACTACTGAGCCTGCATGTCTGGAGCCTGTGCTCCATAACAAGAGAGGCCGCCATAGTGAGAGGCCCGCGCACCGTGATGAAGAGTGGCCCCCACTTGCTACAACTAGAGAAAGCCCTCGTACAGAAAGGAAGACGCAACACAGCAAAAATAAATTAATTAATTAATAAACTCCTACCCTCAACATCTTCTTTAAAAAAAAAAATACCACTGAGTTAGCTACATCAACAATTTTGATGAAAATTTTGATAGGACCAAGAAATTTGGACGTTAGGCTATGATAAGTAGAACTTCACAATTTCATCAGGCTATGATAAGTAGAATTTCACAAAGTACAACTTTTTCGTACTTTGAAAAAGTTTAATGTTGTCTTAGCAAAATCAGTAAGCTTATCTGCAAAGAATATTTGTGAGATGGCTGAAGTTGACCTCAGGCTTCTTAGAAAATTTATGTTCAAAGTTGCACACCTGGTAGAAACAAGAAACTTCAATTTCAAAATTGCATTATTTATTGGCATAGGTTTGTGCTAAAAAGTTGAAAATAGGATACATAATGGACATAGTTGTTAACATAAACTGAATTCATTCCATATCTTGATCCATCCTTGAAGTGGATTCACAATAAGGTATATTGCTATACTACATCAAAGCTAGGTCAATGAGGTGGTGAAGGCATTTTTTAAGCCACTGAAAAAAATTAATTTGTTCGTGTCTTCCAAAGAAAATTTTTGCCTTTTCTTCTCAACAGAAGAATAAAACAAAATTTTATTTTCAGGTTTAAATAATAACCCAACAAAATGTATTTGAATATTTCTATACAAGGGAATTCCTATTAATTATGAATGTTTATGACTTGATTTTCTCATTCATTTCTAGTGAAAGCATGTTGTATGAGTTTCCCGTGGCTGCTGTAACAAATTACCACAAACTTGGATTCTTAAAGAGATTTATTCTGTCATAGTTCTGGTGATCAGAATTCCAAAATCAGTTTTGCTGGCTTAAATCAGTTTTGCTGCTGTTAGGAGGGCCGTGTTCCCTCAGGAGGCTCTAGGGAAGATACCTCTTCTAGCTTCTGTGTCTCCCCGCAGTCTTCAGTTTGTGGCTGTATCACTCTAGTCTCTGCTTCCATGGTCACATTACCCCCTCCACTTCTGTATGTTTAATCTCCCTCTGTCTTTCTCTTATAAGGACACTTGTAATGGCGTTTAGGGTCTACCCAGTTATTTCAAAATAATCTCCCCATTTCAAGATCCTTAACGCTTTTTCCAAAAAGCATAATATTTACAGTTTCCAGGGATTAGGACACAGTATCTTTGGAGCCATCATTTAGCCCAGTACACTTGTCTTTGGGAAATTCATTTGGCAAGAAAAAATCTTGCCCATTTTCCTATGCTGAAATCAGTTACAGGAAATGAAAAGAATTTGCTGAATTACAATTCTGATATTGTGAAGATGAAAATTGAATATAAAAAAGGCTATATAGTTGCAGAACTCATGAAAATGAAGTAAAATCGATTAATTTCCTTTCTTAATCAACACTGATAGTATGAATGAAAAAAACAACTGGAAATTGCTGCACTGAAAGGCAAAATGGTACTAAAAAGTAAATCTGAAACTGTTGGAATACCAAGTTTCTGAAATATCTCGGGAGTAATTATCCAAAAAGTATAAAAGACCATTCATGGATTCTTTCCATGTTCAAAGTATGTATCTTTGTGTACAGCTGCTTTACATTATGAAGCAGAATAAAAATAAATATTCTCAATTAACATTTTCAAGAGTGAATTATTTACTGCCTATCATAACTCGAATATTAGATCTAAATGATCTTGGTGCAAAAGAAAATGAGTAAGGTTTCCAGTTAAAAATCAATGTAATAATAATAAAAAAAAATCAATGTAATGACAATGAAGAAAGAAACATTTAATAAATAGAAATCATTTTCAATTTCTATTTTTAAAAAATTAATTTGAAATATAATCTAATAAAGTCCATGGTTGAATTGTCTTGCATTGTTATATAGGATAGTTTAATTAAAACATACAACTCTTTATTAGTGTGTAGTAATTGATATTTTCACATCTTTTGCCTTTTTTTACTCTGTTATGTTATCTACCAAGGCTCTGTGTGCTTTTGAGTTTGCAATACTTGGCCTACGTCTTCTTGTTTCTCACAGATGAAACAGATTATTTAAAACTACCTCTTCTGTTCTTAAGAATAACGTGGAGGGTTTTTTCTTCCTCACTTTCACTCTAGTCCTGTGTTGTTAAGGTAATTCTAGCTGCTCCATAAATCCTCATGCCTCAGTGGTTTAACAAAATGAAATGTACTTCAGAGTCACATAGTGGATAGGGGATAGTCCTGATCCATGGGGAAGCTTCCCTACAAGGATTAATGCAGGGACTCAGTTTCCTTCCATCTTTCAGGTCCCCTGTCTTCAAAACGCAGCTTCCACATTGCTGCATAACAGCAAAGAGGATGGAGAATTATGTGTGGGAGGTTTCCTAGTCCAGTCCTGGAAGTGGTGACCCCACTTTCTCTTACATCTTACTGTCTAGAACTCAGTTACATGACCACACTTAAATGCAAGGGAATGTGAGAAATGTCATCTAGCTCTCCTCCCAGGAAGAAGAAGAAATTGATGGGTGAATAACCAGCAGTCCCTCCACAAGTCCTCTCCCTCACGTAAGAACAACTAGAAAAGGAACAAAAAAATAAAAACCATAATTCAGTCTTCACAGAAACAAGAAAATGGCCAAACTCCAAATCATAATTTTTTTTACCCTGTGTGGTCAGTGACACTACAGAAACCAAAACTAATAAGGATGCTAAGAACTGATACATACTTTTAAGGTCTTGGGTTGGACTACATGTTTTCCTAAAAGAAAGAGTCATAATAACCAAGAGGATAGCATAGAATGAGAAAATTTTCAGTCAAGAATAAGCGTTGAAGAACAAAGAGACATCTCAGAGAAACCTAGTTCATGCTGCATGAGAGAAAGGGAGGGGTAGCTGCAGGAGAAACTTTCTTCATAAGCCTTTTTTTTTTTTTGCGAATTCTTCCTAGCTTAAAGAAACCACAGGAAATGAAGCAAATATTTTTTTTTAAAAAGGAAAAACATAAATGAAAGGTAATGCAAATACACATTACAAAAACAATAGAGGAGTTTCCCAAAGAAAAAGAAGGGTTCAAAGAAATAGTTCTCAATATTCTCAAACAAATTATAGACAATGTGATTGCTTTTTTGGTTTGTTTTTAGGAATTAAAGATTATATTTTGGAGAACAAAGTAACAATCTCTGTGGAACATTTGCCTTAAAATATGTGTTTATTAAACACCAACCCGAACAGGATTATCCATTTCCATATAAGTCTTCACATTTAAAACGTGAGTAAAGTTGATGCTTTTGTTAATATTCTTTCATGACTTTATCCGAACTAGTTCCTTTCTTTCATTCAGTTTTATTGAGATATGATTGACTGTATAAGTTTAAGGTATACAGCGTAATGACTTGACTTCTGTATATTGTGAAATGATTACCACACAAGTTTAGTTAACATCCATCATCTCATATAGATTAAAAAATGTTTTTTCCCTTGTAAAGAGAAGTCTTAGGATTTACTCTCTTAGCAATTTTCATATATACCATACAGCAGTGTTAGCTATCATGTTAATGTCATTGTGTTGTACGTGACATCCCCAGCACTTATTTATCTTATAACTGGAAGTTGGTATCTTTTCACCACTTTAACTCAATTGCCCCACCCCCACATCTGGTAACCATAAATCTGATCTCTCTTTTTACGAGATTGTTTTGTTGTTTCTGTTTTTAGATTCCACCTGTAAATGAGATCATACAGGATATGTCTTTCTCTGTCTGACTTATTTCACTTACCATAATGCCCTCATGGTCCGTCTATATTGTTGCGAATGGCAGGATTTCCTTCTTTTTTACTGCTTAATAGTATTCTAGTGTGTGTGTGTGTGTGTGTGTGTGTGTGTGATTGCTTTTTAAAAAAGAGCTTAAAGACCAGGTGAAAAGGTTCTGGGAGGAGATTATACGACAATAGAAAATACGTAAAATGAACTGGTAGAACCCAGAAGAAAATAAAAATTCAGTGGAAACATATTAAGATAAAAATAGTCCAGATATGAAAGTCACACTTAAAATAACAAAAATAGAATAACGACTGAAGACAGTATGGGCATGGTAACAGGTAACAAATAAATAAAAGAGAATAAAATAAAAGTGATTATTACTAACATGATAGAGATGTAATAAGGACAAAAGGAATATTATAATGGGATCCTGAAGATGAAAACAAAACTAGTAGGAAAGAAAAAAATAGTCCAAGTTATAGTATAAGAAAACTTGCATGAAATAAAGATTGAGAGGAATTTTCAAATCTTAAAAGCCAAGTCTGCCATCCAAAAACAATTCAAAACATTGTAAATTACTGAACAAAATGGTTAAAAAAGTGTTGTATAGGAATCCAAGCAGAAAAAGAAAATAATGCACGAGGAAGAAATGAAGGTTGTCTTCAGACTTCTTACATGTTCTCACACTCAACCAGAAGACAGGTATCAATCTCTAAAAATGATGGGAGAAAGCTTGACCCAGTAACTACATACTCAACCAAGTTTATAAAGGCAACAGAAGCATGGCTGTTGTTGGCTGATGTTCTCAAGCATGGCTGATGCTGCAATAAGATAACTGTCAAGATCTCTTGAAAAAAAAAAGATGATAAACTCCAGCCTATCAAGTGATACATTAAAATTAAGAATAGGAGAAGATGTGGATTAAAGGTTAGTGTTATATTAATCAAGATAAGCTGGGTTATGCTGTAATAAAAAAATCTGAATGCCAGGTGCTTACACAAGCAACACAAAATGTCATAAAGAATATATATTCATTCATTTGTGATGGACACTTAGTTTGCTTCCATATATTGGCTATTATAAATTATGCTGCTATGAACATTGAGGTGTGTGTATCTTTTTGAATTAGAGTTTTTGTTTTCTTCAGATATATATCCAGAAGTGGAATTGCTGGATCATTGGTAGTTTTTAGTTTTTTGAGGAACCTTCATACTGTATTCCATAGTGGCTGTACCAATTGACATTCCCACCAACAGCATACTAGGGTTGCCTTTTCTCCACAACCTTGCCAACATTTGCTGTTTGTAGACTTATTGATGATGGCCTTTCTGATAGGTGTGAGATGATACCTCATTGTGGTTTTAATTTGCATTTCTCTGATGATTACCGATGTTGAGAATTTTTTTATGTGTTTGTTGGTCATCTGTATATCTTCTTTGGAAAAATGTCTATTCAGGTCTTCTGCCAATTTTTAAAATTGGGTTGTTCTTTTTTTATATATATTGAGTTGTATGAGATGTTTATAAATTTTGAATATTAACCCCTTATAGGACATATCATTTGCAAATATTTTCTTCCATTTAGTAGGTTGTCTTTTCATTTTGTTGATGGTTTTCTTTGCTGTGCAAAAGCTTTTAAGTTTAATTAGGTCTCAATTGTTCATCTTTTGTTGTATTTCTTTTGCCTTAGGAGACAGATCCAAAAAAATATTGCTACAATTTATTTTAAAGAGTGTTCTGCCTATATTCTCTTCTAAGGGTTTTATGGTTTCAGGTCTTACATTTTGGTCTTCAATCCATTTTGAATTAATTTTTGTATATGATGTGAGAAAAAGTTCTGATTTCATTCTTTTCCACGTGGCTGTCCAGTTTTCACAACACCACTTATTGAAAAATCTGTCTTTTCTCTGTTGTATATTCTGCCTACTTTGTCATAGATTAATTTACCTTAAGTTTGTGGTTTATTTCTGGGCTCTCTATTCTGTTCCATTGATCAATGTGTCTGTTTTTGTGCCAGCACCATGCTGTTTTGATTACTGTAGCTTTGTAGTATAGTCTGAAGTCAGGGACCATGATACTTCCAGCTTTGTTCTCTTTTTCTCAAGATTGGTTTGGCAATTCAGGGTCTTTTATGGGCCCATATAAATTTTAGAATTATTTGTTCCAGTTCTGTGAAAAATGTCATGGGCATTTTGATAGAAATTGCATTAACCCTGTAGATTGCTTTGAGTTGTATGGACATCTTAACAATATTAATTCTTCCAATCCAAGAACATGTGTATCTTTCCATTTTTTTGTATCATTTTCAAATTTCTTCATCAGTTTTTTTATAGTTTTCAGAGTATAGGTCTTTCACCTCCTTAGTTAAGTTTAATTCCTAGGTATTTTATTCTTTTTGATGCAATTTTTAACGGAATTTTTTTTTTTTTTTTTTTTGCTTTCTCTTTCTGTTAGGTCATTTTTAGTGTATAGAAAAGCAACCGATTTCTGTGTATTAATCTTGTATCCTGCAACTTTACTGTATTCATTTATTAGTTGTACTGGGTTTTTGGTGAAGATTTTAGGGTTTTTTATACGTAGAAGCATATCATCTACAAATAGTGATAGTTTTATTTCTCACCTGCAAATTTGGATGTCCCTTCTTTCTTTATCTTGTCTGATTGTGATGGCTAGGACTTACCAATACTATGTTAAATAGAAGTGGTGAGAATGGGCATTTTGTCTTATTCCTTATTTTAGAGGAAATATTTTCAGCTTTTCACTGTTGAGTATGATGTTAACTGTTGGTTTGTCATAAATGGCCTTTATTATGTTGTGATATGTTCCCTCTGTACCAACTTTGATGAGAATTTTTATTAAAAATGAATGTTGAATCTTGTCAGATGCTTTTTTGGCATCTGTTGAGATTATCATATGATTTTTAGCCTTCCTTTTGTTAATGTAGTATATCACATTGGTTGATTTGCAAATATTGAACCATCCTTGCATCCCTGGAATAAATCCCACTTGATCATGCTGTATGATCCTTTTTACATATTGTTGAATTTGGTTTGCTGTTACTTTGTTAAGAGTTTTTGCATGTGTATTCATCAGAGATAATGGCCTGTTACTGATTTTGGTATCAGGGTAATAGTGGCCTCAGAATGAATTTCAGAGTGTTCCATCTCTTTATTTTTTTGGAATAGTTTGAGAAGGACAGGTATTAGCTCTTCATTATATGTTTGGTAGAATTCCTTTGAGAAGTCATCTGGTTCTGGTCTTTTGTTTACTGGGAGTTTTTGTATTACAAATTCAACCTCACTACTTGTGATCAGTCTGATCAGATTGTCTATTTTTTCCTGATTTTTGTCTTTGGAGGTTGTATGTGTCTAGAAATTTATCCATTTCTTCTAGGTTGTCTAATTTGTCAACATATAACTGTTTGTAGTCTTCTCTTAAGATATTTTGTATCTCTGTGATATCTGTTGTTATTTCTCCTCTATCATCTCTTATTTTGTTTATTTGGGTCCTTTCATTTTTTTCTTGATGAGCCTGGCTAAACGTTTATCAATTTTGTTTATCTTGTCAAAAAGGCATCTCTTGGTTTTATTGATCTTTTCTATTGATTTTGGGGGCCTCTATTTTATTTATTCTCTCTCTGATCTTTATTATGTCCTTCCTACTGCTGACTTTGGGCTTTGTTTGTTCTTTTTCTAATTCCTTTAGATAGTAAGTTAGGGTTTCTATTAAAAAAAATTATTTATTTATTTATTTATTTTTGGCTGCATTGGGTCTTCCTTGCTGCGTGTGGACTTTCTCTAGTTGTGGCAAGCAGGGGCTACTCTTCGTTATGGTGCGTGGGCTTCTCATTGCGGTGGCTTCTCTTGTTGCGGAGCATGGGCTCTAGGCACGTGGGCTTCAGTAGCTGTGGCTCACGGGCTCTAGAGTGCAGGCTCAGTAGTTGTGGCACATGGGCTTAGTTGCTCCGCGGCATGTGGGATCTTCCTGGACCAGGGATCAAACCTGTGTCCCCTGCTTTGGCAGGCAGATTCTTATCCACTGCGCCACCAGGGAAGCCTGGTTAGGTTTATTTGAGATTTTTCTTGTTTCTTGAAGTAGGCCTGTATTGCTATAAACTTCCTTCTTAGAGATGCTTTTGCTACATCCCATAGATTTTGGAAAGTTGTGTTTACATTTTCATATTTGTCTTGAGGTATTTTCTGATTTCCTCTTTTATTTCTTCAATGACCCATTGTTTTTTTAGTCTCCATGTGTTTGTGCTTTTCCATTTTTCTTCTTGTAATTGATTTCTAGATTCATACCGTTGTGGTCAGAGAAAGTGCTTGATATAATTTCTGTCTTCTTAAATTTGCTGAGACTTGTTTTGTGGCCTAGCATGTGATCTCTCCTGGAGAAAGTTCCATGTGCACTTGAAAAGAATGTGTGTTCTGCTGTTTTTGGATGGAATGTACTGTAGATATCTATCAAGTCCAACTGGTCTATTGTGTCATTTAAGACAACTGTTCCCTTATTTATTTTCTCTCTGGATGAACTGTTCTTTGATGTAATAGGTGTTAAAACCCCCTATTATTATAGTATTATTGTCTGTTAATATTTGCTTTATATATTAGGTGTTCCTGTACTGGGTGCATATTTGTTAATGAGTATAATATCCTCTTCTTGTATTGATCCCTTTATCATTCTGTAATACATCTTCTTTTCTTTTCTTTTGTTATAGACTTTGTTTTAAAGTTTATTTTGTCTGATATGAGTGTTACTACCCCCACTTTTTTGTCATTTCCATTTGCATGAAATATCTTTTTTCATCCCCTCACTTTCAGTCTGTGTGTGTCTTTAGCTCTGAAGTGAGTCTCTTGTAAGCAGCTAATAGATGGGTCTTGTGTTTTTATCCCATCAGGCACCGTATGTCCTTTGATTGGAGTTTTTGGTCCATTGACATTTAAAGTGATTATCGATAGGTATTTACATATTGTCATTTTGTTACTTGTTTTCCAATTGTTTTCATAGTTCTTTGTTATTTTCTTCTTTCAGTTTCTTCCCTTGTGGTTTGATGATTTTCTTTAGTGGTATGCTTGTGTCCCATTCCTTCCAGTTTTTGTGCATTTAATATAGGTTTTTGATTTGTGGTTACCATGGGATTTATATATGTTGACCTATAACTATATTTACTTGTTTTAAACAGTAGTCATTTGAGTGCAAACACATTGTAAAAGAATCTACATTTTTTACTCCTCTTCCCCACTTTTTGTGTTTTGATGTCATATTTTACATCTTCATGTTTATGCCTTTACTGATTATTGTAGTTATAGTTGATTTTATAATTTTTTTTGTCCTTTAATCTTCATACTGGCTTATTTAAGTGGTTGATCCTCAGCCTTTACTAAATATTTGCCTTTACTGCTGGATTTTTTCTTTCCTATAGATTCTTCTTGTTACAGCCTTTTCTTTTCCACTTAAACAAGACGCTTTAACATTCCTTTTAGGGTAGGTTTAGTATTGCTGAACTCTTTTAGCTTTGCTTGTTTGTGAAGTTCTTTTATCTCTCTTTCTGTTCTAAATGACAATCTTGCTGAGTAGAGTATCCTAGGTTGCAGATTTACCCCTTTCAGCAATTTGAATGTATCGTGACACTCCCTTCTGGCCTGCAAAGTTTCTGCAGAGAAATTAGCTGGTAGCCTTATAGGGGTTCCCTTGTATGTAACTCTTTGTTTTTCTCTTGCTGCCTTTAGAATTCTCTCCATATCTTTAACTTTTGCCATTTTAATTTTAATATGTCTTAGTGTGGGTCTGTTTGGTTTCATCTTGTTTGGGACCTTCTGTTCTTCCTGAACCTGGATATCTGTTTCCTTCTTCAGGTTTAGGAAGTTTTCAGCCAAAATGTTATCAAATACATCTTTGACCCTCTTCTCTGTCTCTTCTTCTTCTGGGACTTCTGTAATGCGAATGTTGGTATGCTTGATGTTGTCCCAAAGATCCCTTAAGATGTTCTCATATTTTAAAATTTGTTTTTCTTTTTGCTCTTCTGATTGGGTGATTTCCATTATTCTATCTTCCAGATCACTTATGCATTCTGTATCACCTAGTCTGCTGTTATAAATTTTAGAGATATTTTAGGAACTAGTACCTACTGCAGTGGAAAAGTATTTTTCAAAAGCGTCAACATTTCCTTCAGTGTTACCTGCTCTTTTTTTTTGCTTTTAAATTCTAGGAAAATTAAGGAAAATACATTTATTTAAAATAATATTTATTTTATTACCTCATTTTGTAAAGTTGCTTCTGTATATACATTTATCCAACTATTTTTCTATTTGAATATATTCCTAAAAAATATTTGGTTTGATTTTCCAAAGTTAATAATGGTTATTTTCAGGTCATGGGATTAATCTTTTTTTTCTTTGGTCCTTTTCAATTTTGCTTAGAAAGAATTTTTTTAATGAGAATGAATCATTTTTATTTCAAAAACAAGATCACTGTTCTTTATTCTGAAATGTTAGTGTAGATTTCTAGTTTTTAACTTATAAATTTGAAAATAGTATACACACATATGTAGGTGTATGTTTGTGTGTATATGTGTATATGTTGTATACATATACATAGTATATACACATAGTAAATGTGTACTGATACAGAAGGTTGTTGTTTACTGATACAAAAGGATTTTTGGAGCATATAGGCAAAGTATAGAACAGCAGCTGTAATGTGATCTATTTTCATGTATATATGTGTGTGTGTGTTGTGTATGTGTGTGTGTGTGTGTGCTCATGTATAGGCATTAAGGCTGTTTGGAAGACTATCAAATGTTGAGTGATTCTCCCTGGGTGTTAAGGTTATAGGCAAATAGTATTTTTTTTCTCATATGTTTTTCCCAATTTTCCAAATTAGCATTAATTGTGCAATTAAAATAGTTTTGAAAGAACAAATGTATTAATTTATATTCCTGGATAGATTGAGAAAAATATCTGTGGCTTTTAAGAAGTGCTAAGTTTCCTACTTATTTTGTACATAAAAACTTACAAAGGTAAATTTGGTAAATTTACCTGGTTCCCTGGTGTCCTGAAATAATTAATGCTTTTATGCCAGGTGAAGCAAAAAATTGCATAACAAATAAACCTATTTGAACTCTCTACAGAAAGTTTCCATTTTATCCGTGCTTTTCTTAATAGCAAATGTTTTAGCTGATATGAATGATATGAATAGGCAAGGAAATTTTCCCAGTTGTTCAGTGCCAAAAGTTTTATGAAATCTCATCAGGCCAACCTATTTGTTCTCCTTCTCACTTCCATTGCAGTGTGGTTTGCATTATTATTTACTAACTAGATTACAGTCTGCTGCTCTCTCCAACTATTTCCCAGCTTTTTTCACATGAAGATTTCATTTTTTGTTAAATGCTAGTAATTCATTCATTTGATTTCTGTGTGGAGGATGAATAGCTACATAGCAATTTCAAAACCACAGGAGAATGTCAAAGGTGTTTCTTAATCTGTTTTACAAATGATTATAACAGCTGAGAAATAAGTCAAGGACAGGAAATCACCTTCTCCAACTAGGAATTTATTGTCCATTTAGATCTAAGAAAAATCTTTAACCCAGTGGGGATGATTACATTTTCTTTATTTTAAATTTAGAAGACTGAGAAGCATGCACAAAAGAGAAGTATTTAGAGTATTATATGAAAATTTACAGTTTAAAGAACTGGAATTTTCAATGGAATACTGCTGTAAGAAGACCCATAAAAATATAGGCATGGAAATAGTTGGCTAGATTCTATTCAGAATTTAATTTTTTTCCTTGAAAAGCTTTATTTGTGTTTTTATTATTTAATTATTTATTTAAGATGGTATTATGTGGTGTAAGATAGGACCTTACTTTCCTCATACATGACAAGGAGCAATAATACAGAAAATGTGTCCAAGAGAGATGGGAAAAAAACCATTTTATTTCATTATGATTATTTTTCATAGATGAAAAATATTCTTGAAGTATGATATATATTTAAATATAAATACCTATGCACATTGCCTGCCTTTTAATATTCCAAAATTAGTGATTTTATGAACTCTAGGCTAAGTATTTTTTCCACAAAGGAAAATGGGGTGTGTGTGTTTCTCTTCAAATCCTCTCAGCCTTACTTTGACTTCAGCCATTGTTGCTCCAACCTGTTCTGCATTTGTTTTGACCAGCTTTGCACAGGCATAACCTGACAAAACCTCTCTTGGACCTACACAGTGTACTTACCTATCACTTTCCACCCCAGAGCTTCTCTAACATAGTGATGTGTGGGATACCTTTGGGGATTAACTTGGCACTCAAGCATGTGCAATGAGATGTTAATGCCCAAATGTCACCCTTGACTAGTTGAAGATGGAATCCACAGTGTAAATATGTTCCCCTTTCTTCTCTCAAAAGATAATTCAGAGATTTATCTAATTATGCTTCCCAAGGGTGTGATTGGCCCCTTGCAGTGCTGTCCAATACAATTGGCTTACTGTCCTTTCCTTTCACTATTCTTTTCTCATACTCTTGCCCTCTAAGATCATTTCCTACCTTAAGAACCTACATACAAGACTTTGGCTCAGCCTCTGTATTTAGAGAAACACAGGTTAAAACAGAGGTACCAAAAGTAGCCCCAGAAAGCTATCAGGATGGGATTTTGGAACTAGTAATAAGGACTAATTGCTCGTTGTGAGTAAGGTAGGCACAGCCTCAAGAGTTTTTCACATATTTGACAACAACTGTAAAAAATAACATAATATTACTAATAAATCATATAACCGAGATACATTTTTAATCTATCAATAATAAAAATGTTATCAACTGTGCTAGAGAAACCATTGAATTAGCTTTCTATATTCTCTATAGAAAATATTACAGAATTGTCATATTGGAGAAGCAATCAAAGAGTATGCATCCATAAAAAGTAATAATATTAATAATTAATATTATAGATTTGTGGTTGGGCATAAATATTGTTTTTTATTTTCTAGTGTTTTGTGATACTATTTCAGGGATTGGAAGTGACCTGAGCTGGTCTAATTTGAATCTCAGATCTTATGATGGGGAATGGTCATTTTTGCTGAATTCAAACCTGGAAGAATACTACCTCAGGGGCTATAAGCTACTATCTTGTAATCATGTGGGCTTAGATAATGGAGCCAATACCGAACAGGCAATACCTAAAAATTGAGAGAGAGAAAAATTATTTGAGCCCTAGAATAAGCAATATCTGAAACCACTGTTCCATTATATGAGGCAATAAATTCCTCTTTTTCTTAAACAATTTTGAGTTGGGTTTTCCATCATTCACTGCAGAAAGCCAAAATACACAGGGATCACTGTCCTCTTGAACGCAATGGAAGACAGAGCCTTTGGCTTTCTGATATAAAAACTATATCTAATTATTTCCAATGTTATTTCAAACATGGCCCATGAGATCCTGGATAAACTTTATTTATTTGTCATTTCTTAGCTTTCTTGTGATTGCTTCAGGGAAAATTACTATTTTGGTTTTGAGTAGTTTATTTTCCCTGATTTGCATTCTCATAGCACGCTGTATTTCATTTTCACATTATTCATAGATAGATAATAGATTGATAGGTAGATAGACAGATGATAGATGAT
This sequence comes from Tursiops truncatus, assembly GCF_011762595.2. Lineage (NCBI taxonomy): Eukaryota > Metazoa > Chordata > Mammalia > Artiodactyla > Delphinidae > Tursiops > Tursiops truncatus. The sequence continues at coordinate 80,021,970 of NC_047040.1, read as the reverse complement.
AAATTTGGCTTTCAATTTAAGTTTTTCAAGACTTCAAGCTCCAAGAAAGAGGCTTACTGTCTTCATTTATTTTCAAAGTTATATGCCCAGCATCAAGCCCAATGTCTGTATGGAAAGAATATCACTTAACTGAGAAAATAGCACCTGATGGAATTATGGAATGAATGAATGATTTAACTCATATAAACGTGAAAAGCCAGAATCTTAGAATTGCTATCTAAATAAGTACATGACTACATATATACACATATACAATTATGTATGTATATATGTATTTTTGTATATATGTGTGTACATATGTATACATTCATATATGTGTGAACACATATATGTACAAACACACAGGAACACACACACATACGTTCAAGATGTGGAGGGCAGATTTATATAGGCCTGAATCCCATGTAGTACTTAAGATCCCTTCCAAACCCATTTGATCTTAGAGGGGAGTAGTTAGTGGAGCAGATGACAGAAAAAGAGGAATGTATGCTCTGGATGCAATCAGCAAATACCTATTTTATTTTATGTGGAAATATTTTGTTTCTTTACATAAGAAAATGCTTATACTAGCTTGGTATAATATGTATGATGAGGCTAGCTAAACATTTGCAATAAGAATAGGTCATTAAAGATCCTGGGGTAAACGGATTCAGAATGAAATACACATGATCTCCTTGGTGATTGTGGATGTCATGGGACAGAATACCACCAGAAAAAAAAAAATGAGAGAGAGATTAACTGCCTATAAGGAAACTGATTGCAACCCAGGGAAATGGTAACCCACCCCATCTCTACTGTAGCTGAATAAAATTCTCATGATTTTCCAGAACTGCCTCCCTCCCAAAAAGATTCTATTCTGATGTATCCATTGGAATTAAGAAAAATTATCCTAATCTTAGAAATAAGATGAAAAAGAGAACAGCATATTTTTTTCAGTGACATACTGGGACATTTTGTCAACAGTCCACCCTTGGATTATTTGCTTTTCCTGGAGAATATAGCTCTGAAGCTACATGTTGCTTGGAGATTTTTTTCGTATAAAAAAGATCACCCTGAAAGTTGTTGTCTTATTATCCCTGTTGGACCTGAACAAACTTTGTGTCTTACCTAGACAATTAATGTTCATGTTTTTAAATGCCTATATAACTAGTTTCTCAAGTGTTCTCTGAACTAACTTTGTCATCCTACTGGTCACATAATTAATGAATTAACACTCAGTGATACATCTGTAATGTAAAAGACTTACCTTTAATTTTTTTTGAAAATTACCTGCTGACAGAATCTATGATTCTTCTTGTGTACTTAACACAACAGTTTTGAGGAATATTTAAGCCATTAATAAATACATTTTGAAATAATCTTTTCTTCCATTGACTTCCATTGAGGAAAATAGTGTTTTTGTTTTGTTTTTTGAGTCACTAGAACTACTTTTTTTCTTTCGGGTGACTGTACTTTATAAACTGGTCCACCCGTACAGCAGAGCTGCTCTCTTCTCATTGAGACTGGTTAAATTTAATAAGCGGTGCCTACACATTCCACCCTTACATAATGGAGTTTGACACATCATATGATTATAATGGCCCTCGGGCACTTGCTGTGGGTGTTGGCAACTTCAAGTGTTTGGATACTCTCAGCCTTTTTTCCCCCTACTTTAGTATTCTTTTTCAACTTTTGTAAGATCAGGAACCAGTAGGCAGCTCAAGGAAGTGACATAGTAAGTGTTTGGAACCACTTATTTCTAGAAACTATGAAAGCAGTGTGAGGTGTGACAGGAGCACCAACACAGGTGAGTTGTAACTGAGGCAGGGGACTCGGGGGTGGCATTAACAATGTCTTCTAAAGCCATCTTTTTGGCGCCTCCATCCCTGTGAAGCCAGTACACCATCTGGCAGTTAGGCATAGTGCCATTTTAACAGATGGGACACAGTATAGGAGGCTCTGAGACCATTTATTACTATCAACCATAGTGTTGGACAGGGTTTTCAGTAGAAATACTCCACCAACTCTTTTTCACCTCATCTTTTAGTTCCTCAGTAAAAGCAGATAATATTTCTTCCCTTAAGAGAGGAAAAGACAAGAAGTGGTTTGCTTTTGGGAGTCTGGTTCTATCAGAGTATGAGTTGATGCCAAATCTTGCACATGCTGCATTACTCACACAACTTTAGCAAACTGACTCTTTTATAATATTTCCCTTTCAAAACAGTTTATAACAGCCTAGTTTTTAGCCTCATAATTTGGTATGTGTATGGAATCTTTTGGATGTGATTTAGAAACAAAACAGATTGAGTCACATTTTTTTCCCTTTTGATGTCCTAGAAAGAACTGAAATTAAGAGGGAAAAAGCTGCCAGTCACTGGCCACTTGGAAAATTTTTAGTAAGCACTTAATTTAGGCATGATGGTACTTTATGATTCAAAGGGTAAATCACACAATTCTTGCCCTCAAGAAACTTAGTTTGTTGGGAAGATAAAACACATACCAACACTTCTTCTTTCATTACGGAAGTAATTAATAATTGGAATAGGGCATGTGGAAAGTACAGCCAAGTAGAAGAAAAATTAAAATTATCCATAACCTTCTCACACAAAACCAATTCCTAGTACAATTTGAGGTATTCATCCCCAATCCCCAATCCCCAGTGTTGTTGTTGTTGTTTTTTTCAATGCATACTCTCTATTTGGTTCATGTATTTATGGTCATATTATATATCCAGCTTTTGATACTGGTATTTCTTAATATGTCATAGCATAATAATAAGATAATATTATAGTATTATAATAAGTACTTTGTAAAGTTTTTTTTTGGTAAAGATCATGTTTAAAGATTATATAATATATCGGGCTCCCCTGGTGGCGCAGTGGTTGAGAGTCCGCCTGCCGATGCAGGGGACATGGGTTCATGCCCCAGTCTGGGAAGATACCACATGCCGCGGAGCAGCTGGGCCCATGAGCCATGGCCGCTGAGCCTGCGCGTCCGGAGCCTGTGCTCCGCAACGGGAGAGGCCACAACATTGAGAGGCCCGCAAAAAAAAAAAAAAGATTATATAATATATCAACTGAAGTTTATAATTTCTCTCTTTTGGGGTCTTGTGGTTGTTTCCAGTATTTTTGTTAACAGAAGTATGTCTTCAATAAACATATTTTCAAGTAAACTTTTTTCTTCTTTTAGGATTATGTTCTTAGAAAATATCCCTAGAAGCAGACTTTCTAGGTCAAAAGGAATACCTGTTTATTAAAGAGTCTTCATACATGATCAGTATATATTTTTTAATAGTTACTGGGTACACATTTTGTTTTAGGCATTATATAAGGCATTTGTATTCACAGAACTTTCCTTAATATTCATAACTACCATCGTGGATAGATATTTTAATTCCAATTTAACTGACAAAGCAACTAAGATACATGTCAAAGAGCCAGTCATGAGTACTAATTAAATGAACAAAATGATTGTCTTTTGCCTCCTAATCCAATTCTTATTCCACCAAACTACCCCATTCCTTTAGATTGGAGATGTTCAGGGAAGAGTGAGCTGATTATTTACCTACTCCAAAAAGTCAGTAGCATAGTTTAACTATAAGACAAATATTGACTCCCAGCAGATTTTAATGGCCTTCCTACTTCTATGTGCAAAATCTGAGGTCTTCTACCTCCCTAAAGGTATTCTTCTCTAGGTTTTCCAAATCTTATCCTCTGACCAGGAATAGTCCTGATAGAGGAAAGGAAGAATTATAATTATCTCTGGCAATAAGTAATCTGTATACTGTTTGGGGAGCTTACTCTGGAAAATCTATCTTTCCACCTGGGGTTTTTGAAACATAAACCTATTATAAGGGTGTGAAATCTACAATGATGAGAATTTTGAATATTTCAATTCAAGTCCGAGTTTGTTTTCTGTATTTCAGGTTTTTAAAGAAATCACTTCAGAGGGATATATTTGATCTATTAGCTTCATTATTTGTTATATTTTAATGTGTTTTATGTGTACATGAATCATTTTCACACCTCGTTTTAAGTTCCTTGAAATTAAGAATTAGATCTCATACACAATTCCCTATATATAATAATTACTAAAATATGCCCATAAGATGGCATGAATTATTTATGTTATAAATTACCTTTCTCTGGACAGAAAGGCAGATAAAGTATTGTTCCACTAGAGTCTTCAATAGACTGTTAAGATAGCAAAGACAATTATTCTTGTCATGTTTGTACTCCTAAAATAATAAGTATGCATAAATATTGAAATATCTTTTTGTAAAGAAGTATTACAGATAACATATATATATATATTAATATTTATTTATTTGGCTGCATTGGGTCTTAGTTGTGGCACACAGGATCTTTCGTTGTGGCACGCGAGCTCTCAAGTTGTAGCACACGGGCTCTAGAGCATGCAGGCTCAGTAGTTTGGGCGTGCAGGCTTAGTTGTCCCACGGCATGTGGGATCTTAGTTCCCCGACCAGGGATTGAACCCACGTCCCCTGCATTGGAAGGTGGATTCTTAACCACTGGACCATCAGGGAAGCCCCTAGATAGCATATATTTGTAGTAATTCATAATTTTTCTACTTCATGGGATTTTCACTGCCTTTGGACATCTCATAGCATACATTTGGGATTTTGATAGCATCCAGACGGCCAGCTGTCATGAGTTTGCTGCATTATTTTGTTTGGGACCATTGTATGTGTGTTTATGATTTATTTCACAGACCAATCTGTTGAAAAGTGCTCTTGGTACTAGAACATTACAGTACAAAAACCCACCATGGTAGAAGATAATTCTGTAAACAGAATATATATTTGGATCTCTTTCTTTCAATTATAGAAATTATGTGAACCAAGAAACATGTAAGTATGTATTGATGGACCAGAGATTCCATTGGAAATAAAATGAAATTTGAAAATTATTCATTTCTCAAGTGGGATGAGTTTATACTGGTCATTACTCTTCCATGACAGAAATAGCCACAAGCTTCAATTTTTAATGGCCTTGGCAGAATAGTTCCCTATTCATTCCATTTTTTAAAAATTAACTAAAAATATACATTTGTTAGTGGGAAAGAAGTTTGCTCACATTTTTGTTATTAAAAGTAAAATTTGGAATGTAGGTTTTATTTTCAGTGATTTCAGGATACTGGAAAAATTACAAGAAATCACAGAAGGGCCTTCTTCATGAAGAAAAGATGAAGAAGCATAAATACTAGTAAAAAAAGACTTGCACACATGCATTAATGTATACGCACTATCTCTATATTACTGTCACATTCATTCTTAGTTGTTATTGTCAGTTATCACTGATGAGTGCAGAAAAATCAAATGAAATATTTGTTCAAACAGTAATGCTGCTTCTTCTCATCTAGTTCCTGTTCATATATACCTAATATAAGGATTCATTTAGTCACATTCATAAATGCTGGTGTTATTTTCTATGATCTTTATAAGAACTCTGAGCATATTCTCCAAATGTCACTCTAGAAATTTTAGAGAAACTGTTATACGTGTACACCCCACCACATGGATAAGAATCTTCACAGTTCATAGTAGAAAAACAAGCAAGCAAACAGATAATTATTTTTAAATCCCAAACCAGAAACAACTGAGTATACATTTACAGTAAAAAAATATAAACACAAAATATGGTATTTCAAAGAAAACTATATAGCAGTGAAAAGGAATAAGCCACAGTTATTAACATGGGTAAATCTCAAAAGCTTACACTTACATAAAAAGCACCTTATAGAAGAATACAGTATGAATATATTCATATAAACTTGGAAAATAGTAACACTAAACAAATGGTAAAATATAATTTAAAAATAAGAATTATTAACTCAAAGTCAGGATATTGGTTAGGGGACGTTAAAGGAATGCAATAGAAGAGTATATATAATTTTATTCTGTTATGAGGACATATGAGTTTATTTTATTATTATTTATATGCATAAGTTTTATAGAATTTGTATAAGTATAATGCTTCCACAATAAGTAAAATTTAAAATTCTTGATTAAAATAAATTATAGCAAATGTTTTAGTGTAATATTGTTACTTAGAATAAATAATGTAAAGGCACATGAATCATGAGAAATTCTCCAGAGAGCTAGACATAGATGCAGAGGATGCAGGTTGAAATTCCACTTCTGCCACTAACTATAAGAGCTTTGGGCAAATCGTTCAAACTTACTAATATCAATTTTCTCATTTTTAACCTAAGAATAACTCATAGCTATTGCTTTGTGGTAGAGTTGTAGGCTCAAATGAGTTGTTGAATGGGTAATGGACCCATGTATAGTTCAAATTTAGAATTTAAAAAAAAAATTTAAATATATAAAGTTTAAGTTGTAGTTATGAATTATACAGTTAACTTCTATAATATTGGAAACAATAACTATTTGCAATATGCTATGAACTTTTAGCAGTTGCATTTATTTCTAAAATTCCCAAGTGCCAAATGCAAGTTCATTAATAAGAAATGGCATTTCACCATGAGACTTCCACAATATTAATTATAAAACTAAGGGCAAGGGCTTCCCTGGCGGCGCAGTGGTTGAGAGTCTGCCTGCCGATGCGGGGGACGCGGGTTTGTGCCCCGGTCCAGGAGGATCCCACGTGCCGTGGAGCAGCTGGGCCCATGGGCCATGGCTGCTGGGCCTGCGCGTCCGGAGCCTGTGCTCCGCAACGGGAGAGGCCACAGCGGTGAGAGGCCCGCGTACCACAAAACAATACAAAACTAAACTAAACTAAACTAAAAACACAACTAAGGGCAAAGCAAATATCCAGAATTGTAGCTAATCAATATACTTAATGACTGTTTTGCTAAGTATCAATTTCTTGTAAACTACTTCACCAAGGGATCAATGTTCAAAATTCACTGAATTAACCAAATATTCCAATTTGTTAATGACTTGTTTTGATAAATATTAATATTTTCCCTATATGATTATATACGTGAATATTATAGCATTATTTTAAGTAATGTTCAGCTTACTGAAAATTAATTAAGTGCTTTAATTCCCTTGAATTCTGGCATATTCTTTTTCATAATAAATATATTTTAAATTATATAGACTATTCTTGACTATTCGAGAGGTGAACATAATATTCAATACAGTAAATAAAAATAATATTTTAAAATGTTTTTGAAAATAAGGTGAATTAGATAAATTTGGTAAATTTGACAAATTGGTTACTTACTAAATCAATATTATGGAGATTCATCTTTTGGTGAAATAGCCTTCTTTATGGCAGGACAGGAGCAAATTTATTATGTTTTTTAGTAGGACAGAAACACCTGGAAAGGAAATGAGTATATGGGAGAGGGGAGTTATAGTCAAAGAATATTTGGAAGATTTAAGTGGATGTATATTGAGCTAACACACAGGATTGGATTTTCAATCAAACTCGCACAAATCAGAGATTTCAGTTAGTATCAAGCTTTACTAACAATTTTAAGGATATGGGTAATCATGGTTCCCTGGGTCCTTCCTTTTGACATTGGGCACACACATCTGGCCCAGAATAATAAATGGAGTCTCTAAGTGAGGTCTGTGGGCTTATTCACATAGCAGAGAATGTTTAAGTTATGAAACATCTTCATCCTATTCTCCAGAGAGTTGATTCATTTATGTGGCACGTTTCAAAATCTTTAGATTCTCTGTGTATTTGCTACAGGTAATACTTTGGCCAGAGATATCTTACAAAGGGCATTCTATAGATTAGGTATTTTCCTCTTAGGAAATCTCATTATTCTACTTACATATAGGTCCAGTGGACAGGCCTCAGGCCAGATCATTGGCTTTCTTTCCTTCAAGTAGGCACATCCCACTGGAAAGGGAGGAAATGTTTTAGGCTAGCTGCTCAACTCCTTCCTCTCAGAAATTTGGTTGAATTTAAAGACACACTTATTGCAAATTATGCAAAAGAAAAAGCAGAACACAAAAAAGGAAAAACAAAATGGATAGTCAAGGCAATTAGAAACTCAAGAAAGGTATAAGAAAGGTAATGAAATCATAGTGATTCACAGATCTTCAGAGAACAGTATTTATGTAGTCATAAAAATGTAAACAGATTTATAAATTTAAAATTTAGCCATGATTATAGAATGTGTGTAAATACATATATTTTTGGAATTGAAACAGTAGGTGAACTGAAAGGAAGAGTGTGGATAATAAAATTTTTATCTTATAAAGTCAAAAGCTACTCTCCATATTGATAGGACAAAGAATAAAGGAACTAGTATACTATTTTAAGTTATAAGGTTAACCGATTTTGAACTAAAAGTAGTGATAAAAGTCAGGTGGGAGGGTTGGTGGGGTAGGAGGGAGAAGGAAAGGTGGTGTCAGTCAGTCAAGTCGTCATAAGTTGTAACAGTATGTCAGAAGACAAATGTTACACTAAGGAAAATAGTTGTTTTTTTATATGTAACAAATAGAATAATCTCCTTGATATACAAGGTGTATCCACAAACCAAGAAGAAGAAAATACCAACTAGATAGTGAAATAGGCTAAGAAAATGAATAGGCAGTTTATACAAAAAAATTAAAAATAAGTAACTAAAAATGACCGAAAAATACATGATGCTCAATTTTATTCATACTTAAAGGCTTAAAAAGTAAGTCAATGAAATAACATTTTTTAACCTATCAAGTTGGGAAAGACAAAAAATAATGACAGTCAATGTTGCAGAAGACCTGGGGAAATAGAAACTTTCCTAAATGTTGGCAGCATTATAAATTTCTGCACATTTTAAAATAAGCTTTTTATTTTAGAACAGTTTTAGATTTACAGTAAAGTTGTGATGACAGTGCAGAGTTCTTATATACCCGCACACCCAGTTTCCCCAACTTATGATATTATGGTATATTTGTTACAATTAATGAACTAATATTAGTACTTAAGGTCCAAACTTCGTTCAGATTTCCTTAGTTTTTACCTCATGTCATTTTTCTGTTCCAGCATCCCATCCAGGAGATCACATTACATTTAGTCATCATGTCTCTTTAGGCTTCTCTTGGATGTGACAGTTTCTCAGGCTTTCCTTGCTCTTGGTGGCTTTAAGAATTTTGAAGAGTACCAGTCAGGTATTTTGTAGAATGTCCCTCAAAGGGAATTCGTCTGATGTTTTCTCTTATGATCAGACTGGTATTGGGAGAAAGACCACAGAGATAAAGTGCCATTTTCAACACATCATATCAAGGGTATATACTAGGAACATAGCTTGTCACTATCAGTGTTGACCTGTCAACATTACTCCACTGTAAAATCACTCTTTTTCATTCCATTTCCATACTGTCCTTTTTTTTTTTTTTTTGCGGTACGCGGGCCTCTCACTGTTGTGACCTCTCCCGTTGTGGAGAACAGGTTTCGGACGCGCAGGCTCAGCGGCCATGGCTCACGGGCCCAGCCGCTCCGCGGCATGTGGTATCTTCCCGGACTGGGGCACGAACCCATGTCCCCTGCATCGGCAGGCGGACTCTCAACCACTGCACCACCAGGGAAGCCCCATACTGTCCTCTTTGGAAAGAAGTCACTGTGGGCAGCCCACACAATGTTGGGAGTCCCACCTCCTTGATAGAAAGTCTACATAAATTATTTGTAATTCTTTTGTATTCTTTGTATTTTTATATTCTTTAGAAGTTTTGCCTTTTCCAGAATGTCATATACTTGGAATCATACAATATGTATGATTTCAGATTGGCCCCTTTCACTTAGAAATATGCATTTAAGAGTTATCCATGTCTTTTTGTGGCTTGTTAACTCATTTATTTTTATCTTTTGTACCACATTTTATCCATTTACCTGTTAAGAGATGTCTTGGTTGCTTCTGGTTGTGGCCAATTAAAAATCAAAGATGCTATAAACAGTCACATGGGGGTTTTTGTCCGGACATACATTTGTCAGTTTTCAAATTACTTTGGTAAATGCCTAGGAACACAATTGTATCACATGGTAAGACTATGTTTAGTTTTGTAAGAAACTGCCAAATCGTCTTCCAAAATGGCTGTACCATTTTGCATTCCCTCCAGAAATGAATTAGAATTTCTGTGGCTCTACATCCTAACCAGCCAAGTGTTTTTTTGGATTTTAGCCTTTCTAATAGGTGTGTAGTGCTGTATAGAGGACAATTTGGTACTGGTTCCCAAAATTTTAAATGTGAATCTCATTTGACACATCTAGGGATTTAGCCAATAAATAAGGTTGCAAGCATATATAAATACATTTATAAGTGTGCTTATAAAGCAAGTCATAGCACTCTATACTGAGCAGGATTCCAGCTGTAAAACAAATATATATGCATAGGACATATCTGATGTGGCATAATAGAAATCATTACCAGTGATTTCCTCTGGAGCAGGAAATTGAGATGATTTAAGTTGGAGTTGTGGTGAGGAAGGCAACAAGAAAAAGAGACTAGTTATTTATTATTTTATACCTTTCTACAGTGTTGCCATTCAACAATAATATATTATCTTTTTTATAAAAAGATTTAAATGCTTTACATTGGCTTAAATGTACATTGGCTTAAATTTATATTGGCTTAGCTTCTAAAAATAGAAAGTTCTTACTATGATCTGAAAAATATGAATCGAGATTATTTCAGACAAAATAATTCACTTTTACATTTACAAATTAAGTTCAGTTGTGCTCAGAATTCAAATTATGATTTTAATAAAATTCATGTTAAAATAATATATGGACAATATCCTTAAAACTTATAACATCTTTCTAGCATCTGAGACTCTCCTACCTTTTTCCAGAACCTCCTTCCAATATGTGTAGCAATCCCCAGATTAGACCCATAATTTTTAGAGTTTGGAAAGCATTCTAAGATTGTTGGATGAATGGCTTAATCGACAGATGAGCTTAGATAAACCTGGCCTAATATCCATACAAAGAATTCAGTAAAAAGTACTTTATAGGCAACTAGATTTGGGAAATCTCTTTACAGAAACACAACAGAATGTAACCCATTAAGCAAACTTTAGACCATGTCAATCAGTCATCTATTTGGCAAATTGATTTGTTCATGTATTTTTAAAGAAGCTTAAATGTACAAGGATTCACTGATATCCGTTTTCAGAGGAGCTCAACACATTTCATCTCTGTTTCCTGAGCTGACTCTTCTACTGAGGCCAACTATAAGAGAAACCAGCCAGAGATGAGAGGCTAGGTCTCAGAGGGAGTTAATGAGTTTCTTTTTAAAAACCTCAGCATTTCAGAAGTAAACACTAAAATAGAATAAGCATCTCAAAGTCCTGCCAGTTGCAACCAGCAGCCCTTACTGAGTTCTGGAAGTAGTTGAGACAGGTAGGGGAATCCAAATGACTCCAGGTAGAACCCGCACACTGATTCCAATACAGCCTGCTCTGTATATGCTGCAGTGCTCATGAAAAGCGGGACTTTCTAAGTGAAAGCAATGTTAAATTTTTAAAAAATAATGAATAAATAAATACACTTACATATATAACAGGGCTCAGAATGAAACCAGCCCTTTGGCACCTTGATTCAGCCTCCAGAACTGTGAGAAAATAAATTCCTATTGTTTAAGTCCCCCAGTCTGTGGTATTTTGTTATGTCAACCGTGGCAAACTAATACATTCACACAATGTTCAGGGTCCTTAGGAAGATTTCTAGCTGAGGGCCAGAGGGCAGAATGTATTTACTTGTAAATGCCTAAGAATAAAATGTGTTTTAGAAGAAGATTTTCAAGACAGTACAAGTGATAAGAAAGCAAGCCTGACTTGTTACCCTGGACCCTCTTGAAGGATAAAGGAAGCAACTCATTGTGTGGGGTGGGGCTTGAGGGCAGAGGCACCTCAGCGTGCAGACCCTTGTGTGCTGGGCATGCACCCTCATGCTAATGATAGCCATACAAAAAGAAGGCTAAACCCAGTCCCCATCGACAAAGAATGCCAGAGCCAATAATGGTTAGTTCCAAAAAACACAAATGTATAAATCACTCGGCCAAGGCCCCTTATCATGATACTTTCTAATTTCCAACATGAAAGCTCCACGTAATTTCAATGTCTAAGGTTTGAAACTCACAGAAAGTATCTGAGAAATAAGTAGCATGATTTCTCATCCAGCCTTTTCCTAAGCAGCTTATAGTTTTGGTATCTGACATTTTCAAGCTCAAAGCTAAAACCAGATCAAAATTTTCATTGTACGAAATGACCTCAGTCATCACATAATCCTGGTTGATTTTAAGTATATCAATCCCCTTCGAATTTTTTTTTCTTCCAAATACTAGAATTGTCTATGAAATTAAACTGAGAGGGGGAACAAATTACTTAGAAATGACACTATAGGTAGAAAAGTTAAAGTAGAAGCCATACACGGGTTAACCCATGATGGAGGAGTACATAGCAGGATCCAGTCAACTGCCAGAGAATGTAGGCATTAAAGACTACTTGCCAATTTATCTCAGTTCATTTCCAATGGAGGCCATGTCCTCCAGCTGCAACACAAAATGCCTACAAATGTTGGCCAGTTTCAAAGATCTTGAATGAGTTCAAAGTAGGGAATAAGTGACAGAACCAGAGACACATAGCTGTAAATTACTTTTGGAATAATAAAATGTTTTACCTTAGCTAAGGCACTTCTGTACTACCATAAGGAATGTGAATTACTTCTGGCATATCCAGTGCCAGAGTAACCACAGATTAGAACCAGTAAGCATCATTAGCTACTTGTGTGACGTCGGGAAAGTTGTGGTTGTGGTTGTGGCGTGAATGGGGAAATGACTTAGGAATCTTTGCCTGCCTGGGTGATACCTGCCTGACTTTTCAGGAAATCTAAATTTACTGAGCACTTACTACACTAAGGCCTGTATCAGGCACTTTACTTACATTTTCTGACTTATTCATTGGATAAGAAAATGTAGTTTTCCCAAGTTGCTCAGAAAATTAGATAATTTGCCCAGAGTGACCCATCTGGAAAGGAGTGGACCCAGGCAAGGCACCCAGGTCCATCTGTGCCAAATCGTTCTGTCTTCAGTATTTTGCTCTATATAGCTTTGTCTTTCTACTGTGATCATTCAACTTTTTAAAAAATGCTCTACTTTCCAGCATTTTTAAGAGCACACATTCTGAATTACATACATACATACATTACATACATTACATACATAATGTACATACATTACATTCTGAATTACATACATACATACATTCTGACCATCTCCTAAGTAGATGTGGCATACCTAGATTCAAGCACATTTGTTTATTCTGATTCACTCATTTTTATGGTTAGGTTTCAGTCACTTATTTGGGGAACAAATAGCTTAGATAATGAAAAGGAGTAGATACCTCCCCCAACAATGAAAAGTGTCTTCATTCAAGTAATATATGACTTTGTATAATCTAAATATTAATGGGAAAATGGCTTAGTCTAGATTCATCCGGAATAAGACCTGAGATGAGGATTCAAGCGCAAATCAGATTTAGAGAACGAACTTATGGTTTCCAGGGGGGAGGGGTTGGGGGGGTGTAGATTGGGAATTTGGGGTTGACATATACACACTGCTATATTTAAAATAGATAACCAACAAGGACCTACTGCATAGCACAGGGAACTCTGCTCAATACTCTGTAATAACCTAAATGGGAAAAAATTTTGAAAAAGAATACATACACGTATAGGTATATCTGAATCACTTTGCTGTACACCTGAAACTAACACAACATTGTTAATCAACTATACTCCAATATAAAATAAAAAACTTTTTTAATGTTCACTTACCAGCAAAATAAAAAAAGAAAAATTCAAGTAATTTTTCAAGGGCAAGTAATTTGGAAGTTATGGGAAATACCATAAGGGAGTGAGGAATTGATACCTGGAAAGGAAGAGGCCAGTTACGGGTAAGGTATTAACCAACCCATCTACCTTGGTGAGTGAATGGAGTTTAATCCTACAGGGAAATGCTGTAAAACCCACACCTCAATTAATCTCCACTGAGGGGCAATGGAGCTGAAGTATTTATACACCAACTCCTGAGAGTCATGGGTGCGGGGCTTCTTCTGGGGGAATGAATTCCCTGATAACTCCTGCCTGCCCTGTGTCTGCATGTGAGTGAGTGCCTCCTGCATTTCCTGGAGAGGGTGCCCTCAGGCACAGAGATGCAGATATGGGCAGTTGGAAGTTAGCTGGATGTTCTGGAGGATATGGGCAGGGCAAGGAAAACTGCTGCTGCCAAAGGAGATTATTTTTTTTTTCATGTGCTAATTTCAGAAGCTTATGTTTGATGGTCAGATCATAACTGTGAAAATAGTAATCAGCTGAAATTTAGAAGGTTAAATAAAAAAGAAACTTTGCATTTCTGAGGTGGGCGAAGTTAGACAGAGGGATTGGGTACTTGAATTCTGGAGAAGTCCCATGGCTTTGTCAAGAAGAGACTAGTTTTCTTGTTTGGTAGAGGCCCTCTCCCTACATCTCACTGCTTTCTGGAAGAAGAAAAGAAAGAAAGCACTGATATGTAAGGAGGAAGAGGGCTGTTAGCAAAGGAAAACCAGGGAAAATTACTCTCTTTTTGACAAAGCCAAGGACTTGCTACAAAATTTAAATACTGAATCCCTACACAAATACAAAAAGTCAGATGATTGAGTCTTAAGAGTTACCAGAAAGAGAGAGAGAGAAGAGAGAGAGGAAAATCAATGATAAAATTCTTGGAATTTTTTGTATGTGGGCTGTCAGAACACCAGGCACACTGGTCAAGATGTCCACTGGCTAGTGGAACCAGGGTAGAAAAAATATAAATAAAAGGTACATGAGAAAAAGTAAAATATTAACTGTATTGCCAGCAGATAGACAGGGTACCTTAGAAGAGTGGAAGTTTATTTACCTTAACTGAAGAGAGAAGTGGCGAAAGAGAACGGAGTTGAGCACAGGTGCAGGGCAGCTGAAAAGGAAACTGATTGCCTTGCTCATCACTTTGCCTGCAGCTCTTTCTCATCTCCAGCCACTTGGCCTTCCTTGTTCTGGAGCAAATATGTTAACCAGCTTCTATCTCAGGGCCTTTGCCCTTGCTGTTCCCACTGCCTGGATCTCTCTTCCCCTAGATATCCCCCGTGCTGGTTTCCTCACCTCCTGCAGATCTTTGCTCAAATGGTAGCTTCTCTGAGGGCCTTCCTTGACTACCTTATTTGACACTGTATCCTTCTGGCATCCCCTGTCCCTCATCCCTGCCTTATTTCCTCCACAAAACTTTGTACCTTCTAATATATAATATAATATAATATAATATAATATAATATAATATAATAATAACTTATTTTTAAGCATCTGTCCCTCCCCACGATTGAAGGCTCCAGGGATGTTTGGCCCTGTGTTCAATGCTGTATCCCCAACACCAAGCACATTGCCTGACATAGAACAGGCCCTTGGTAAATATTTGCTAAATGAATGTTCTCATCAGCAAGTATTTGATTGTGAGCTTCTGAGCAGTAGGCTGTTCTTAGTGGGGAGGAACTTGGACCTAAATAAGATTCAGTACATAAAATGCATGCAACAGATTTTAGGTCTTGGAGCAGACAAACTTGCATTTGAAGCATACATGGCCTAAGGCAAAACAACCAGTCTCTGAGCCTCTGTTTCCTCTTGTGTGAACTGTTTAATCACCCTCACTTTATAAGTTACTATTAGGATTGATGAGATAACAAATGCAGTACCAATAGTGGTCTGTTTCCAATTAAAAAATTAGAGGTCATTATTACAGTTAATATTAATAATGAATCTGTCTAAGAATCATTTGTTGATGTCATTATTTTGGTTCTTCCCAAACAATCCCTTTTGTTGGTTTTTGAAGTGTTGAGTTATAGAGTTTGTTGATTCTGGAAAGGCTTATGGTGCCAATCATTGGGAAGGTTCCTTCTAGCAGCCAGCCGGAGACTATTATATGATAAGCACCATGATAAAGTCTTTAGACAAGGATCCCTGAGCGGGGCCTGTCTCCTGTGCATGTTTTTGAATGTTCACAAGGTGTGGTGCTGGGAAAGCTTACAATTTCAGATCAGTTTTGATCTGCCTTTACATGTAACCACTCTACTCCTTACCCTGCACTGAGTAAGGGTGGCTTATCCTCTCTAACCTAGAGGACTGCAGATCTATCCACTAGATGAAAGCTGTCTTCCTGCAAGCTAGCACACAGCTTTCTCGTGCTCTCCGAAATGGAGGTCACTCACAGCTGCCAAATCCTTGGACTGCAGAGTCCCTGTTTTGGTTTTCAAGTCCTGCTTGACTACTGTGAACAAATACCTGGCTTATTATCAAGAACATCCTTAGTTAGGCAAATAGTTGACAATGTCAGTAGAAATTTTTAAAAATATGTTTGCTGGCTTAAAAAAAAAAAGGAAAAGAAAATCCTGCCTTTGGAAACAAAATGACAGTTTCACTGGTCCTGTGTTACTTATGCAGCCTAGGACCCTGTGTGCCGCTGTACTGAAATTGCCCTTCTGCAGAATTGGCACTGGCGGCCAGCAGTCAAATTTGAAATGTTTCGGGCAATAGAGGTGCTTTGGAATCTCTCCCACATACCAGTACATCTCTTGATCTTGAGAAAACATTTCCCGATATTCAGGAACTTTTCCATTGTTTCTGGCAACATCCCCCAAAGGACACATAAGGCTTTCCTCCACCTCTTGACGCCAACAGAACCTTCCCATACTAACTGCTGGCTGGTCAGAAGTAAGCTGGTCAGAATTCACTGGGGACTAAGATTTGAACACTTGTTCCATAGACTTTTTTGCGTTTTTAATATTTTAGAGGTGAAGAAAGGACCTGAGAATTTTGCTGCATTGAGTGAAAGTTTTGTGCAGGGAGTTCTTTTCTGCTCTGTCGTCATAGCGATATCATCAATAATACTGTCTCTAATGCATTCTGAGAGAGGCGCTGCTACTAAAAGAGTTAAAGTATATGTGAATCCAGAGTAATTTGTGTAACCTGTGGTACTTACTTTTGTCCTGTCAGCCAACTTATTCTTCTTAAAGTTAAGCATTCTTGAAGACACACAAGTGGTGTGATCTGATACAATATTATCCGACTCGGCAGCTCTGAACAAGTCATTTTTCCCACAGTATGTTCTTGAACATTAACTCTATGAGATGCCCCATGGAAAGGAAGGTTTTCTAAGACCAAGTGACTTTAGAAATTCTGTATCATCTAACCCTTTTTTGTAGACTTGCCATATATATCAGCACATTAAATGACCTGAAAAGGGTTACTAAAAAGAAATCTGTTTCACTTGGCTTATTCTAGCATTTGCCAAATTTTTTTGACCACAATTCTCTTTTTCTTTTGTTAAATCTAGTAACATTCTACTAGCAAGTACTTCAGGAAACTCAGCTTGGGTGACACTGTCCTAAATGCAGTAAATACAACTAAATGTTATTCTGAGGTTAGAGTTCTCAAAACTGCAGCCTTTGAGGTTTTGGTAACCCCCCAAATGGAATTGTTTTAAACAGGGATCTGCAAACCTTTTCTGTAAAGGGAATTCAGGAAATATTTTAGACTTTGTGTGACTTATAGCCTCTGTCAAAACTGTTCAACTCTGGTTGAGTGTGAAGTTAGCTGCAGACAATTTCTAAACAAATGGGCATAGTTGTATTCCAATAAAACTTTATTTATGAAAGCAGGTGGCAGCCTCAGTCTGGGCCAGTTTGGGCTGCAGTTTGCAAACCCCTGTTTTAGAGTGTGGCAACCACCTCTCATTCACAATTCAGTTATCTGATACCTTGACAGTACATGTAAGATAGAAAAGTTTATGGTGATTTTGTTCTACAGCCAAGCTTGGTCCACTTTAACATTCAGAAGACTGGAAAGTGATCTTAGTTTACTCAGATCAGTATCTAAAATCCTTCTCATGGTCCAGAAAAAGTCCAGAATTTTTCTGCCCTTTGCAACTGAGAGAACGAGGTATAAGTACCCTGCTGCCTTTAAAGCCATTTGATATTTTGCTTTAATTCTCTTCAAATGGCTAACCAGCAATTTCCTGGTAAAAAGGGAGGAGATTTACCAGTAGGACTCTAAGCTTCCTTTTGGAGCTTAAGTAAAACAGGGAGGTGTTTAGGAAAGGAAATCTGCAATAAGTACTAGAAAATACCAAACCTGTGGTTATTTTAAGTCAAGCCCTACTGCAGAATCAACAGTGTCCATTATGCACAAGGGACCACCCACCCAAAGAGCATCCAAAGATAATAATCTATGAGCAAGGAGACCACAAAAATGCGGATGCTGAATTTCTGGCAGGACCTTGTTGTTCATGTTTAAAGAAGTGATTGTCCCTGAGATACCAACTACTTTACTAGCTTTATGCTTGGCAAGGTTTCTGTTTATTAATGCTTTACCTTTGTGCGACTCTGTTTTTAACCCTTTCTGGTGAAAGCATTTTGATCCTCTGCAGAAAAGGGTTGAAAGGTGGGTAGAGCTTTATAAAAAGCCTCTAGACTAACAAAATGATTGAATTTTAGTACTGCGAGCAACCTAGAAATACCTAATCTACTAACATTAAAAAGATCCACTCTTCGGGCCTATTGCCCAGGATTCCAAACAAGCAGTGACTAGGTGTGAGGACTGGGTTTCCTGAGTCATTCTCAAGGCTGTTCAGAGGACAGAGCTCTCAAACTGCTGTCCTAGACCTTGTGAAGTTTCTGTCATTGGGTCCCTGGATGGGCTTCTGTTCTCAGCATAGATGACATGCACATATCCCAGGGTGGGGAATATCATAGGCTGCAAGCACATTTGTTTCTACTCTGTTGTAAATTGTGTGCATACTTTGAAAATAGTTAAGGCTTAGTTACTAAGATACATGCATTCTCAAGTAGCAAGGGCATTTTGGCTAAACCTAAACTGGGAAAGAAAGTCTGGCTATGCCTGCAAAACTGATGATCTGTAAACCTCCAGCATGAACTGATGTACACAGCGGGGAATGGTGCCCTTGGGAGTAAGTTTTGAGTGCAGGTCCCGGGGCTAGAAACAGGAGATGGAGAGGTTTGTATTTGTCTCCTATTTGGATCACAGAGACTAATGTTTGAGCTTTCCACAGGCAGAGGCCAAGAGGAACCTTTTCACCAAAGACTTTATGAAGCTTGGACCTTCAAACAGTCCTAACTGGGGGTCCAGAACTGGGGAGAATGGCTTTCTTTCATTTCACTTTCAGCACTATGAAAGTTCAAGGGAAGCCAGTGCAATTTGGCATCCTGATGGTTTTATAGGCCTCAGTGGCCCAAGGAGATGGCATGCAGGAAGGAAAGCTGTTTTTCATGGAGTTGTTGGCACGTTTGAAATGGCCACTCAAGTAAGCTTGAGGCAGCAAGCATCTACGGTGTGTGGATTTGTCCCTGTGACCTTGTGGGAGATAACCTGGGGACAGAGCATGAGGAGATTGGGAGGGGGAGGGCTCTAAGGCCAGCCCCAGTTATACACATGGGGTGATGAGCCAGCAACACTGAACATTCATATCAGTGGGTCCCCATTTGTAGCCATACGCTGTAGAAGTCTGGGAAAGTTTTGGTTATACTTGGCAATATGAAGATTTAAATTCCCCATAGGAATTTTAAAGCACTTTTCCCAAATAAAAGAGAAACTTCAGCTTTCTGCAAGTCATGATTCATATACTGTTGTTAAGCAACCACCAAAAAACCCACAGAACTAAAACTTAAATATCTTCATGTGATCAGTCTCAGGGAGGTATGTTTTGTCTGTTCTTGTGTGTTTAAGTATAGCAAATGTCCTGTGGTTAATGTTCCCCTCCTTATTTACATTCTAAGTCCTTTTTTCTCCCCCAAAAGTCTTTGTTTTAAAAGCAACACTGTCTGTATGTGAGAAATCTATTAAAATATGGAGAAATATTGTCTTGTTCAACCAGTGCAAGAATGGAAAGTTCCCCAACTTCAGCAGTTCAGAATAACATTCACTCTTAACTAGTTTATGCAAATAAAGGGTATTGTGTTTTTTCCTTCTAATTGCAAATGACATTACATTGTTCTTAATTCATTAGATTTTTACAATTGCATGTATGTAAATGCTATTTGTTCACACATGCAATAGATGCATATTCAAAATTTCAAGCAAAAATGTTACCACTAAAGAGATTTTTATAATTGTATACACATGTAGAAGCTATGTGTGTAACAATATATTAGTTTAATGTTAATGGGAAAATTTAATCAAATATGTTGTTGGTATAAATTAAAGAATAATTAAAAATGAAAAAACTTGCAAACAGCAGAGTCTTTTTGTAATGTTAAACTTTGAAATGGACCTTCTGTTAAATGCTCAGGAGAATTTCTTTCTAAAGTGAATAATCAGGCTTCGCCCAGGTGGGCCTCTGCTCCCACGAGGTGTTTTGTGCATCCCTGCTTTTCCCCTCCAGCTCAGCCGCCCCCCACCTACTTGGAATATGGTTCTTCCTCCAAATCTTCATGACACCCCTTGATCCACTTACACCCCTTGATCCAGGTTATTATACCATCCTTGGCCTGCCCTCCCAGATGGAGTATCTTTCCACGTAACTCTCTTTCCATTTTTACCTCTACTACTCATGCTTGTGACAAGTGCACATCCTGCCCTCAGTGACATGCCAGGCTCCTGGAGCTGCGTGTGATCAGGAGGCTGACTGTGTGTCTGTCACAGGTCTGGGTGATCCAGCCCTGATGGCAGCCTTGCAGCAGCTGGGCTGCACTTTCACGTTTGAAGATCAGTTTTTCAGGTGGAAGGCCTGGGTGTGCCTGCCATGCTGCCCCAGTTCTCATGCTCACAGAAACCTGGGCTTGCCTGGGCCATCAACCCTGACGATCATGAAAATGCCACACATTCCAAGGCCTGTCATCTTTCCCTGGCTTTGGATTATGCAGTTGCTGCTCAAGACTGTCCTCAGCCCTTCACTCAAGCCAGCCCAGTGCTACTTAAGGTCCTTTGAACAGCTGCATGGATCTCTGGCTCCCCGCTTTCGGTCACAGTGTCACTCCAGCTGAAATGTTCTCCCAGTCTTCTACAGACTCACCCACATTCCATCCTTCCTTCAAACCCCAGTTCCAGTTTTACTTCCTTTGTAAGTCCTTTCCCATGCATGCCACCCACAGAGGTCTCACCTTCCTGGAACCTCGTGGAACTTGCTGTCTGTCTCATGTGGAATTCTCTACATTCTCATTTTATTTGATAATTTATTTTCCACTCTTGCACCTTCATTTGGCTTTTCTGGTGGTTATGGTTTATTTTCACAGCTAAGTTGTAAAAGAGTTGGGTTTGTGTTTTACCGTTTTGGGTTTGGAAAGTGCCTTATAGGCTAGGCCTCTCCCAGAGGTAGCCGGGAAGATCAGATGTTTCTTCTCCCAGAACTCCAGAAGCTGGCCTGAGGCGTGTGATCTAAAGTGTGACCAATCAGAGGCCTCTGGCAGGAATTTAGCTTCTACACCAAAGAAGCAGGGACAGGTGGACAGTTACTGTAGTGGCAGCATCTAGCGACCGGTGCTCAGGGGTCTAGCCCGGACAGGGCTCTAACCAAGCAATCCCCACTGGCTTGGACTCACACACCCAGTCTCCCTTGCTTTCTTTTGGTTCCCAAACATGGGACTCCAGACCCTCAGCTGATTCTGTGAGCTACCTTCTTTCCATTAAATCAATTTCTGGCCCAGTTCCTGAATTTGGTGTGTGTTTGACAGGCCCTGTAGATATTGATACTTCAATAAAGGATCTGGTGTTCACAGATGTAAATTCCTCAACATCCTATTATCAGGTATATGTCTAAGCTAGAATTTAAATTCCAGTTTACTGGCTTCAAAACCATTTTTTTTAAACTTATAATACAACGTATTTTAAAAACATGTTTTTATTTTATTAATGTTGTCAAATTTGTGAGCCACTCATTAATATGCTAAGTGGAAGGAGAACAGCATCTGTGTTCTACAGCCAAAATCCAACCACCACATTCTTTGTTACCTCTCCGTAAACTGAATTGACTGCTTTTGGGGCATATGTCAATGTGATTTCTTTTCTGCCGGTAGAAAAAAAATCATTCTCTTAGCTTTTCCCCCAGATGACCTTGGAGATGTTGCATGTTATTCTCTAGCAGCCACAAATCTTTCTGCAAGACAATAACGATGTTTCACGGTGGAGATCCTCTGTTGGGCAGGCCTACCTTGACATTTTGACACTAACCTTTGTCAGATGGCTTTTTTTCCCCATTCGGAAAATGTCATTAGTATCAGAAAAAAAGGAAATTGCCTTAAAATGTATTTGATCGAAAAACTGTGCTGTGTGTGTTTTTCTTTTTGTGTAAGAGTTTATGTAGGTGTTTCTGGCCTGAACATTTTTGACATTCTGATAACCTGCAGGATTGGAAACGCTGCTTCTGAAAGAAATGCATTGTGGAATGCAAAGAATGCCCTATTCAGGTCTTAAGTAGCACCATCTGTGTGTCTCTTAAAAAGGTGGGCGCCTTGAAAAGCTTTGTCCCTGAGACAAAACTTGGCTTCCCACACGCTGCCTAACAGCGGTGATGCTGTATGAGATGTTTTCCCTCATGCCTTCCAATGTGAACCTTTGAGGGAGAAGGCAAGTTCCTTCTCGTAGCTGAAATCTTGGGCATAAGAACTTACTGCCTGATAAAGAAGGCGAAATCCCAGCTGTCAAAGCAAGATTTCCAAATTAAAGTGGACAGAGGGCCCTTCTTCGTTTGCGTATAAATAGGTCCAAATAATCACCAACAGGCAGGAAGACTGCCTACATGGCCACTGCTGAGAATTTTTTTTTTTAATCTATCTCTCATCTTCTTTAGTCCTTTAGAATATGATGAGGGTCAGAGGAGACTAGAGGGAAACGTTGAATGTTATTCTAGGAATTGTCCCAAATCTTCCAAGGATGCTGCTACTACTGCATTACTCAAAATAGTTTTCATTTGTAATTTAAGACTTCAAAAATAAATATATATTTCAACCAATCATATGCCAGACCCAAATCTCCCAAAGGAATAAATTTTAAATTTATTTTAAAATAACATATGCATAGATATGAATAAAATTTAATTATAATTAATGCTCCTTTTTCTATTTCTGCCTTGAAAATACAATTCCTTATTAAAATAGTTTAGCAGCCCCTAAAACCTAAAGATCCCAGATAACGTATGGTATTTATTGTACTGATTCCTGCTTTTTAATTTGAAAATTTGTAGGTATTCCCAGAGCATATTTAATACCACCAACTTTCCTGAATGTAGATTCAGTAAACAGAATCTAACCATCCTGAATGAAGAAAGCAAGTCAGTTCCAACTTCTGACAATAAGATCCTTGGTAGAATTTACAAGATTATAAATCTTGGTTTTGTTATTAAGACATAATAAATTCTCTCCTTTTGTCTGTGTTTTGGATTAGAAACACTTGTGATTCTTCCTTGACTAATCCCAAGAGCTTCAGGTCTCTCTGTTTGCACACTGGGTTGGAACCCCTCAGTGAGGGCTGCTCTCTCAGAGTTGGCCTGCCCTCCCAATTAGAGCCCCACGCTTCCCCAGGTACATGGTGTCTGTATTGTTCATGTCTTTTGAAGCGTTGCACAGAATTTTAGGGGGGTACTTAGCACACAGCAGGCGCGCCATGTTGCCAATGACCAGCATTTACACACTTCCCACACTGACTGGCAAATGGAGAGTTGTCACATAGCCTCATTTTGCTCTTCTTGCTGAGTCTGGACATTTGTTTGACCTATCAACCTTGAATTTTCACTCCTTACATCTCTATCAACAGATTTCCTAGATTATACGCTTTGTCCTTTGGGGCAAGGCGTTAAGAATTACTCTAGACCTCAGTCTTCTTGCCTAGAAAATGGATTTTACAGAATGATTTCTCAGCATTCTCTCAGGTGAAAATTCTAGGATTTCATGATATTCAATGGCCTACCAGGTATCTATCTCAACCCGGATGTCCTGGCATATTTAATTTATCAAGTCCAAATGCCTTTTCCCTTCAACATCTCATTCTTGTCCTTATTTCCTTTGATGGAATTGAAAGCTTTTCCCTCTTCAAATCCCTCTTCTCTCTGTGTTCATATCCAATCAGATGTGTGGCCCTCCAGCTTCTAACTGCACTCTTTCCAGTTATATATACTTCCTTTCTGCTAACACTGAGACTGTCTGATTCAAGACATTAGCACTTCTTTTAATAGATTATTAATTTTTCTCTTTACAGTTTCTTTCCCATGCAAAGCTACCATACACATTGCTGCTGGACCACATCTCCAAATGATTGCATCATTTCCTTCTGTGGGATTCTATTATCTACCTAATGAAGTTGATAAATATTTGTATATACTTTGTAACAACATCCCAAACTACCTTTCCAGGTATTTGCCTCCTCTTCCCAATATGTTTCCTATGCTCCAGGCAAATAATACCTCACCAAATTTACTAAGTCCAGGCCTTTACTTATGCCGTTTACGCCAACTGAAACTGTCATCTCTGCCTCTCAAATCTTGTCTATCCTATAACTGTATCTCAATTGACACCTTTTCTGTGAAAAATTTTGATTCTTCTAATCAAATGTGACCATGATTTCTATTAAATTGCCACGATATTTTATCCTATTATTATCCTCATTGTGGGTATTGATGTACTTATCTCTCTTAAAAACTTTTAAACACCCTAAGTCTTGTAATTGTGTTGTATTCATCTTGCTATTCTTTGGAAATTCTTTCTTAGTAACGTGTTCATAGAAATTCAGCATGGATTTGTTGAAGGAAATTGAAGTTAAGTTTAATGGGTGGTCTGAATGATTATTTGGTTGCAAACTATAGAAACTCACTTCAAATATCTCAGGCAAAGAAGAACTTTCTGAAAAGGAATGTGTCATAGTTCCCAAGGGCAGACAGATTTCTCTGATTGCAATAGTGTGTATGTTTCATTACTGCCTCTTTTTTTTCTCTCTCTGTCTCTCTATCTCTGTCTCTTTCCAGACTACCAGCTTCTCTGTGCCCAGGATAACAGAGCCCGAGTGATGGCCTCCTTGCTCAAACCTCCAGCAGAGATTAGCTAGAGTCTCTGAGTCCCCAACCAAATTCTCAGAAAGAAATTTGATTAGTTCCTCCATTCAGGTGTATAACCCTTACCCACTAAACTTTGAGTAGGGGAGATAGTCTTAGCCAGCCACCCTCTCATTAAGGGCACTTGAAGTAAACTCTGCAAAGGGGGCAAAGACAGGGCAGTGGAGCAACGTCGGGTATCAGAGAAAGGGCCACAGGCTGGCACACACCCTAAGAAGAAGCAGTCTAGTGTTGAGGAATCTAAATTTGACTCTGTATATATACAGGCTTTCATAATTATTCTAAATTTCCTGTGGACCTGCAAAAAGACTGCAGAGCCTTTATCTCCCATGTTACTGCCTGGACCTTTCTTTTTTTTTTTTTTTTTTTTTTTTGCGGTACGCAAGCATGTGGGATCTTCCTGGACCGGGGCACGAACCTGTGTCCCTGCATCGGCAGGCGGACTCTCAATCACTGCGCCACCAGGGAAGCCCTGGCCCTTTCTTTTTTATTCTGCCTATGGAACATTGCATCATTGTCCCCAGTCATTTGCTCTATTTAAGTCTTATGAGAAAGGTATGACTCCAAAAGAGTTATAGGTGTGGCTGTTTGTACATGGTACTGTCTGAAAGCAAGCAGATAAACAGCCGATTAAGTTTTAGGGGGAATTGTACTATGGAAAGAGCCACCAACCTTGATTATAATAGACTGTGAGGTTAAAACCAGATTTGCTGTCCCAACCGTCTACAGAAGGAAGCCGGTTGAGAAAGTTACGCAGCCCCACAAAAGGCACATTTCCAACACTGTCTTCATATGTGGACCAGAATCATCTGAGAAAGGATGACCCTTTCAGGGAGTGGAGCCAAGACCCCATGGAGCAAATGGTCTAGGCAGCTCCTCCCAGGGAGCAGACCCAAGGCTTAATCAAGGAACATTCCCCATGCCCAGGAAGATGACACTTGCAAAGTCTGACCAGCAATATTTCAGAATTGCTATAGTCCAGTGACTGCTGTGTGTCTCTCATCTTCCCCTTTCTTAATGGGGCTATTTTTTGTGGTTATCTCATCCCTTATTCAACTGTTGCGTATGTGTCACAGGGGATGCAGGGTACTTGTTTTAACTGCATAGTCTCTGGATCAAAAGGATCCCCACCTTGCCCTGATATAGATAATATCATAAAATTTCAGACAATGAGCCTGTTGCTATGATTGGATTGGAGTGGACATTATAGTCTCTTTCTTGGAGTGAGGGAGAGTATATTTTATTCAAGGAAGGGACAGAAACAAAAATTTGTGACTAAAGCGTAGAGTAAGTCATGTTACGTAAGTCCTGTAAGAAAAATTATATTGTTCCTCATTATTGGCTGCCACTCCACATAAGAAGATAATTTCTCTCCATGTCTGGCTGTCAGGCTTGTCTATGTGATTTGTTTAAGTCAATGAAATGAATCGTTATTTATGATCAACATAACTCACTGCTGTGCAGAAGCTTGAAGTGTTCTCTCGTGGGTCTACCATTGGTCCTTTTTCTCTGGCACCAAACTGTATGTCCTGGTTAGGAGCTTCTCCTTCCTTTTTGGGTCCTGAAAGGCATCATGGAGCATAACCATTGTCAATCTGTGTATGACTAGTAATATGAGTGAGGAGTAAACATTAGGTGCAGTAAGCTTGGAGATTTGGGAATTTTTGTTACCGCAGCATAAAAGTTTCAGAGTGCAACCTGGCTCATGAAGCAGTTTATAAAACAGTTTTCAAATGTGAAATCTCTTCTAGATTTGCCACTTTGAGTGCTCAAGCTCTTTGATATGCTTGAGGAGCACCCTATTAGGTCCCTTCAGGGTAGAGTGTAAAAGAGGTTTAAGGTCCAAAGAAGGAAAGTAATGCACACACAGCCTCACCACCTTTTTGTGAGCCCCGTGGGAGGCCATGGAGTGTAGTGGACTTAGGAAGGAGACAGACGTGGGTTTGAATCTTTGCTCTGCTACTGATTTAATGTGACCATGGGCCACCTCCTCAATCTTTCCAAGTCTCTTGTTTTTTCATCTATAAAAAGGGGACACTCAAACCTGCTTCATACAGCTGTTGAGAGGCTTCAATGTAGCATTGTGTTTGCATAAAATATATTATTATTTGCTCCCTGTTCTTCATTTTTATTTTTTTGCGGTACGCGGGCCTCTCACTGTTGTGGCCTCTCCTGTTGCGGAGCACAGGCTCCTGACGCGCAGACTCAGCGGCCATGGTTCACGGGCCCAGCCGCTCCGCGGCATGTGGGATCTTCCTGGACCAGGGCACGAACCCACGTCCCCTGCATCGGCAGGCGGACTCTCAACCACTGCGCCACCAGGGAAGCCCTTGCTCCCTGTTCTTGATCCACTTTTTTTTTTTCCAACACACAATGCTTCACTAGAATCTTGGAAACTTTATCAAAAAATACATTTGAGGTAGCTAATTCCTCATCTTTATTTCATAAGGGTGGACCCTGGCTTGTCCACGGTCATGTTGCTAGAACTAGAACCTGGAGCTCCTGTTCTCCATATGTATCAAACTGCTGCGGAGTCTCTAAAGATCCCTGGGATTAGATGTGCATGAAACCTCATTGCAGTTACTGAAAGGTCCTCCTTATGTTGGAGTGAACGACAGGTAGTCTTCATTTTTCTTCATTCCTCTGACATTCCAGGACTGAAATGTTTCCAATTAGCTCAGCAGAATCCAGCAAAGCATATCAGAAACAGAGAAAACTGTACTTTGGGGTTCAATCTGTAATTGATTTTGAAGTACCATAAAATGCTAGTGTGAAAGAGCCAATTCCCCGTTTCCCTGAAGACTTTTACTGCCCAAATGACAGACAGTTGGCTCTATAAAATGAGGGGACTGAGACCAGCCACTTAAAGGATAGCCACCACATCTCTTCTCTGGGGTAAAAGAAACGGATGTGACTTTAACATCAAAGATTGCCCTGCCAGCAGCAAGAGGGCCTGAGAAAGAAACCTGTGAGCACTGCAGCTCTGTGTGTCAGTTTTATTAGAAGAGCACATGGCTTGCATGACTTGGATCCCAGGTGTGTCCCTGAGCTGCAAGGCTTCTCAGTCATGCAACAGCAAGATTTTACTTCCAAGGTAGGAAGCGAAGGCATTTGGGTGTGACCAATTAGGCATTACCTTGGCAGGTCCCAACTTGTCATTTTACTAAAGCCCTTTGGGGCTGAGAAGTTTGCTCAGAATAAAACAAGTGAAATTGCAAATTCTTTAGAAGATGCACTCTCTGCCTGCTAGGTCTTGGGATTTTTCTCTCCATGGGACTTAGCACAGTGCCCAGAATGCCAGGAAGGCACTGGGCTAAATGCTCTCTTGAAGACCTTCCATGTCCAAGTTTGTTTGTTGCTGTAGACAAGGAGATATTTAGGTCTTTTCTTCCGGTTTCATTTCAGCTCATTGTAATGGGATTAAGAATCTGGAATGGAAATACATGCTTCCTTGATTCTTTTGTTCCATTTTGAAAGCTGTCTGGGGTCCTGATAACTCATCAGCCAGTGATCTTCCCCTAGAACCGGAGACACTTCCCTGGCACACGTGGGCTGAAGTGATGTGTTTGCACCTCTGGCTCTTAGAGCAAAGCGATGACACTGGGCGTGGGGGTTAGGTGGTGCAGGGCGGTGCCCGTGCTAGTTCAGGCCACCTGAGCCAGCCGGGAGAGTGGCCTCAATGTTCCTCTTTTCTGAGGCCTTGCTGGCATCTCCAGTGACAAACAACTTCCCTCAGGTTATCTGTCATCTCACCTTTGTCCTCTGTTGGTGAGGCGACTTTCTTTAGAGTTCCATGCTGTGGCAAAGGGGTGTGAATGGACAGCCCCAAAGCAAATAAATGTTGCCAAGTTCCGCGTTACAAACGGGTATCAGTGCTTCCAGAGAGAGCCTAAGAATAAGTTTGGATGGGTTCCAGTACGCTTTCGTTTAACTTTACTATTTAACTTACCTCAATAAGCCTTTGTCTTCTCTTTGGAAAAAATGGGAAAGTATTCATACCTCATTACTAGCTCTAACTGATAGAGAGTGTTATTTCCCTGTTATTTCCCTCTGCACTCCTGACGTCATTGAAATGATCATGGAAGGCTCAGCTTAACAGATTTTGGAAGGCTCCCTATAACCATGTTTTAGATTGGCTTTCTTTTTTTTTGTCTTTGCCTTTTTTTTTACTTCAGCACTATTTTATTTTATTTTTTATTTTTATTATTTTTTAGTTTTGGGGTTTTTTTTTGAAATTTTGTATTTTATTTTATTTATCTTTTTATACAGCAGGTTCTTACTAGTCATGAACTTTATACACATCAGTGTATACATGTCAATCCCGATCACCCAATTCAGCACACCACCATCCCCACCCCGCTGCCGCTTTCCTCCCTTGGTGTCCATACGTTTGTCCTCTACATCTGCGTCTCAACTTCTGCCCTGCAAACCGGTTCATCTGTACCATTTTTCTAGGTTCCACGTATATGCGTTAATATACGATATTTGTTTTTCTCTTTCTGACTTACTTCACTCTGTATGACAGTCTATGGATCCATCCATGTCTCAACAAATTACTCAATTTTGTTCCTTTTTATGGCTGAGTAATATTCCATTGTATATATGTACCACATCTTCTTTATCCATTTGTCTGTCGATGGGCATTTAGGTTGCTTCCATGACCTGGCTATTGTAAATAGTGCTGCAATGAACATTGGGGTGCATGTGTCTTTTTGAATTATGGTTTTCTCTGGGTATATGCCCAGTAGTGGGATTGCTGGGTCATATGGTAATTCTATTTTTAGTTTTTAAGGAACCTCCATACTGTTCTCCATAGTGGCTATATCAATTTACGTTCCCACCAACAGTGCAAGAGGGTTCCCTTTTCTCCACACCCTCTCCAGCATTTGTTGTTTGTAGATTTTCTGATGATGCCCATTCTAACTGGTGTGAGTTGATACCTCATTGTAGTTTTGATTTGCGTTTCTCTAATAATTAGTGATGTTGAGCAGCTTTTCATGTGCTTCTTGGCCATCTGTATGTCTTCTTTGGAGAAATGTCTATTTAGGTCTTCTGCCCATTTTTGGAATGGGTTGTTTGTTTCTTTAATATTGAGCTGCATGAGCTGTTTATATATTTTGGAGATTAATCCTTTATCCGTTGATTCATTTGCAAATATTTTCTCCCATTCTGAGGGTTGTCTTTTCGTCTTGTTTATGGTTTCCTTTGCTGTGCAAAAGCTTTTAAGTTTCATTAGGTCCCATTTGTTTATTTTTGTTTTTATTTCCATTATTCTAGGAGGTGGATCAAAAAAGATCTTGCTGTGATTTATGTCAAAGAGTGTTCTGCCTATGTTTTCCTTTAAGAGTTTTATAGTGTCCGGTCTTACATTTAGGTCTCTAATGCATTTTGAGTTTATTTATGTGTGTGGTGTTAGGGAGTGATCTCATTTCATTCTTTTCCATGTATCTGTCCAGTTTTCCCAGCACCACTTATTGAAGAGACTGTCTTTTCTCCATTGTATATCCTTGCCTCCTTTGTCATAGATTAGTCAACCATAGGTTCAGCACTATTTTATTATATACTTATAATATACTTTTATATACTTTAAAATATTCTTTCATACAACACAATTTGCTTTCATAATATACTACAGTTCCACTGTCGAGTAGCTCTAAGTCTGAGTGCCTTAATACCTGCAGCCCAGAGGATGTGAAAATTCTGGCTCCTTTACCTGGGGGTCCATTTGTGTTGTACCTCATGTTGCAGGGGTATGGGGCCTAGGCAGCTGCAGGCTTAGTGTGCTAGACCATGCAGTGGAAGATAATAGGGACAGTGGCCCACGTGGTGTTGTCCATAGTTTAGAGTTTCGCTGAAACTGAGTATCTCAGTGTGGGGACTGCAGAACACCAACAGAATCACTTATGTTCATTGTTTTTTAATCTTAGTTGCATGGACACATTAAATTAAAATATTCTCCATGGATAAATCCTGGGAATCTGACTTTCTTTTTAACAACTAGTATGATTCTTGTGAATAAAGTTTGGGAAACAGTACTTACTTCCTATCGACATAAGAAATGAAAACCCTAAATTAATGGGCTGCCTGCCTTTGGCTAACAAAATAAGATAGTACCAGAGTCTCCAAGTACAGTAGGGTTATACCAGACAACAAACGGGAATTTACCTCGTAAATATAGTATGTTTTCCTGGCATTTCGAATTTATTCAAGAATTTTGGAGAAAAGTGACAAAATTTACAATAGTATTTTAAATTTTTCGAAATGAATATATTATAGAGAAGAATATATGGTGCACATGACTTAAATGAAAATGACTTCAAAGAAATATAAAACTGTGGCAAGCTTTTTTAGACTTCTCTCCAGACCCCCTGGTATGGCCACCCTCCTCCTGGTAGGGTCACTTTGCAGATAAAGAGTAGGATCCACTCTTGTGGGGGATTTGGATGACAGCATCAAGAGAAATAACAGCAGATGGTCTTTTGAAATGTGCAATAAAACATTTATTAGAAGAGCAAATATCAAGTCCCTAATTCAATAACAGATTTTTAAAATTTAACTTTTCGACTATGCCTGAGAGGCAGTGAAATACCATCCTGTATCATCTGTCTTCTGTACCTGTAGCACTTCCCAGAGGCACCTGGGCTCCTGCAGATGACTGTGGAGCTGTGCAGAGTCCTCTTTTAAACTGGAAACCTCCCCCTCTCTTCAATTGGTAATCCTTCACCAAGTTTTTGGAGTCTCCTAAATAATTTTAAATGCTCTCCCTCCGTTTTGAAGACATCATTTAAAATGGAAATGTGATGTCTTTCCACTTTTATATGCTTTAAAATTCCACCCACACAGTACAACTCAGACCACATACTATTGCATGTGTGCTGTGACCCACACTTAGCTTTTCAGGCTCACTTTTCATCAGTGTCCCATGTGTCCCCGTTCTTCTAAGTGTGCTAAGCCACTTGCAGAGCCTCAAGTGTGCCCTTTTATGGCTCTTGACCATTTCATGTGCTGTTTCCCACCTGGCATACCTTTCTTACCAATAAACTCAAATCGCATTCCCTCTGAAGTTTTTTGATGCCATTCTCCCACCCCTAGCTATTAGTGGTAGCTCCTGCTATCTTGTCCCCATAATACTGTGAAAACGACTATTTCACAGAAATAAACACTCTGTATTCTAAATATTTATTACTAAGTAATGCCTATTCTGCTGGAAGTTTCTTGAAGGCATTACTACCTAGAATTCACCTTTCTATCTTTAATAGTAAGCTGAGAGAATACCATTTAATAGATGACAAAAAATATTGATTTAAGAAATATCAAAATATGCTAATTATTTTAAATCTACACATACAAAGAATTCGAATTTCAACTTGTTAAAATACTAGGCAGATACGGTCTTTTGGAAGCAGACCAACATAGGTTTTAACTTTATATTTCTGAATACTAGCTTTGTGATTTGAGCAACTTACTTAACCTTTCTAAGACTTTTTCCTCAAATGAGTTTTTTTTTTTTTAAATCATACATACTTTGGGCTTCCCTGGTGGCACAGTGGTTGAGAGTCCACCTGCCGATGCAGGGGACACGGGTTCGTGCCCCGGTCTGGGAAGATCCCACATGCCGCGGAGCGGCTGGGCCCGTGAGCCATGGCCGCTGAGCCTGCGCATCCGGAGCCTGTGCTCTGCAACGGGAGAGGCCACAACAGTGAGAGGCCCCCGTACCGCAAAAAAAAAACAAAACAAAACTTACTTCATGTATAGTGAAGACAAATAACAGACTTTTTAAGAGTTAGCATTATATTTGCCACAGTAGTCAATAAAGGTTATTTCCTTCCTTCCCCTTTCCAAAGGCTTGAGTAGAAAAAGTGTTTGTTTAATCCCAAGTCAACCAGAAAGTTAAATTAAATGGAAACCCAAACCCCGAATTCTCTAAACATTGTGGTTGATTATTATTGCTGTGTATGTTCTGATAAACAACAAAGGCCTGGGGTCTGTATTTGTGCTGATGTGGAGTTGGAACTGTTAAGTCCCAGACCAGAGTTCTTTATGATACACAAGAGCATCCTTATCCACTGTCCAGAAAACTTCCCATATTTTCCATAGTCTGGCCCAGCTCCCAGAGCTCACAAGATAGGTCCAATAATTAAGCCTGTCAGAAATCTGTAAGATTTCAGCTGTATCTGTGTAAAAATGACCTTGCACAGCTGGTTTGGTAACTGTGATACACTGGGAAATTTCTCCATCCAACATGTTTCCAAACCTACTTCCACCCATGGGGACAGGAAGAGCCAGTCAGAATGGAATGACATTAATCTTGACCATGTGGGAACAGCAAGTAGTTCAGAAGTTGGAAATTCTCTATGCACAGCCACTGGAATTATTTTGCTTATGGGTTAGCATAGGCTGTTTTGGCTTGTTTCATTTTTAAACAGAGAGACTTTATTTTTCAAAAAGATATATGAATTTCCAAGGATTTTCTGACCATGTTAGTTTTCTTGATGCGGTTGGAAACTTGTGTGAGTACTTGAGACAAGTAGGACCCACTCGAAATAGGAGCTCTGGGCTCTGAGTCTTATCTGGAAAGCTACACACTAAGGTCCTTATGCATCCAGTAAGATGTAACTTGATGAGACTGTTTGGAGATCATGGGCATTTATTTTAAAGAAAAGACTGGGAATAATTTTGCAAATGAGGATTGTGAGCAATCTAGACAAACTAAATTGTCAAAAACTCGCTAAGATTTAACTAAAGGTAGTGAAGGCAATAGGAATAGGAAGATGGTCCAAAAAGATATATTAACTTGTTAGTTTAGCCCAAATATTCTGACCCTGACCTTTGGGCCTCATGGTAATTCTGGACCAAAGGAAATTGCTCACACTTTTCTATGGATTATTTAAGAAGTGGATGCCAACTGTCGCTATTTTGCTTTAGGAACGTGAGCTACTAGTATAAGTTTCTAGGGAGCGACAGAGGCATGGTCCAAATGCCAGAATATTCAGTGTGCACTGAGACTTGACTTCTCATAATGCAGGGGAAGTTGGAACTTCATTTCAAAGACCTTTTTTTTTTTTTTTTTTTTTTTTGTGGTACGCAGGCCTCACACTGTTGCGGCCTCTCCTGTTGCGGAGTACAGGCTCCGGACGCGCAGGCTCAGCGGCCATGGCTCACGGGCCCAGCCGCTCCGCGGCATGTGGGATCCTCCCGGACCGGGGCACAAACCCGTATCCTCTGCATTGGCAGGCGGACTCTCAACCACTGCGCCACCAGGGAAGCCCCAAAGACCTTTTTTTATGGAGACTCATATAAAATATAAGGGAGCTCCCGCAAATTGTGTACACTCAACCAGAAGTGAGAAAAGTGCTGCCAGTGTAAAACCAAAGTGACTTCTTAACCATATAACCTTGTCAGGCATCATATGTTTTATTTACTTACTGTTTTCTTATGATAATTTTTTCAACAAGGAACTGAGGAGTACTTCCTGTTGAGAAAGTTTCATGTTTGTCTTGCCAATAATTCTTTATGAATTATTGTTTTATTATTATGAGTTAATTATTATGAATTATGTTATAATTAAAAGTTGGGCAGAAAAGGAAAAAAGGTTAAACCAGCCTGAAAACCCTTTGCTGCTTTGACAGCTGACTCTAAGAAAGGTTTTTTGCTCACATGATTGCTTAGGTATGGTGGCCCTGGTAACATATATACTGTTGATTCTATTTTATCAGACAGTGGCGTTTATCTCTCTCTTCAATTTACATTTGTAGCTACTTTACATTCATAAAATCATCATAACTAAGCCTGGAGCTAAGGCTTGCATGCCTGCCTCTCACTGTACCCACTCCACCGACAGGAACATTTCCCTTATATTTATTATAAAATCATAATATGTGTGTAGAATAAAAATTAAATAGCCCAAAAATATTAAAATGAAAAAGTAAAAAACATCTCCTTCTTCCACTAACCATAGCCTTACTCACAAGAGGCAACAAATTTTTACTCTTTCTGATCTTGTTTTCTGTGGTTATAGTCACAACACTAAATTACATGTTTGAAACTTGATTTGTTAGTTCGTCAGTTTTAGACCTTGTCTACATACTCCTGAATATGAAAAATGAAGAATTTAGTCCTATCTCTTTCATTCTCGATCTGTTACTAATTTTTTTCCCTTTCTTCTAGGGATTAACTTTACAACTATTAAGCAATATACATAAATGTTTCTTGACCCATCACCTTAGACAGAATCCATTGACTTTACACTGTCGTAGATGAGGAATAAATGCATGAGTGTCTTCTCCTATTTCTCTGCCTACATTTCTCCCTCCCAACCTTTGTAGGTTGTACCTTTGCTTTTCCATTGCCAAAATTTATTTCATGTATTCTTCTCTATAACTGTAGTAATGTTTTCTACTTTAAATTGATTAAAAACCAGTAAGCAGTATTTACAATAATACGTTTGCACTGCCAGAACCAAGTAGTGTGGTTATGCTCAGAAAAAGAAATATAATCCTATGTTATTAAGCTTTTCACTTGAATGACAATGTTCGATGTTTCAAAGTCAAATGGAGTTTCCTTCTCTGTACTCCATAATTGGCATAAAAGTCAGGTCAAATTTTATTTAACTTCATATTTGGGCCATACTTTTCTTGCACAAGATTTGGTTTTTCCATACAAGAGATGGGGAAGAACAGTTTGCCCAAGCTATTTCCACAGACTCTCAGTAGCAGCTGCCCTGATTACAACCCTTCCTCCTTTCTGGCTTCAGCATCATCCGGATCTGCTGGGCACCTCCCAGGGAAGGTAGCTGCCCCTCCCAGCATCACTGACTCCTGTGTATCTTCAGAATACAGTATTCTCTGTTGGGGTTTATTCATCAACATGATTCTGTCTACTTTCTTTCTTCTAGAAACTTACCAACATTTCTTATTTACTGATGAATCTTATATTAGTCTAGGTTCTCCAGAGAAACAGAACCAATATGATA
This sequence comes from Tursiops truncatus, assembly GCF_011762595.2. Taxonomy (NCBI): domain Eukaryota; kingdom Metazoa; phylum Chordata; class Mammalia; order Artiodactyla; family Delphinidae; genus Tursiops; species Tursiops truncatus. Next base: position 79,985,978 of record NC_047040.1, on the reverse strand, counting down.
TCTACATCTATATCTGTATCTATATCCATACTTGTCTATTTATTTACTTATTTATTATGAGGAATTGGCTCACAGGATTTTGGAGGCTGAGAAGTCCCAAGATCTGTAGTCAGCAATCTGGAGACCCAGAAGAACCAATGATATATGTTGCAGCTTGGGTCCAAAGGCCTAGAAACCAGGAGAACCAATAGTGTAAGTTTCAGTGCAAGTCCAATGGCAAGAGAAGACGAATGTCCCAGCTTGGAGACAGGCAAAGAGAGCGAATTCTCTCTCACTCAGTCTTTTGTTCTATTGAGGCCTTCAGTGGATTGGATGAGGGCCACCCACATCAGGGAAGGCCATCTTCTTTACTTGGTCTACCAATTCACATGTTAATCTCCCCTCAAAACACACTCACAGACACACCCAGAATAATGTTTAACTAAATACCTGGGCACCTTTTGGCTCAGTCAAGTTGACACATAAAGTAAACATCACAGGTGCTTTTCTCATTTTCAGTTCCTTTATATCTTTTATGGCATTTCCATGGGATTTTGGGGAAGAGATCAACACAGTGCATCTTTTTGAACCAGAATTATTGCTTGCTTCCTGGTGCTAGAGTGGTAACTGACATGAATATTTATTCTTCTGGATAATGTCTGCTCATGCTCAGCCCGTTCCCCTTCTCTTTGGGGCTCTCCCCTGTACTGAGGGGTCTGGATGCCTAGAAAATGCATTCCCCAAACTCTCTTTCTGACAGGTTTCTATTAAGTTTTCCCAGTAGGAAGCATTTCAGTTGGATTCCAAGGACAACCAAGGGGGTAGTCTTTCTGCTTCTGGTTCCAGCAGGAGCCATGGCCAAAAAATAGAGGTGACTGTGTGTGACTATGACCTCTGGCAGCGTCAGTGGATCTGGGACTAGCAGGCGGCAGTAGTGGGGATGACAGACGATCACGGGCTCCAGCAGCATTGGTGGCAACCGCAGCAGTAAATGCATTATTTCTGGACTCTGTAAAGTGCCGCCATTCTTGCCTTGACTCTGCCACCTAGCCAAAAGTTTTGTAACCAATTGTTTGGTATTAAATTCACCTCTATTTGAAATTTTCAGAGCATTAATATTTTCCTGACTGGACCATGACTGATACACTCACTAACATTATATTTCTTGTCTTTCTTTGAGACAATGTGATGTATCTTTAAACAACAGCATCAGCTCAAAGGAGAAATTAAAGGTAAGGGATGGTCACTAACTTTTCTTTAACGCTTACTATTTTCTACTCACAATAACTCTAAAGTAAATATTATTATCCTTATCTTATAGATGATAATGCAGGGTAAGGTATGTTTATTTGACCCAGATTGCACAGTACAAACTGACGTCCAAAGCAGATTCTACTCTTTTCATCTGAGAAACTCATATTGATATCTGACACAAATCCTAGCGAGGTGACTTGGCACATGAATAGCTGGCAGTCCGCTTCATACTTAAATGTCCTTAATCAAATGAGAAGCAGGTCTAATCACTTTATATTCATGGACTTTGAAAAGATGGTTGGGCTTTGATTAAAATAGTCCAGAATTCAGCAGACCTCTCCATTGCAGACAATTCAGGTAGTAGATATGCTGGTTATTCTAATAGGTTTTTTTGGTGGTGGGGGGGCAGGTATTTAAGTAGAATTTTTTTTATTGAAGTATAGTTGATTTACAATGTTGTACCAATCTCTGCTGTATAACAGAGTGACTCAGTTATATACATTCTTTTTTTATTCTTTTCCACAAACTATTACATCTAAGTTTTTAGTTGTTAACATCTTTTAACAGCATGGTTTATATTTTTATGGTCAGAATACTGGATTGAAAAACAGAAAACCTCTTCTGAGAGGATTTTGCTCTTTTCATTACAGAAATATTAAGGGAAAGGGGAAGGGGGAACCTCTTGCATCCATCACACGATAGCACCCAATGAAATTAGCAAACAAGGATTCACCTGCTCGTAGATTTTAGCTAATAAAGACGGCCTGAGACCTTGCTCATGTTGCGTTAGGATGACATTTCCTAATCGAATATCCTCTCACCGACATGGGAGGAATAGGATCACCTTTGGGAAGCTTAATTCCTTGGGAAGGTTTTTTGGAAAAGTCATTCCAGGAAATTACCAAACATATCTTCTAGTTCCCAGGATTTAGTGCGACAGATTTTATAGATCGCCACATTCCCTTTGGATTGTAATGTGCCAGCAAAGTTGTTCTTAAGTAAAGAGCTCTTACAAATGTGTAAAAGAATAACACATTTGAGACATTTGTATACGTATACCCGCATTTGTTTCCCTCTGCACAGAGCCACATAACCCAGACCTAAGAGGAATTGAGCTCAGCTCAAGGATGTGATGATTTTCTAATGCATGCCTGGTTGTCTTTGCTGTTTCTCTGCTCCTTGACAATCTTCCCCTCATAGGACTGGGAGAGCCTGACTTAAGTAATTAGAAATGTAGAGTGAACATCTACTGCTGTACTCTGAAAAGAACGCCAAGCCCTGGAGTCACTACTCTTGGGGCTGACCTTGATGCGTCAAGATCTTTCACTTCCAAATACATACTCCTAGGATAATATTCCACCAGCTACCACTCTATTTAAATTTTAATATGGCGCATATGTCTTACCGTTTGACTTAGAAAAAACGGAAAAGTCTTTCTTCTGAGACCAGTAATAAAGTGCTGATGATGTATTTGCATTATATGTATGCAAGCAATAGCCACTCACCACTGAAGAAGAGTTGTTCCCTATTGCCAAGACCATGCATTCAAATAGTCACAAGAACCAAATGATGGTTTTCATTTTGACAAAATAATTTAGCAGGAGATTAAGTCTCAGTGTGACTGTAGTTTTGAAGTTTCAGTGACCCTTTGCAGATCCACAGGATTACTGGTGTTAGAAAAGGGAGGAATTCTAAAAGTAAACTTTGTTACTTTGGTAGTATTAGCAAAAGCAGTTAGAAAAAAGGATCCAATATCAGGGCTATGTAAAGTAATGATGCATTTGCCAATGTAAGGGCTATGTAAAGTATTTCTGCATCTTTTTAAAAAGAAGTAGAGACACTGAAATTTGGTCTGGATCAATACAATGAGGGTATCTGGCCCTCACTGAGTTTTCTCTAAGATCAGTGTAAAAGTTCTTGTAATGGAAGCCTTAATTTTCTTGGCAAAACTCTTATTTGAATAATGTGCTTAGCCTATACCCATGTTTTACAGAACTCTTTTCCAGTTATGATTAGTCAGGCCTATGTAAAATTTATTCTTAAGTATAAAATTCTTACAAAAAGGTAATGGGAACGGACAACCATAAGTAGCTGAAACACCCCTATGACAAGCAGAATGGTAGAGCTTGGACAGTTCCTGAAAAATCACATATTGCAACACTTTCACTTTGCAGATGTAATAACTGAGGACCAGCAGGGTTAAGTGGCGATTCAGTATCACCCAACTTGTGGTAGCAGAGCTGCACCTTAAAGGCATATTTCATAATTAGTGCCTTATTTATCGTTAGTTTAGGTAGTTCTTGAATTGGCTGGAGGAAGAGTCTTTGAAACTTGAGATGGAGAGGCATGGGGACTCTGGGTGGAGCAATGTCAAATGCAGAGTCCCAGATACTAATCAGCATCTTTCGTGTTCCTTACTGCTTCAGGTTGCCCATAAAAACACACGTTTAATTTATAAGGATTTAAGTTTGTAAACAGTATGTCTTAATGTCCCTTGTATAAGAAATAGAAGCTCTGAGCATGGCAAACAATTTCCTAACCCAAAACCAAGACACATGTTGTAAAGTATGTGAGAATATTTAAGGGTATAATAAGATCGTACATCTGAAATCAGAACTTTCATTTTTCTGTTGCTTAAATTATCCTGTAATAATTAATTAGTTATCCTCAAAATATTAAAGACATGTATGGCAATTTCCATACAAAACAGTGATGCCTTAGCATATTTTTATTTTATTCTCATGACAATAGTTTCTTTAGCTACAGCATGCAGAAGCTGTCAGCTAGATGTTTTTAGAATGTCTAGCTCATCAAGAAAACTCAAATAAGAGTCTGTGAAAGTAACACATGGTTAGGAAGGAAAGCATGTGAGAAACTCAGAGGGGAATAAGGACAAGGGCTAGATGCTCCACTTCACTGGTGTGTGTGTGTGTGTGTGTGTGTGTGTGTGTGTGTGTGTGTGTGTGTTTCAAAGAAGAATCTCCTTCCCTTCTGTTGTGTACGTACTTACTTCAGTCACCATCCACTGAAGACAAGTACTACAAATCTTCAAACCTTTGTTTTAGAGCTGAAATATTTTCCCACTCAAGTCTTTGGATTACTCATTCTCAGATCTGCTCCCCCACTGACTGCAGGACAAGGAGATAGAAATGGATGAACCGGGAAATAACTCTGTGCTTCCCTGAAGGTCATGGGGATCAAGTTCACTGTGAATTAATTGCTTGTAAGATGAGGGGGAACACAGGCTCCAGAGTCGAATTGAAGTCCGGAATGTCACCTTCTTCCTTTGTGCTGAGTTGAGCTTAAGGGGGTAGAAGGAGGAGTTCTTTCTAAACTCAAATGTGTGTTCCTCCTCTACGTCACATTCCAAGCCACACAAAATTAACCAGGGTGTGATTTCTGTAAAGCAAGGCCAAAGGTCCTTAGCAATCACAAAGAAGGGGGTTCCTCTCTTCATTGATGTCAGTAGGACCTTTTCATGGTCCTGGACAACTTCTGTGAAAATGTGGCATTTGGAAGCTGTAGGACTATGTCTTTTCTGTCTCTATCCCCTTTCCTTTCCTTTACAAATTACTTTCTTCCTCTAGATAAGAGACAAAGCAGATTGAAGGAGTTGGCTGGGCACTAATTGAAGGAAGCAGTGGGAAAGTTAGAAAATTGGACAGAGACGATAAGAGCCTTTTGGGAACCACCCCCCGCCCCCTGCAAATATCCTACAGGAAATAGCACTTCAGCAAGCCCCACAATGAGTTTAGGTGTGTACCTTCTTCTGTCACTTCATCTCATTTGGATATAGGCAAGAGAGTGTACATATAATGCCATTTCTGTTTCTTTCTGTCAGAGGTAGGTACAAGGAATGAGTTTAGACCTAAATTGGAAAGTGCTTAGGATGGAGAAGGGTAGGGAAACTCAGTCGATTAATTTATCTATGTAATCATCTCCAAATCAGAAATGAAAACCAACGGATTTTCTGAGAACCCTAAAATGGGAACTCATTTCTTCAAAATTATTTTTGGACCATGCCAAACAGAGATTAATATGATGAGATGCAATTTTCAGTTTTTCTCCCTTTATGAATCTGTTGTGATGGATTGGAGCAAAGGTAATTAAAGTTGCCCCACACTAGCTGCTGTGGAGCAATTCCTCCTTCTCCCAGCACATCTGTCTAACAGTATAAGGTCACTTGTTAAACTCAGGAGCATATCTAAGGATCTAATTTAGGTCCATCAGCCTCCTAGCATGTTGATTTGGAATTTTACACTGATGAAACCTAAACAATGGGAACTTCATGAAATTGTGTTTAATTTTCACTTGCAATTTGAAAGTGACCTCCTCTCTCTCTCTTTTCCCCTTATCAATAGACACATACATTTTGATACTTACACTATTATTTGTTTAACCCTTTGAGTAAGTGATTTTGTTTTTTGCCATAATATTCTTATTCTCCTGAAGCTGCTTTTATGCCAGATATTAAGATATTAAGGCTGTTTGATGGATGACATGTCAGAGAAGAGGTACTTGACTAACTCATTCCTTATTACTCTGGGGATGTGACAAACTTCAGTTTCATTCAACAGAGTTTACACAGCTGTGCATAAGGACACTATATGAGGCCTTGGAGTTCAATCACTCAGCAAAATCAATCAATCAATCAATACTTACTGGACATCAACTCTGTTGGTAGAGCAAGGTATCTAGAGTTGAGGCTGAAATATATTACTAATCCACAGAGAAAGAATTTAACCCCAAACACTTTTGTCTCCTTAGGTAGCTTTATTCCTAGATATTTTATTCTTTTTGTTTGGTAAATGGGAGTGTTTTCTTAATTTCACTTTCAGATTTTTAATCACTAGTGTATAAGAATGCCAGAGATTTCTGTGCATTAATTTTGTATCCTGCTACTTTACCAAATTCATTGATTAGCTCTAGTAGTTTTCTGGTAGCATCTTTAGGATTCTCTATGTATATTATCATGTCATCTGCAAACAGTGACAGCTTTACTTCTTCTTTTCCAATTTGGATTCCTTTTATTTCTTTTTCTTCTCTGATTGCTGTGGCTAAAACTTCCAAAACTATGTTGAATAATAGTGGTGAGAGTGGGCAACCTTGTCTTGTTCCTGATCTTAGTATAAATGAGTTCAGTTTTTCACCATTGAGGACAATGTTGGCTGTGGGTTTGTCATATATGGCCTTTATTATGTTGAGGAAAGTTCCCTCTATGCCTACTTTCTGCAGGGTTTTTATCATAAATGGGTGTTGAATTTTGTCGAAAGCTTTCTCTGCATCTGTTGAGATGATCATATGGTTTTTCTCCTTCAATTTGTTAATATGGTATACACGTTGATTGATTTGCGTATATTGAAGAATCCTTGCATTCCTGGAATAAACTCCACTTGATCATGGTGTATGATCCTTTTAATGTGCTGTTGGATTCTGTTTGCTAGTATTCTGTTGAGGATTTTTGCGTCTATGTTCATCAGTGATATTGGCCTGTAGTTTTCTTTCTTTGTGACATCAGTGTCTGGTTTTAGTATCAGGATGATGGTGGCCTCGTAGAATGAGTTTGGGAGTGTTCCTCCCTCTGATATATTTTGGAAAAGTCTCAGAAGCATAGGTGTTAGCTCTTCTCTATGGCTGCAATTTTCTTCTCTAAATGTTTGATAGAATTCGCCTGTGAAGCCATCTGGTCCTGGGCTTTTGTTTGTTGGAAGATTTTTAATCACAGTTTCAATTTCAGTGCTTGTGATTGGTCTGTTCATATTTTCTATTTCTTCCTGGTTCAGTCTCAGCAGGTTGTGCATTTCTAAGAATTTGTCCATTTCTTCCAGGTTGTCCATTTTATTGGCGTAGAGTTGCTGGTAGTAATCTCTCATGATCCTTTGTATTGCTGCAGTGTCAGTTATTACTTCTCCTTTTTCATTTCTAATTTTATTGATTTGAGTCTTCTCCCTTTTTTTCTTGATGAGTCTGGCTAATGGTTTATCAATTTTGTTTATCTTCTCAAAGAACCAGCTTTTGGTTTTATTGATCTTTGCTATCGTTTCCTTCATTTCTTTTTCATTTATTTCTGATCTGATTGTTATGATTTCTTTCCTTCTGCTAACTTTGGGGTTTTTTTGTTCTTCTTTTTCTAATTGCTTTAGGTACAAGGTTAGGTTGTTTATTCGAGATGTTTCCTGTTTCTTAAGGTAGGATTGTATTGCTATAAACTTCCCTCTTAGAACTGCTTTTGCTGCATCCCATAGGTTTTGGGTCATCATGTCTCCATTGTTATTTGTTTCTAGGTATTTTTTGATTTCCTCAGTGATCTCTTGATTATTTAATAGCATATTGTTTAGCCTCCATGTGATTGTATTTTTTACAGATCTTTTCCTGTAATTGATATCTAGTCTCATAGCATTGTGGTCGGAAAAGATACCTGATACAATTGCAATTTTCTTAAATTTACCAAGGCTAGATTTGTGACCCAAGATATGATCTATCCTGGAGAATGTTCCATGAGCACTTGAGAAAAATGTGTATTCTGTTGTTTTTGGATGGAATGTCCTATAAATATCAATTAAGTCCATCTTGTTTAATGTATCATTTAAAGCTTGTGTTTCCTTATTTATTTTCATTTTGGATGATCTGTCCATCGGTGAAAGTGGGGTGTTAAAGTCCCCTACAATGATTGTGTTGCTGTCGATTTCCGCTTTTATGGCTGTTAGAATTTGCCTTATGTATTGAAGTGCTCCTATGTTGGGTGCATAAATATTTACAATTGTTATATCTTCTTGGATCGATCCCTTGATCATTATGTAGTGTCCTTCTTTGTCTCTTCTAATAGTCTTTATTTTAAAGTCCATTTTGTCTGATATGAGAATTGCTACTCCAGCTTTCTTCTGATTTCCATTTGCATGGAATATCTTTTTCCATCCCCTCACTTTCAGTCTGTATGTGTCCCTAGGTCTGAAGTGGGTCTCTTGTAGACAGCATATATACAGGTCTTGTTTTTGTATCCATTCAGCCAGTCTGTGTCTTTTGGCGGGAGCATTTAATCCATTTACATTTAAGGTAATTATCGATATGTATGTTCCTATTCCCATTTTCTTAATTGTTTTGGGTTTGTTATTGTAGGTCTTTTCCTTTTCTTGTGTTTCTTGCCTAGAGAAGTTCCTTTAGCATCTTTATAAAGCTGGTTTGGTGGTGCTGAACTCTCTCAGCTTTTGCTTGTCTGTAAAGGTTTTAATTTCTCAATCAAATCTGAATGAGATCCTTGCTGGGTAGAGTAACCTTGGTTGTCGGTTTTTCTCCTTCATCACTTTACATATGTCCTGCCAGTCCCTTCTGGCTTGCAGAGTTTCTGCTGAAAGATCAGCTGTTAACCTTATGGGGATTCCCTTGTGTGTTATTTGTTGTTTTTCCCTTGCTGCTTTTAATATGTTTTCTTTGTATTTAATTTTTCATAGTTTGATTAATATGTGCCTTGGCATGTTTCTCCTTGGATTTATCCTGTATGGGACTCTCTGTGCTTCCTGGACTTGATTAACTATTTCCTTTCCCATATTAGGGAAGTTTTCAACTATAATCTCTTCAAATATTTTCTCAGTCCGTTTCTTTTTCTCTTCTTCTTCTGGGACCCCTATAATTCGATGTTGGTGCATTTATTGTTGTCCCAGAGGTCTCTGAGACTGTCCTCAGTTCTTTTCATTCTTTTTTCTTTATTCTGCTCTGCAGTAGTTATTTCCACTATTTTATCTTCCAGGTCACTTATCCTTTCTTTTGGCTCAGTTATTCTGCTATTGATCCCTTCTAGAGTATTTTTAATTTCATTTATTGTGTTGGTCATCATTGCTTGTTTCCTCTTTAGTTCTTCTAGGTCCTTGTTAAATGTTTCTTGCATTTTCTCTATTCTATTTCCAAGATTTTGGATCATCTTTACTATCATTATTCTGATTCTTTTTCAGGTAGACTGCCTATTTCCTCTTCATTTGTTAGGTCTGCTGGGTTTTTACCTTGCTCCTTCATCTGCTGTGTGTTTTTCTGTCTTTTCATTTTGCTTATCTTACTGCCAAACACTTTTAAGATTATCAAATAATGTGGTTAATTATTTAGGAGGTAGCCAGAGGAGCTGACTATATTATGGAAAGGTCTGTGTAAAATTGGGCATGTTTTGGAGAGCAATAGACACAGAGTCTAAAGAAACTTGCAGTCAAGCATCAGGAGTCCCATTGCATCCCTCAAATAGAACAAATCCAATGAACAAATAAACAAATGAAAACATCAAGAGACTTTCTTTAGGGTGGATGTCTTTGAGTGAGTTCAGCTCTTGAGCGCTGTACAGACATGCTCTTAACTAAAACGTAGAACAGATGCCCTTTAGGAGGCTGGCTCAGTGGGTCAACACAGGAGCGTACACCGAGCCAAGCCACAAATACCATGGAAGTCTATGTCAAGGGTTTCAAGAAGCATGTGTGCTGTCTGTGGTATGGGAGACACTTTTGGGCACTCTGCCCTGCACCTGAGGATGGTGTTGATTCCTACATGTCATAATCACAGCCGCCTTCTGAAGTGATACTGTGCCAGGCACTGCTCCAGACAGCTTAAGTATATTTTCTCCTGGAATCCTCTCATTCACCCTTAGGGGGTAGTTAGTCTTCACCCTATCATACAGGTGAGAAAATTAACACTTAAATAGGTTTAGTTATGTTCCCAGTGTCAAACAGGTAATAAGTGGCAAAGTTAGGATTCCAATCTTGGTCTTACTCGAAATCCATGCTCATACCTACAACACATATTTTCATCAATTTTAGGAGCTTATCCTACTTGACATGTCTGATTTTATGGGCAGGTTCTCTAGATTTATGTATGGGTAAAGTAGGTAGAAGCATTTAGAAACATGATGCATCGTTACAGGGATTTGCTGTCATTTCTCTCCTCTGTGCTCTCCTAAAATGTATTTCATTTTTATATTATTTTGTATGTTTTTATCACCCAGAATGACTTGTTTGCCTCCTCCAGGATATTCCCTGATAAATGAATGTTTATTGAATAAAAGGATGAATGAATATTTCCCAAAACACTAATAGTTAGATCCTGACCCATCATCATCAATATCAAAATTTTCTTTTTCTTTTTAGTGTTTAGCTACAAGACAAAATCAATAATGGTTAGGTTCATTGCAATTTCTAAGGCAACTTCTGGATAATGAAACAGCTTCTCAAAGGAGGCAGAGAACTAAATCTTAATTCAGGCCTGTGTTCTCAGCATCATATCTTAGTATCTCACAAATAGTATGCTCAATAATTATTTGTTGAATGATTTAATCATCATCCTTACTTAAAAAAAATAATAAACATTTCTTCTGTAAAAACTGTGTGTAAGGCACTAAATTAGGTGATGAATGGAGTGCAGGAAAGCATAATAGTAGTGGTCATTGTTTACCATATGCTGTGCACTACGCTGAGGACTTCCTTTCCATGTAGTATTACACTGAGTCCTCCTCCAAACCTCACAGGCACTGTTGATCCTTCAATGTTGGAGGTGGGGAAACTGACTCCGAAAGAGGTTAAGCAAATTATTTTCCCAAGTTCCCATAACTAGTAAGTGGCAGAAACTGGATTCAAATCCAGGCCAAGTATTCTAAAACCCAATAGTCTTAATTGTGGTAGAAATCCTCACCTGGCATTGGAAATGTTATTTATTCAGAGAATTGTCAAACAGTGATCCATAATAACTAAATATGTTTTCTCTTAGCTTAAAATATATAAACTCACATGAATTCAACACATTTTTTTTTTTGCTGGAATCAAGCTTTGCTATGGAGTCTGGGTTCTTTTCTTGGGAATCCTATGTTGTCTTTCTTGCACAAACCACACCCACAGTACATTGTCTACGGTTTCCACTTTCAGTTTCTATTAAGTGGAGGCCAGAACTTAAGGACATTTGAAAAACAATTTTCAGCATAAACTCATTCCAGATTTCTTTGATTTTGTTCTCAGTCTGTTCAGTTGCTTCATAAACACCAAATCCAAGAGCATTTTTTTACAACAACCTCTCTTTATCAAGTTTCTCCAAAGCCTTCAACCTAATTCTCACACAAAAACTCTCTCTTTTAAATGCATTTTTGATGTTTATTCATAAATTCAATTGTTTAATTAAAAATGCAAAAATTACTGTCATAAATCGATCTGGGAATAAGCACAACCAAATCTTGATAAGCAAAGAATTGGTCTGGTAGGAGCAGAGTTGGACAAGAGAGTAGATGATAATAATGAACATTCCGAGCCCTAAGGCTTCAACTAATGCTTTCAGAGGCAAGTGGACATTAATTAATTGAGTAGGGTTTACTTAAGCGCAGTACTACTCTTTTACTCACATGTATTTTTCTTTAACAAACACTGACATAACACTTACTATGTGCCAGTCACTGTTCCTAGTACTCTACATATATTATTTTATTTAATGCTCAAAACTACTCTCTGGGTACATACTATTATCATCCCACTTTACAGAGGAAGATGCTGATGCTCCAGGAGGTTACCTACCTTGTCCAAGGTCATACACCTAGTAAGTGATGGAGCCAGGATTTGATCCAAGTACATGCTCTTAACCCCTTAAACCACACCTGTCAGACAAAAGTCATTGTACTTCCTCTCCCAAAGCCTACAATCCACATGGAAAGGTCATGTATATTACCCATCCAAACTTGCATATGATAATTACCTTATGAGGGGTCCAGGAGTTCACAAACATCTTCTTTAGTAGTGTTCACTAAAGACACAAAGGGATTTTCAGTCAGCATTTGGTAAGCCTCTCTTGTAGAATCCATGTTCCATGTTTCTTTCCTCTTTCCTTCTCTAGATGATAATGATGAACAGGTGTGTTCAATTTTCTTTTGTTAAGCCACTTTTTCTTATCTCTTTACAACCATTTCCTGTATATGTTACTATTCTTTATGGCTTCCAGCCCCTGGAGTGATAATGCAGACCACGTGTGAGAGGCCAGCAGCTGGGGAAGCACACAGGAATGTGTCCTGGAGAAGGACCACAATCCTTTTCTCTCTCTCTCATGGATTATGCACAGTAATCCCCACAACTTCCTGGGATTCTAAATTCAAGGTCCTAGAGTAATTTTCATCTCCCAATCAAACTACAAATTTTAATCTGAAGCAAACATCTTTAATTGTGATGCCACATGAACCACTTTTATGGTCTTTATTTATAGGCCTATAAGAGAGGGGAAATGGATCTGAATTCCTAGCAACTTTTTTTTTTTTTTTTTTTTTTGCGGTACGCGGGCCTCTCCCGTTGCGGAGCGCAGGCTCCGGATGCACAGGCTCAGCGGCCACAGCTCACGGGTCCAGCCACTCCGCGGCACATGGGATCTTCCCGGACCGGGGCATGAACCCGTGTCCCCTGCATCGGCAGGCAGACCCTTAACCACTGTGCCACCAGAATGTGCCAGGCACTGCTCAAGGCACAAGACAAGGGCTGAATGGCCCTTGTCTATTAACAGGGAAGTCCCCTAGCAACTTTTGACTGGCAATGACCGCCTCCCCTCAGAAAGTGACTGAGCCATCAGAACACATTTGTAACTTGTATCAAAGAAACTGTGTTGCATTTTTAAAAACTATTAATATTTCTAAGTCGGTAATATGCACATTGTTCAAATATCAGATGTACAAAAGTTCTGTAGAAAGTCTTCCTCTTGACACTGCCACTGATCTTGAACAGAAAGGAGGAGTGACCCCGAATGTGAATTCCGCTTGGGGGACAAAACATCTGGAGAGGCTGCAACTAGAACTGGGGACTCTGGAGTCTCAGAGAGAAACTGTGTTGGAAATCCAGGTGAGGGATGAACTATGCATGGATTGTGTTGTTAATACTCTCTGAGACGAGTCAACAAGAAGAGCATCTCCAAATTCATGACACTGGCATGTGTCTTTCACCATTATGCAACGAGGCAGTGTGTTATGGCAGGAGAAGCTCTTTCATGGGAATGCAGGCAGGTGGCATGAGTTGTAATTCCTTTCCTCTCACAATTAGCTGCATGACCTGGGGGAAGTCACTAAACTGGGTCTCAATTGAGTTATCTGTAATGTGCTAATAAGTGCATTTTATCTGTGTAAAGGGAAAGTATTGAGCTGAATGAGTAATTGAGCTCTTCAACTACTATAAAATCCATTGTATCTCCCTGGAAGTTCTACACTGTGTCAATTAACGTGGCTATTCTTAAGAAGAAAAAAGAAAGGTCTTCCTCCTAACTCTGTCCCAAGGTACCTACCCCATCTCTGAAAAGCACACACCATTCCCTGTTATGAGGAACATTATAAAAATAAATATTCAGATGATCTGAAATGTCTTAATCAGTAAGATAAATGGTTACAAATTGCTAAGAAAATGAATATTTAATGCCACATTTTAACTAAAATCTTGCTTCAAAATATCAGATTTCCTGGAATCTTCTTAGCATCCCATTAATTCTGAGAGTAGCTGACAGAACAAGAATTCTAACATAAAAATATAAAGGCATGGTCCAGCATTTGGACTACAAGAGATGACTTTTCTACCTGGGACACATATGATGCACTTTTTTGGTTATTGTAATGAAGTTAGATGATAGTAGTGTTACAGGGGGAGATAATTAAACTACAATCTCTAGGAAATCTTATTTAATGCTATCTCTAAGAAATCAATTTTCCATCTTATATGTTAACTCAATAATGAATGTAATCAGGGATCTTTTGAAAGATGACAAAGATCCTTAGAACTCTGCATGGAGTTGCTTTAGGATAAGAAAGAGACAAAAGTTGTTTCAAGATGGAGCAGGAAAGACTACAGCCATAGGTAGGACCTCCCTTTCCCTAGCCATAACACCCGGAGATGTACAATGCATTGACCGGTCATCTATTGTACTTAGAAACGATCACATAAAAAACAAAAGCCCACAACCCCTGTAACCTCTGTGGCTTACGGTGCTCATCATGTGAGCAGGGATGGAAAGGACCTTAGACATGCCCCAAAGAGAATCAAGATTGAAAGTTGTTTTTTAATAAGGATATACATTCTTATATATACTTTTTATTGATGCTTTAAAATAACAGGTAGTTAGCTAATTCTCTCTTGGAAGTTCAAAACCCAAAGCCTCATCCATATTCAAGTCTAAGTTGCAGAAATGAAAAATTGGGAGCCAAGCCCTAAGGCATTTTTAGGGCTGCATTTATTTTTAATTTTTGACTCATCTTGTTACGGAGTCAGGATAAGGATGCTGTGGAGGAGGGGAGACATACACACCAAGTGGCTTCTCTAAGAAGTTGTGTGTGAATATTTTAACACTAATTTCCCAGGAAAAAAAATATACCTGGAAGCACTTCAGCTCATATTGCAATGGTTTACCTATTCCATGAGTTTTGTTGAAGCATCTGTGTACTAGAATTTAGGCAAAAAATGTAAAGTAAGGACTTGATCCTGATTTCAAGCTGATGCGGCTCAGATCAATCGCATCAAGATTTTGATGCACACATTGAATCAAAAGAGTTTCATTTGTAATGAGCTAATCTGCTAATATTATATAATATTTGGACTACTCCCTGTGCAGGCATCCTTAAGGAACCGGCTTATGCTTTTCTGGGATGGACTTGCCTTGTTTTCAAATACAGAGGACTTGCCTATATATTTTCTTTCACATAGCAAGACAGTGTTCCATCTGGTACTCATAATGGCAAAATCCTCATGTAAGCATGCTGTAAGATGTTTACAAATCTCCATTGTAAAAATGAATGTGACAGATAGCAAAAATGTATGTTTTATTTTTCAGAGAAGATGCTGGATTTCATAGGAAAAACCCTTATATGTTGTATTTATATTTGGTTTTGTGAGTCAGGGCTGCCTGTACACAAAGGCAAATTTAACTTATAACTTAATTATGGTTAGTCACCCTTATGGGGGACAAGAAGAGAATAATTGAATTCCACAGAATGTCACCCAAACTCATGTATCGATTATGTTATCCTTGCCCACCCCCAACCTAATCGTTTTAAAAATAGTAAAAGCTTTTACAACAAACTTAAGCAAGGTTAGAAGTTATGAATTTCGTTTCCTTTAATTTCTGCTCTTAGCTGTTGGCCACCAGAACAAGCAGCACAGAGGGGAATCAGCAGTTGAATGTGCTTAAAGGAATGCACAAACTTGATTTTTTAAATGTTCTGAATATTTGTGATTTGATTAGGGTAATGAGTCTCATGGTATGAGTATTACATTCTGAAAATCGTGGATTCTGATTGTTGCTGATTGCCAGGTTTGAAATAATAGCTTGTGTCTGGGGTTTGGTGCTATGATGACATTTATTTTACTATGGCCACCATTATCATCACCATCGACATCATTACATAAAATCACAGTTTGCCGTGTTCTATGTGACCCCAATTTAGGCCTTGCCCAGGCTGAATGGCCCTTGTCTATTAACAGTTATGTCTGTATTTGTATGTTCCAACCTTCAAAGGATTGTTTCCATGTCTCCAACAAACCAGATCTTAAAATTTAGGGTCAGTGACCCCTGGTGAGCAGTGTAGCTTCCATCAGGTTTTTATGCAAAAGCATGGTGTATTTAAAATGAAACAAAATGAGATAAAAGCAAAACATGTATAGTTGTTGAGTACCTACTATGTGTCAGGCATCCTGCTGGGTGTGAAAAGCGAGGCTAAATGAGATTAATGTCCCTGTTCCTGTGGAGAGTATGCACCATTGGTAGAAAAGGAAAGTATAAGCATCTGTGCAGATACATACCAGAACACTTTACCCAGGTGTAGCAGGTGGGGCATCTGGGAAGGCTTCCCCAAGGAAGAGCTGCCGATTTGAGACATGAAGACTCTAACTGCCAAACAGGAGAGGCTGGGGGATGAAATGGCAGTTCTAGGAAGAGAAACCATTCTGTTAAATGTGCTGAGCCTAAGGGGAGTAGGAGTATCCAGGAAATGAGAGACATTCAGGGTGGTGAGCTTAAGCACAGGCGAGGGGAAAGTGGTGAGTGATGAGGCTAGAAAGGAGGATCCAAAGTGGATCATTCAGGAACTTATTCAACTTTTTAGTGAATTCGGACATTATTCTAAGAGCAATGGCAAGGCACTGAAGAGTTTCAGGAAAGAAAATAACTTTTTTTTTTTTTTTGTATTTTAAGCATTTCACAATGACTGGAATAAAGAGAACAGAACAGTGGTAGGTCAGTTAGTCAGGAAACAGTTACAGCAGTTGAAGTGAGAGATGATGGAGGCAATGATGGCAATGATAACAGAAAGGAGTAAGTGATTTTTAGAAGTATATATCAAATATGTAGAATTGTCTATTCCTTTGGTGAAGAATAACTGTGGTGGGTTTGAAACCTAAGTATCCAACCCGAGTTCCTGGCTGGCTCACGGGAAGATGACCCAGATAGGGGAGAAAGTTGATGAATTCTGTTGTGGGAATGTTGCAGTTCAAGTACTGTTGGAAATCCAAGTGGAAATATCCAGAGGACTGTTGGATAGAAGGATCTCAAATTCAGGAGGTGGATCTGTGAAAAGTTGTAGAATTGGGAATCATCAGCACATACCCTTGGAAGTAAATGGAGTTATCCCGACACTGTGTGATAAAGAGGGAAGACTTTCTGAAGAGACTTTGGAAAGCCAAACCGTATGTCTGCAGCAAACGGTTGTCCCCAAATGAAGATAAACTCCCATGTGAAAAGGTACCTTCCCTGGACAGGAGGAAAGAAGACATTCTTATCAACCCAGAAGTAGCACCAGAGGAATCTGCAAACAAACTTTATTCCATTAGATTCTTCCTATATAGTTACTGTCCCATCATTTACCTACTTCGGAAGCCTAGAACTGATCTCCTTTGTCCTGTCATTTCTCTACAACTTTATAGTCCTTTGTTGAAGATGCTATAAAAGCTGGAATTCTGAGTGCCATTCTGAGTTATTTCTGGTTTAGTTTTCCCCAGTGTGATGTGCACTGCACACATTAATAAACTGTTTTCCTGTTCTTTCTTTTTTTTTAAAAAAAAAAAAAGAGGCTGAAAAGGACAGATCAGAAAAGTGGAAGAAAAATCTGAGGAGGTGAAGAGGGTGGGACCATGGAAGCTAAGAGATGGGAGCATTTCAAGGAGAGAGCGTTCAGTGATGCAGAGAAGTCAAATCACACTATGACTGCAGGCTCAGTTGAAGTAGTGGTAGTAAAAACTCAGTGACAGGGGACAAGGTGTAGGAGATGAGGAAACAGCAACGATAGGTATAGGCAGCACTTTCAAGAAATTTGGTTGGTAAAAGGAAGGCGAGAAGTCAGACAAGATCCTTACAAAAATAAAATTTCTTATAATATCAGTTAAACAAATATTATTCAGTATTGCACAGTATTATATTTAAAACACAAATGGCTGTAGGGAAAATTTCAAAGGAAATGCCTTTCTCTCTAATTCTTAAAGATTTTGAACTTGTGCCAATGCTTAATATTTAAAATTCTTGTGTAGTATATTCCTTTTCAACTTAATCCATTTTTCTTAACTGAAAAAGTCACATGTTTCTTCTAAGGGCATATTCAGCTCCACAAACTTGTGGCTTTCAGCCATTTTTGTCATCAAAAGCTTTTTAGATTGCTGGTTTACACAGCCAACAAAGAGAGGGTACTTCAACTGTTCAACACTAATGAGAGGAAAGGCTTTGATATGCCTTTGTACCTTTCCTAATATCTTGTCTCTTTTTCTACTGAGAAGTAATTCAGCTACCTTAAAGTCTAACTAATTTAACCTTCTTGGTTTACTGATAAGGAAATAAATGCTTAAAGACTTATTGTATGTCCCAAACTATGGAATATGAACACGACAGAATGGAAACCAGAATCTGGATCTCAAAGATTTGGCTGCATATTTCATCTTTTCCCAGTAAATACGCACCTCTTAATGTTGATGGAGTCCCTTTCTAATCAGAAAGATAAGTTTTAAAAA
The DNA here is from genome assembly GCF_011762595.2 of Tursiops truncatus. Classification (NCBI taxonomy): domain Eukaryota; kingdom Metazoa; phylum Chordata; class Mammalia; order Artiodactyla; family Delphinidae; genus Tursiops; species Tursiops truncatus. Next base: position 79,967,787 of record NC_047040.1, on the reverse strand, counting down.
GTAAGATAGATCCCCTCTCCTTTCTGATATCAATAATTATTAATGATCACTTGAATTTTACATGAAATGCCAGACTCTTCTGTAACGACTGCTCACGTTAAGGACCTCTATATGGGATCAAGTACAAACTACTTCAGCAGGAGTGCTCTTTAGAATTAATCTTGACAAGAGTTTGTTTTTCTACTAAACCAAAGCCATGTTCACACTTCTTTTTGATAAGTTAACCAAGAATTTCAATAGAGATCTAGAATAGTACTATGATTGCAAGTCTTGGGCAAGTTTCCCTAAACATGTTGGACAAAAGCTTTGCCAAATACTGTAGATGTTGGAATAATTCTATTCCATGATAAGAAGCCACTATAGACATTAAGTAGGAAATTTGATTACTCAAAATCCATCTGTTATTGTGGGGTTTTTTTTTTCCCAAATAAATTTTTCAGGAGGAAAACTGGCAAAGAAATAGTTGAAAAAAAATACTTGAACCAAAATGACAGCCTTGGCTGTTGCAATGAGGAGATTTGGGGGAAATATATGAATATAAATATAAATACACACACATAGAACTTTTATTTGCAATAAACAGTGATATTCTGAAACCACTATGAGGATCCCCTTTAAAAAAACTCAAAAAACAAAAGACTGTTTTCTGTATGTCTCCTTCAAAAGAACTGGTTTCAAATTTCCCACACACCTTTGATTGACCCCACAAGTGATACTTTCTATAAAATCAGCAATGACTTTCTATTGCTGATAAAAGCAATATAAACTTTAATGTGTTTTACTTGATTTCTCTCCATTTTTACTTTGGTTATATAATTTCAACTGCATATAACTTTTCTTATCAAATCTTTCTATTAAATATTATTTTCTCATCAACAAAAAGTATACAGAGAAAAATAATATTTGTGTGAACAGACTAACAGAAAAAATGATATTCATATGAATAAACTCACAAATATAACATTAAAATACTGTAGGGAAGATGAAGTAATTTTCTAATCAAAATATTAAATTAAAATGACAAAAGTTTATAATTCAGTCACATAAAAATGCCAAAGACGTAAGACTCATTTTGGATGGCTAATCATGATTGAATCTGTATTGTTTAACTTGAAGTGTATTAGACAAAGCTGGAAATGGAGAGGAGCTGAGAGTGTGCTTGTTTGTTTTGTATTGTTTTCTTGGTTTGGTATAAGATAGAATACTAAACTGAAGGTGATATGTATCTATTGATGTATTTCCTAAAGAGATGAATGTGGACAACAAGAATTTCTCTTTGTTTTCCTTTGTTTTAGAATAAGAATGGAGTAGCCTTAGAAACATATATGCTCTGAGAATCGAAGAAATAATACTAAACCATTTCACAGAAGCTGCTGATAACATTTAAATATGAGTGAAAATGTCCTATTAAAAGAGTTCTATTATATCTTTGTTCACTCTTATAAAATATTGGCTTATGTTGTACACAGATTTACAATGTTCAAAGTGCCTTCAGTTGCAGCATCTCTTTTATTTTCATAAGCTTCTTGTGCGGTACTCAGTGTATATAAGGAACTTGAGTATATTCAGATTTTGGTATCTATGAGGGGTCCTGGAACCAGTCTCCAAGGATACCTGTGGATGACTATAACGATGGATAAGGGAAGCCATGTAAATTGGAAGACTTCTATTTCTGGTAATGATAGAGTAGGTAATTCAACCAGCACTCCTGCTAAAGACTACTTGCAAAGCTGAACAAAATATTTTTAAAATCTCTTTGATAACACTGGGCATTAGCAAAATAGAAGAGAATTACTGGGATAAGATCTGGCAGAAAACTGATGCCCATGGAAGTGAAACCAGAATTTGGGGGTTGTTTTTCTCCTAAGCACACTTGCTGATTTAGTGGGAGTAGCTGAGAACCTAAAAGACTTACTGGTCCATTTGTGACAACGTGGATGGACCTTGAGGATGTTAAGCTAAATGAAATAAGTCAGACAGAGAATGACAAATACCATATGACATCACTTACATTTGAATCTAAAAAGCCCAAACTCAATAGAAACAGAGACTAGAGTGGTGGTTACCAGGGACTGGGAAATGGGGGAATAGAGGAGATGTTCACCAGGGGTATAAACTTCCAGTTATAAGATGAATAAGTTCTAAGGATCTAGTGTACAGGATGGTGATTATAATTAATAAATACTGTGTTACATACTTGACAATTGCTAAGAAAGTAGATCTTGAATGTTCTCACCACAAAAAAGAAATGGTGACTATGTGACTGGATGGAGGTGGTAGCTAATGCTATGTTGGTAATCATTGTATGTCTTAAACATACACAGTATGTCAACTCTCTGTGAAAGCTGGGGAAAAAAAGACTTAATGGTGCTTTTGAATGTCTCACTAAGCTAGTGAGATAGGAATTAGAATTCTCACATGTGGGAGCCTTGATGAAAGCCTTTTGCATATAGATGGAACCATGAATAGTGAGACTCTAGGAATAATGATAAACTGCAAGTAGACAGATTGCACTGAGGACCACAGTACAGTTCTGAATCACCTCAAAGCCTGAAATTTGATTGATGGAATCAGAGAGACCTAGCAAGATGTAATATATCATTCAGGCCTCAAATTATTTCTACAAACAATTTTTACTAGTAAAATGAATAGCAACAAATCAAAGTAACCAGGTATAAAAGGAGACAAGTCAACATGAGTAGACACCAATAGAAACAACAAACAGAAGCAGAACTACAGGGGCTTCAGATAATGAAGCCATCAGATACAGACTCTAAAACAATTATTCTTACTGTATTAAGGAATATAAAAGACAAATTAAAATTTCAACAGAGATAGGAAACTATAAAAGAAAACCTGATTATAATTGTAACACTGAAAAATATAATAACGAAAAAGGTCTAAATAAACGGGGTTAATAATAGATTACACTCAGCTGTAGAATTAGTGAACTGGAAATTAAAGAGAAAAAAATCTAGAATGAAGCATATGGTGGTAAAAGGATGGAAAACAGAATACAAGATCCCCCTGGTATCTGAAAGTAGAACATTCCTACTAAAACTTTCATGTGCCAAAAATGGTGTAAAGTGAAGAAGCAATTAACTTTTTTTGTAAAATCGAAAATCCTCTTCAGATTCCTTTTGGTTAACGAAAACAGGTACTAATGTAGAACTTTCCCAAAAACAAAGTGGTGAATAGCAAACTTTTGAAAAGCAGTAATACCTGTAGTGAGTATGAGACATAGAGATATAGTGAGAGGATGTAATGTATGTGTATTAAAGTCCCACAAGAGAGAAGAGAGAAAATAGGATAGAAGCAACAATTCAAGAAATAATGAATATTAACTTCCCAAAATTGATGGGATACATTAAGAAATCTGTTAAACTTCAAAGCAAGATAAACTTTTAAGAAATCTACATCTACAGATCAAAACAAAGCTGCCAAAAACCAAAAGCAGTGATAAAGCCTTAAAAGTAACAAAACCAAACAAAAACTTTTAAAGAGGGAAAATCCCATTGATAGCTGATCACTTAATAGAAATTCTATAAACATGAAGAACATGGAATAAAATCTATTTTTTTAACCATTTAAGAACTTATTTATTTATTTACTTATTTATTTGTTTTTAATTGAGGTATAATTAGCATATAGCATTATATAAATTTCAGGTGTCCAACATAATGATTTGATATTTGTGTACACTGGGAAATGATCACCACAGTAAGTCTAGTTACCATCAGTCACCATAGAAAGTTACAATTTTTTTTTCTTTCAATAGGAATTTTTAAGATATACTCTCTTGGCTACTTTCAAACATACACTACAATATTATTAAATATAGTTACCACATTGTACATTACACCCCCGAAGCTGCGTGAAGCTCTGTGTTCTACACATGAGTAGGAGAGGCTGCCATTCTACTATGGGATAAAACTTGTCTGCCATACAGAAAATGTATGTGTGTCTTACAAGCTACATGAATGAACTTTTACAGAGACTGTAAAATTATAAAAGTTCATTTTATAATTGGAAGTTTGCACCACATAACCCCCTTCACCCATTTTGATCAACCTTCAACTCCCCTCCCCTCCAGCAACCACCATTCTGTTCTCTATAAGTTTTGTTTTGTTTGATTGTTTCATCTGCTCATTTGTTTTGTTTTTTAGATTCCACATATAAGTGAAATTGTACAATATTTGTCTTTCTCTGTCTGACTTATTTCACTTAGCATAATACCCCCAAGGTCCATTCATGTTGTCTTAAATGGCAAGGTTTCATTCATTTTTATGGCTGAGTAGTATTTGACTGTACATTTACTGCCCCTTCTTTATCCATTTATCCATCAGTGGATACTTAGGTTGTTTCCATATACTGGCCATTGTAAATAATACTGCAATGAACTATGTGCACCTATCTTTTCAAATTAGTGTTTTCATTTTCTCTGGTTAAATACCCAGAAGTGGAATTGCTGGATCATATGGTAGTTCTATTGTTAGTTTTTTTTAAGAACCTCCATACTGTTTTCCATAGTGGCTGTACCAATTTACATTCCCTCCAACAGTGCACAAGGGTTACCTTTTCTCCAAACCCTCTCCAGCATTTGTTATTTGTAGACTTCTTGATGATAGCAATTCTGACAGGTGTGAGGTGATATCTCATGATCATTTTGATTTACATTTCTCTGATGATTAGTGATGTTGAGCATCTTTTCATATGCATGTTGTCCATCTGTATGTCTTCTTTGGAAAAATGTCTATTCAGGTATTCTTCCCATTTTTTAATCAGGTTTGTTTTTTTTTTAATATTGAGTTGTGTGAACTATTTATAAATTTTGAATATTAACCCCTTTTCAGACATATCACTTGCAAGTATTTTCTCCTATTCAGTAGGTTGTCTTTTCCTTTTGTTGATGGTTTTCTTTGTTCTGCAAAAACTTTTATGTTTAATTAGGTCCTGTTTGTTTATTTTGCTTTTGTTTCCTTTGCCATAGTAGACTGATCCACTATGATTTATGTCAAAGAGCATACTGCCTGTGTTTTCTCTTAGGAGTTTTATGGTTTCAGGTTTTACATTTAAATCTTTAATCTACTTTGAGTTTATTTTTGTATATGACATAAGAAAGTAGTCCAGTTTGATTCTTTTGCATGGAGCTGTCCAATTTTTCTAGCACCATTTATCAAAGAGACTGTCTTTTCTTCATTGTAATTACTTCCCTCCTTTGTAGTAGATTAATTGACTATTAAGTGTGGGTGTATTTCTTGACTCTCTATTCTGTTCTGTTGATTTTTGTGTCTGTTTTTGTACCAGCACCATACTGTTTTGATTACTGTAACTTTTTAGAATAGTTTGAAAAGCTGATATTTTTCTTGATAGGTCTCACTTGTTGAGGGTGTGCCAAGCCCTATCAGTGTTCCAAAGGGAGAGATCTCAGTCTGCACCGAGTTTCAAACAGATTGAAAATCAGGCCTCAGGCAGCAGCTTTTAATGTATGCAAATATATACAGTCTTATCAGACCATGATCATAATCCCTGCTGGCCTCCAGATGAGACGATCTCAAGGTATCCTCTGGGCAACTGTTGTAAAAATCAGGGCTCCAAATGAATGTATAAGCTCCTTTCTGGGAGGTACCAAAGAGCTCTTCTTTTGGCCATTAGTAGTGAGGCTGAAGGAGAGCACAAAGATGGTGATCCCCAGCCTACATTCCCTGAGAGCATTTCTGTAGCCACTAGATATATGGTAAGCCTGAAGCCTGCCCCTCAGGCTGAAGCTCCAGGATAAGTAAGTAGGCATGTTTTACAGAAAGGCTGGGGGTGTGTTTCAGTGTTCTGTCTGCACAGTGCCCCAGGAGTGGTAGCCCGCCAGAAAAATCAGGGCAATTGTAACTACTCTGGGGTAGGGAGAAGAGGATAAGAATTGGGTAGTGTCTTGGAAAAAGTTTCTATTCTTAATGTGGGAAGAGATTATACAGTTTACTTTGTGATAACTTATTAAGTATGTTTTTGTTTGGGGTAATTTTCAGTGTGTATTTTATATTTCACAATATAAAATGTTCACAATATAAAGCAACAACAAAAACCTGGGGGCTGGCTGAACGGCCATAACAAAATAGAACGTGTTAGTGGATCGATATCCACTTAGAGGTGTCTCGCTCTGTTCTCAGTTCTTTATCCGAAACTGCCAGTGTTTTGGTTCAAAATTTATCTAACATTGAAGGAGCCATGATTATGACATTTTCAGAAGCATAAAACGGAGATGGATGACAGAATCAAGATTCAAAATAGTCTTGACAGACTTGTAATTCTAGCCCTAAACCAACAAGAGGAAATGTTTCAGGGATAATGGAGGCGTAGCACACCAAACATTGGCTGCCAGGGTTAGGCAGAGAAGGCTTCAGGGCTCCTGCTGCCAAGAGGTGTTTCAGGAGGTGCCCAAGAAAATGTCAGACACGACTCCATGGGTTGATCTGGCTTTGGGACTCTGATGAATGAGCGGCTCTTGCATTCAGAGGGAGTTTAAAACGCTCCCTCAATCGCAGGAACACATAGAACAGTTAACCCTCAGAGAGGGTCAGCAAAAACACACAAAGCACGCACACAGAGCCTTCAGGACTGAAAACCAAAGAGCAGCAGCAGCAGGGGCAGCCCATAGCTCCTCCTATCACCTGGCAAAACAGGCAACCAGCGTCTGGGAGGAGTACAAGTCTGGGTACAGCAAAAGGGTTCTTTAAGCAAAATAACGGCTCCCTGAGAACAGTATCCTGAATCAATCATGGTCCAGACCCCTCATTATAGTCATCAGGGGACAAAGAAAAGGGGATTCAGAGGAACCAGAACAGAGATGGTTACCTCTACCAGCCTGGCAATCTTGATGAGAGAATATAAGACTATGTAATGAAATGTTTATAGTTCTTACCACACAATCACAGTCCCATCATTCTTGTCAAATGCTCTGGCTAGTCCCATAAAGTTTTGACTTAAAGAGCCCTTCTAGGTGTTGTTAAACACAGGTACCAGAACCTACCTGACTCACTCAGGAGAGATTCTGGCCCTCCACGTGAGCAAGATGACAGACTCCCTCAAGAGCTCTGTCAACAGCCCTCAATCCTTTCTGGCTCAAGTTCGAGGTGCTCATAAATCAGTTAACACCAGCACAGCATAGCTGAGAACTAGCCTAAGACATAATTGCTGCTTTGTTTGTCTGAATCCTGACTCTGGCAAGGCAGGGACTGTGTCTGTCTTGATCCCTTCTTAATGCCCAGGGCCAAACCCCAAGTAATACTCTATTACTGGTGAAGGAGAGAAGAAATGCTGGCAGGCAGACAAGGAAGGAAAGGAAAGTCAGGTAAAAAGTCCTGGGTTTTATGACTGGCTATACTGTCAGTGTCAGACAATACTACTTGACTCAAGCAAACATATTGTTAGACTGCAACAAGAGAAGCCCAGAATCTAAACAAAGGGAGGGACCAGTTCAATTCCACTCTAGTGAGACCACATCTGAGCTTGGAGTTCAACACTTGGTTGCCATATTTAAAAAGCACATTATGAAAGTTAAGTTCAGGGGTAGTGATCTAAGTGATAAGACGTGCAAACCAAGGCCCAAGAACAGTTGAAGAAACCAGAGCTATGTGACTTAGAAAGGACAAGACACAGATGACCATGTCCCAGTATTAGAAGGGAAGGGCTGTCACATAGAAGATGTAGGCATATTTCTCAAACCTAACTGTGCGTCCACATCACCTGTTAGAGTACAAAAATACCTAACCCTCAGCCTGTTCAGACTGACTGAATCAGAACCTCCCATGATGCTGCGTGGACATCTGTTTTGCACAAAGCTCCTTAGGTCACTCTGGTGTTCACCACAAAGCTGAAGTTAAGAACCACCAGTGTAGACCTATTTTGCTTGTCCAGTTGAAAGTCTCAGGAGTTTCATTTGCACAGAAATTGTAGGGAGATACATATGAGCTTTTAAAAAAAGGAAAGAATAAATAGTCTTGTTAACAAATGTTCTGCAAGAGAATATCTGGGTTGGCAACAAAGTTGTTTTTGAAAACTCTTGGAAGTATAGAGATTAAAAAACAAAAACAAATCTTCTGAGGATCCAGCTAAAATAATCCCTGCTTATGTGTAAGGCCACTGTAAACATCTGAGGTCCTTTCTGAGGTTAAGGTTTTTTGAGACAGAGTAGAGAACTGCCACACTTATCTAAAGGTCAGATTCCCAGCAACCCTAAGCTTTCAGAATGCAGGCATTCAGATCTTTACTGCAAAATTTGGCAGTGTGGGGCTTCCCTGGTGGCGCAGTGGTTGGGAGTCCTCATGCCAATGCAGGGGACACGGGTTCGTGTCCCAGTCCGGGAGGATCCCACATGCCGCGGAGCGGCTGGGCCCGTGAGCCATGGCCGCTGAGCCTGCGTGTCCGGAGCCTGTGCTCCGCAACGGGAGAGGCCACAACAGTGAGAGGCCCGCGTACCGCAAAAAAAAAGAAAAGAAAAAATTTGGCAGTGTGATTATCTCTTTCTTTTCCAGCCTGCACGAGATTAGGAGTAAGTAAGAAGTCAGGATGAGAAGGCTACTAGAAGTCACGCATAGTGACAGTCACAAGAGTGAGCACAGAGGGAGGAAGCAGAAAAAATGTAAAAAGCAATAGAAATCTGTTACTGCACATTTCTCAGTGTTCAGAATGATGTCTCTGAGTCACCTAAAAGTGCCTGACTTATGGTGGGTATCCTATTATAAGAAGGCAGTTTTCACAGAATAGTAGAATTTTAGAAAAAAAATTAGAAAAATTTATTTCAACCTCCTTTATATTTTTCCTTTTTAATGAAATATGATATTCATACAGAAAAGTGTCATATCGAAAGTATATAGGGAAAGGGACTTCCCTGATGGTGCAGTGGATAAGGCTTGTGCTCTCAATGCAGGGGGTCTGGGTTCGATCCCTGGTCAGGGAACTAGATCCCGCATGCTGCAACTAAGAGTTCGCATGGCACAACTAAGGAGCCCATGTGCTGCAACTAAGGAGCCCACAAGCCACAACTAAGGAGCCTGCATGCCGCAACTAAGACCCGGTGCAACCAAAATAATGCATTTAGTAGTTTGGGATTAACATATGCACACTACTATATATAAAATAGATAACCAACAAGGACCTACTGTATAGCACAGGGAACTCTACTCAATATTTTGTAATAACCTAATAAGGGAAAAGAATCTGAAAAAAGAAGATATATATGTATGTATAACTGAATCACTTTTCTGTACACCTGAAACTAATACAACATTGAAAATCAACTATACTTCAATAAAACAAGAAAAATTTTTAAAAAGAGTATATAGCTCACTACATTTAAAGAAAACTAAACACACCACATAACCAGTATCCAGATTAAACAAACAAACAAAGAAAACCCCAAACAAAATAAAAGATCATTTCTAGCAACCAAACTTGGCACATCTATTCCCTTCCCATCACTATACTCTCCCAAAGATAGCTACTGTCCTTCTAACGGCATTGTCTTTGTACCTCATATGTATAAACTCATACACTGTGTGCTCTTATATTTTGTGTCTGAATTCTTTCATTAAACTTTGTTTTTTAAATGACTCCCAGGATGTGACAGTGACTTGTCACACAAATAATGACAAAACAAGGAATATAAAAAGCCACAGCTCTTGATTTCTGGACCAAAGCTATTTTCAAAGGTTTCTCTTTTAGAAAGCTTTTCCTCCATTAGGAAGTCTTTAAAACATGTATTCATGTATATATGAATAACCAAAGACACAAAGATACAAAAACAACAAAGTTAAACACCTAAATAAATAATGTATTACAACATATGAAACAAGTAGCCTGAATGTCAAATTTTGTCTGTTTACTCTCATGTGCAGTCCAGATATAAATTATTGTTTTGGAAAATGATAATTTTATTTTGTTTTCTCCTATGCCTCTACAGAATTAATTTTTCCTAATTTGTCTATTTTCAGAAGGCTAAATTACCTTTATGAACGTATGGCTTAGTAATTAATTCTCATCTTTGCATGGACTAGTATTAGTGGCACAAATGGCCAAGAAAACAAACAAAAAATTAGTAAATTGACTCCAAAAGGCTAAGGCCACAGTCTTTGCCTCAAAGATTAAATATGCCTTCTCTGAAAGCAAGAGTGATGTCAGCCACACCCTTGTCATTACTTGCCAGTTGAATGGCCCCTCTTGGTCTTGGCCTGAAAGTTTTCAGTTTTACTTTAAAGCTCCCATTGCTTCAAAAATCCAGATATTAATAATGCATTATTTTGGAGACAAACTAAAATCAGGGTCAGAATTTATCACTCTAAGGTATAAATTAGAACAGATTTATTTACAGAAAGAAAAGACCCCTAAATGGCATGCTTATTTAGAAATTCTTAAAGATAAATGTCTGGATTAATAATGTTCTATTTTGCCTGGTGTTTTTAGGACCTGTTTGGGGAGTATTGGTGGACGTGATATCCTGCAATGATCTTTTTTAGGTTTGTGATTATCTTTTTAATGCTATTTCTTTTTATCTGGCCCAATTCAGTGTTGCACTTAGCACAAACTATAACACTTGTTACATGTTGACCTGTTAATTTGACAAGCATTATACTGCAAAATAAAATGCAATTAAAAAGTGTGTTCTCTTTAAATCTAATAACACAAGTTTAGAATAATACCTTTGGGTAAGGCCTGTAAGAAATCTATAGTGTAGAAAAGAGTAACTAGTACACAATTGGCAGTTGGATAATATCAAGGAAAAGAGCCAATCTAGTTGTATAAACAAGCGAGTGAAAAGTACACACAGGGAAACCATACCATCTCAATTTTTAACTCAGAGGTCTCATATGAGGACAATTAAAAAATATGTATTTGCTAGTTGGAGTTAATGCTTTCCTGATACTGTATCTAAATTTATACTTTATATAAGAGGCATATCTAAACATGAAATTTGTAGGTGTATATATATTTTTAAAACATCCTTGCTTTCCTTTTTTTTTTTTTTTAAACTTTATTTATTTATTTATTTATTTTTGGCTGTGTTGGGTCTTCGTTTCTGTGCGAGGGTTTTCTCTAGTTGCGGTGAGCGGGGGCCACTCTTCATCGCGGTGCGTGGGCCTCTCACTGTCGCGGCCTCTCTTGTTGCGGAGCACAAGCTCCAGACACGCAGGCTCAGTCTTTGCGGCTCATGGGCCTAGTTGCTCCGCGGCATGTGGGATCTTCCCAGACCAGGGCTCGAACCCGTGTCCCCTGCATTGGCAGGCAGGTTCTCAACCACTGCGCCACCAGGGGAGCCCTTGTAGGTGTATACTTTTATGAATCAGTTTGAATCACTCTTTTGTATGAAACACTCATTTGAAAAGCAATTAAGGTGACACTTTTCAAATCTATTTTAAGAAACAGTTAAACTTTAGCCAAAGATTTAAAATTAATTTCACTTGGCTATTTGTCTTTCAAGATCCCATTCTAACCTCAGGACTCACCAACTTTCTACCGCAACATGACAGGGGATTCTAGAATTATCTCTAGGGTTTCACAAAATTCTTAAATCCAGATTGATTTTAATTTGAAAAAAATGTCAAAACATTATCTTTCAAGTGTGGGAACATTTTATATGCTGAACAGCACTGGCTGAGTGACTTAAATAGCAGATTTAAAACATGGAACAGAGTTTTTTTCTTTTTGACTCATAGACATTTTCCTGTTCGGAAAATGGCATGTGGTCAAGAGAGCAGAACGTGTGTTGGCAAAACAGGACAATGGTACCAATACCAAGAAACAATGCTTAGTATCAGTATCAGTCCTGAAGATGATACTATTTGCAGTACATTGTACACTTGTTTCCTACCAAAGAGTTAGCTTGGGAGTAGGAATGCCTCTGTGTATTTGTGCACAACACACGTCATTTTGTTGTGATTCATTTTCCCCATCTATAAAATGGTGACAAAAACTGTCATTGGCATTTCTCATATTTAAAAACCTAAGCTTTTGAAAACCAGCTGGGAATTCCAAGGCAGACAGCATGGCTTGAAAAAAAATGTAGGAAAAGGAAACTGAGCAACGGTTCCTTTTTTCCCATCTTTCCACATCACACCCATTCTCAAACCTGACCAGACCCCCTTTCCCAATATCACCATTTCTGATGTTGGGTCATGACTGGAGAAAAAAGAAAGTGGCAGGAATAAGTAACTGAAAAATCCAAGGGTGATACAGAAGAGTGACTCTATATCATCTGAAAGGAAAAGTGAACATAATTTTCTCTAATTTCCTGCCTCTGTCCCTGAATTCCAAATGAAAATCCTCAGAGAAGTGCCCAATTTTAGGATCATCCTCCAACTTTTACTCAGCAAAGACATAGAAAATCAGGGTGGGATAAAGGAATAAAAGGCCAGAGAAAAAACATATTCACAGAATCGAATTCCAGATGGGAAAGGATGAAGAAAGGCAAATGGCATTCTGGCTTTCCTTCTCAACTCATCACGCTTTTTCCTATGGGAGGAAGAGGAGGTGGCTCCTTCTGGATGTTCCAAGTCAGGGCAGACAATAAAACATCACCACAGTGACAGCCCAGTTATTACTTTCCGTCTTGTGACCAAAATGAGACCCCAGCGTGGCAGAATTAAAATTCACAGTCTCATCCGTGAAAGGATTTTCAGTACCAGACATTTTGTTAGAGGTCTTTAAAAAAAATAGCCTAATGTGTTAATATTGAAAATAGATGCATGTAATTTGAGAGTGAGTATAAAATACCATGTGTATTAAATTAATAATGTTTCATTACTCACCCATCACAGAGTCATTATTTTAAATAACCATATTTCATTTCAGTGGACAGAGTGTAAATGAGTATGTATTTTTATGTAAAGTGGACCTGCATCATTATTTATTCATGAGTTTTAAAAGGATCATTATTTTTGACAGACAGCTCCTGTCAAAAGATTTATGCATAAGAGCTCATGTTTCCCCACAATAATCATCAATCAATAAACTTTAGAACCTGGTACTTAAAATTCAGTGTTATAGAGATGCACATTTTGCTCTAATTAAACACATGTTTGTATTTGGAAAATAAACTGCAACCTCAGTTCAATTAAATATAATCTGAAATATCAATATTGCATGTGTAGGGTGAGTCATGGTTTTAGTTTGAGAAATGTGCCTTGTTACATTTTAAGTGATTGCTTTGTTTCCACACACCAGACTCTTTTTCTGTATCCCTGTGGGGCAGGAGAGGAAGCTTACAAGATTTAGCTTTTAACGCTGTAATTGGTTATCAATGACGTAGTTGGTAGTTTTCTGAGCAACGGACGCCATCCCTCCCTGCTTTAGACCTTGATTTTAAAGGACCTAGGAGTGTGTAAACCAGAAAATAGCACAGTAGCACAGAAAATAGCACGTGCCTTTCAGTATGGCCTTGGAAGTCAGTTCAGAAGATGGGATGAGATGATGTATAGATAATAGCATATAATTACAAAACAGCAAAACTGTAACTGAGGCTGATGACAAGGCTGATGGAAGACAGCTTCTGAATCCCCAGTAAGGACCAAAAAGGCAATGAGTTACCAGTGTGATGCAAAGACTCACTGCTCAAAGGCAAATTCATGGTGGTGATATAGCCTTAACTCCAGAGGAAATAATTGAAAGGCTTGGAAGTCTCCTGGGACCAGCTGGCCCTACAGGATTTCCATAGCCATTCCATTAACGTGCTTTCCCCAAACCACACTGTCTCCAGATGCACTGGTGATGCTCAAGACTGTCATTAACTGAAATGCTCTTTCGAATAATCTGGATCTGAATGCCTGAATTAAATATACTTTACTATTTGGCAAAGTCCATTTTCATATCTAGGTTTCTAGAATTTAGATTATCCATTATTTTGATGCATCTCTACCATCAAACAGCAGTACCCATTCTATCAGCGTTTGGAATTTGAAAGGGGTACGTTTCTCTCTCCCGCTTTCCCCATGCAGACACTAGCAGTCATGGTAAAGCCTGGAGACAGACAGAGACCTCCAGGTAGGAGAGCACTTTTAACCTTTGTCTGGGAGATATGCAAATCCTATTTTCAGGGCCAGTTCCTTACCCAGCGATGAAACAGCTAGGCTAATGAACAAAATGTCAGGCCCTCCCTTGACAGGGAGAGGGTGGAGAGTGGGAAAGGGAAGGAGGAGGAGGGGGGAGGAGGGGTTAGCCGAGAGAGAGCAGACCTTGCTGGAAGAGCCAGAGGGAAGAAAGGAGTCCTGAGAACAGCTGGGAGCTGGCATGGATGCGCCAAGAGTACCCGAACTAAAGCAGGCCTGTCGAACAATGACAGAAGTAATGGTGCTCTTCTATTTTTCATTTGATCAAAAGTGTAACATTTAGAGCTGTCCACAGAATTTCCCTCCAGTAAATAAATGATCAGCTTAAGGACACATTAAAAGGTGAATTCATTTACTTAAAGGCTCTCTGGGGAGAGCTGGGATGAGTTGGGGAAAAGAGGTGAAGAAAGAGAAAGTGGCACTTTTCTATAAGGGAGATGAACACTTCTGAACTGTTTAATTTGGGGTCAACAGTCTGAGATCAGTTTGGGGAGATGGAGGAGGAGGAATCTCACGCTGGAGAATCAAAGACTTAGGAGAAAAACCTGCCAGGGAGAAATACTCTGACTTAGGCATGCCTGCAAGACCAGGAGCTGAGTGTTTATTATAAACAACACGTTTTAAAAAGTATTTTGGGGGGACTTCCCTGGCCATCCAGCGGTTAAGACGCTGGTTCCAACGCAGGGGCACGGGTTTGATCTCTGGTCGGGGAACTAGAATCCCGCGTGCCGCGCAGCGCGGCCAAAAAAAAATTTTTTTAATTAAAAATAAATAAAATTAAAAGTGTTTTGGGGAAAATGAGGTCAGGGTTCTCTGGCACATGTTTGTATTGCACAAGAGAGGATACTGCAGATTACGATTATGGGGGAGGCAGAAATGAGAGCAGTAGAGAGTGAGCGATTGAATCCGTTCATAGAACTTCTGAGAAAGCTTTCTGTGAAACATAGGATTGGAGCTATAGGTAAGGTTGACAGGAGGAAAGCCAATTTTCTTTATGGATTTTTTTTTTTTTTTTTTTTTTTGCTGTACACGGGCCTTTCACTGTTGTGGCCTCTCCCGTTGCGGAGCACAGGCTCCGGACGCGCAGGCTCCGCGGCCATGCTCACGGGCCCAGCCGCTCCGCGGCACAAGGGATCCTCCCGGATCGGGGCACGAACCCGTGTCCCCTGCATTGGCAGGCAGATTTCTAACCACTGCGCCACCAGGGAAGTCCCACTATGCAGTCTTAATATCACAAAGAGAAAATGAAAGATTTGTGGCTAGGTTTGTGTAACCAAACCACTGGAAGAAATAAAAAATCATTATATCCATTGCCAGCAATCATTGTACATCAAGCATTGCCTGCAGACTAAAAAAGTAAAAGTGCAAGATGAACTATTCAAGGTTAAACTTGGCTCCATGCATGAAAAGATTTAGGAAGCAATGTTCCAAAATATGGGTACAGGTAGCCCAAAGAATACACAAGGGGATGGATTTCGTTGTAGAGTAAAATATTAGGGTTTCTATGTATACTTATATTTTACCTCAGTTATTTATAATTCATTTTTGTATGTGTGTGTTTTAAAAAGTCAAATGTTACAAAGGTACATGTTATATAAATGAGGATAAGCAATAAATAAGAATATTGGGGGAGTGTGGGCGCCCTATATTCAGAAGGGGTTTGGAGTATACAGCTGGTGGACCCAGATGTGCATTTGCTGCCTTATCAGAAAGCTCATCTGTCTCCACAGGGTTGAGTAATGAGCTTGTTCCTTGGATGCCATTTGCTCCCTAAAGGATTTTTCTCTTCCCGTTCAATTTTGAAGCAAATATATTCCTTCAATATTTTGTTATTCTCTATTTTTACCTGGTAGCAATAGCACTTAGCTGAAGGCAGAGGGGACAATGGAAACAATTTGTAGAGACATAAAATCCTAAGTTTTTTCATTACCTCTATTTTAAACTTTAAGAAGGCTTTTGAGGCCTTATTTTCCACAACGAAGAGTAACTATACATCTACATATACCCACTCTTTTTTAGATGCTTTTCCCATATAGATTGTTACAGAGTATTGAGTAGAGTTCCCTGTGCTATACAGTAGGTCCTTATTAATTATTTTATATATAGTAGTGTACAACAGAAACTAACACAGCATTGTAAATCAACTATACTCCAATAAAAAATTTTTTCAAAAGGAGTAACTATAAAATACTTTGTAACTATTTGTTTTACATGTGCCATCCAGCTCTTCCCTTGTCTTCTGGAAACCTCTTCATGGAGGAAGTTTGTGAGTTCCAGCTCAGTTTCCTGAGGAAGGGAAGGTAGAGGCAAGCCCCAAAGATAACCACCTGTGGAGAGAAGGAGAGATCAGAAAAAAAAAGCTGAAATCTCGCAGAAACAATCACTGGCCCTAGACACAAATGCATCTGGGTGGCCGAAGATGGGACAGTTTTCCTTAAACCATTTCATAGACATTCAAAAGACATTTATAGACATTATTTATAAAAGGGATTCATGAAATAACCTTTGTCCTAAAAGAGCGGATTTCTTAAGATGTCTAGTCATTCTGACATGAAGTATTTTAAAAAGTTGTCTTAACATGGCTGTTTACACAACTAAATCACAAAAAAGTTTGAATCAAAGTGCCAGAGATATGTTGCATTTGTATTAAATGTATGACAAAAGCAAGTAGGTACTTCTTATTAAACTAAATGAAATGTACAATGGATATGTAATATTTTATACAATGATGCTGGTAATAATATAATAATGATGATGATGGTAAGAAAAGACATTGATAATTGATTTCATTGCTGCTGATGGATGTATCTATTATTCTTTATTATCTTAAATGGAAAACATAACAGGTTGGAAATGCAGAGCCAATAAGCATATCATTATAAACCTGGACTCAGCTTTTCATTTAGGTCATGAAGCTTTCAATGCTGAAACAATGTTAATCCTCAAGCTCTTGGAACAAAGGAAGCAATTCACTGCCCCTAGTCCTGTGAATTGTGTAAGTCTTCAACAGACCCAACAGGAGGTCACCCATGGCTAATGGAGCAGTATATTTCATCAGATCTGCATTTACATGTTTCCTGAAAAACAAAATGGCACTTGAGGATTAAATTCCCTTGCTCTAGTCCATCTAAGATCAGTAAGAAAAGCTATATGGGCTTCCTTTCTTTTCTTTGTGACAAACTTTTATGCTGTATCTAAAATCAAGAAGTTACTCTGCCCTTAAAGAAGAAATCTTGTTTGCAACTCAGAATTACTTTTGTCTCATTCAAACCAATAAAAACATTTATTAAATGCAATTGCCCTCTGGAGCACACCTAAGGAGAACATACGGCATCATCTGGGAGAGAAGACAGTTATCTGAAATACATGTCTGATTATACAACTCCACAGCCACACTGATGAATTATTACACTCCCTGCAACTCTTACAGCTGTAGGAAAGATAAGCCATGAATTGCTTCCTCAGCAGCAAGTGCAGTTTCAGGGGGCGAAGAATTTGCCAGGTCATTTTCGCTAATGGCCTTCAGGAAGAAGATTCTTGAACATGGCATGTTGAAAGCAAATTTGATCCAAACATGCTGTGGCTCTCAGGATGTCAAGCCCTTTGGAAACGCAAGGTACTCAAGACAGCCCCACATGATCAAAAATGGCACCAGCATCAATTAATGCCAACAACTGCAATTAGGAAACCACAGATGAGTAGGGACATGAGAGGCTCTAATTTCCCTTTGCCTGGGATCTCTGTTCCTGGTGACACCTGTCATGTTTCATTGACATGAATACTTTTGGAGGCTAGTCACCATCTTCTTGAAAATTGCATTTCTGACCAGAGCTCCCCAGGCACAGTGTCATTTTATCTTCATTTGCAATGGGTCCCTGGACAGACTCTGAGTGCTCCCAGAGACGGAGATTTTACATTTGAAGAAGGGTACAGAGCAACGACTAGCTGCAGCTATGTAGTTTAATAGAGATTTGTGGGGAAAATAAGATTAGTTGGTACATAGGGAAATCAAAGTCACAGGCGCCAAGAAAAAAATATGGCAGTGATGCTTAGAAACGCCTTTCTAGCCCTGTTCAGGAAATCAGGATCAAGGAAGTAGAATTATACTTTGGAATTTTAATATAATAGATTTAGAAACAGTTAATATAATTTCATACCCATGCTAAGAATGTTGTTTGGAAAAATGGAGCGAGTATAATCAAAGTAGGATATCTATTATCTGTTTTCAATTTTTAAAAATGTAGATCCTGTCTATGATTGAAAATATATCCATTTTTAGGGGGCTTGATGGTGAGAATTAGAGTTAAACTAAGTCAGAATAAAAAGTTTATATTCACACACACACACACACACACACGCACACACACACACTTCACATTAAATAATATTCTGTAGATAAACCATTAGATGGAGAAAAGCATCCTTAGATCTACAAGCACTTAACAAAATCCAGAGACTAATTGCTTCCATCCTTTGCTTTTCATGAAGAAATAGAAGTACTGAAGATTGAGATACTTTTTCTTGATAACATCTTTCTCTGTAAAAGAGCTTGGAAATCCTAGAAGCCGATTCATATGCAAATGCAGGTTTGCTCTTCCTTTAGCAGCTTCAGATAGGTAAATTTAAGAACTATGCTGTGGGTTGGTGAAATGCTGTTTTTGTTTTTTTTATTGCTATTTCAGGTCTTTTGAGAAGGCATTTTTTTGACCTTCAGGTTCAGCCCAGGGTGCTCATCAAATGTCGTACTACAAGGATGCATATTAAGAGCATAACTTTACACGGGTAGGTATTTTTTTTCCTCACCTAATAGAATCGAATTTAACACACTGAAATCTTGATGAATGATCCTAAGTAGTTAATCAAATCTCATCTCTCCATTAATCTAATTTTATTGTCATAGATGTGGTCTCAGCAGTTTATCTATAGCAGTAATTAGATTTCATTTTTAAACCAAATAAGTTCAGTTGGGCTTTAATTTCTACACATTTTCTTGTTCTGCCAACATTGATCTTGGGAAGATTAGGATTCTACAAGGGACTTTTCCAAGACTCTCTTGTAGCAACATTTGTTTAAATGCTTCTCTTTATGTGAGATGTATTTGTCCCATAACCAAGATTAATATGTAGCAGAGGTAGGAGACGATGACAAATTTGAAAGCTAATGACAGGATAGAGCAGTGGAAAGAGTTGAGGACTTTGAGGTGAACCAGACGAGCTCCTCATTTGTAAAATGGGGGATATGTTAGCATCACCTCATGGGGCTGTGGTAATGATTAAATGAGATGGTTGCTTGACTCAGAGTCAGCATTGAGAAATAGTTGTCACTCTCATTATGAAGTTCTAAGGATGTTAAGCTGGCTATAGCAGATAAAATTTAATAATACTTCAAAGAAGAAAGTGCAATTTTTTTAGAGAGGAAGTTCTAAAGTGTCTTTCCCTTACCATTCCGAAGACTAATGGTGTGGGTAAGCAGGATATTTAATTTTATGGGTGTATGGTACATTAGTGGACAGGAGAAAAGAAGGAGAAGCAGATGTAGACAGTGGACATGAATACTAATGGAGGGGGACCAGATCTCCTCGCAGACCTGGGGGAAGTGGGGAGCGGGGGGCAGCCTCATGCAATATCACTCGCTCAAGGCATAATGGTACTCCTCATGATGCCCACAGCCAGTGATGAATGAATTTCACTGGAAAAGAATGAAAGTAGGAGGATGCCCATCAAAAATTGCTCAGTCCAACTATCATCCTTACTAAGTATACTAGGGTAGGTGTCTTCTGCGTTACAGTTCTGCCTTGTTTGTTACACTGTCTTATACTGTAGCGACTAGTCATATGTGGGTATTTAAATTAAATAAAAATAAAACTTTATTTCCTCAGTCACACAATATCCGCATTTCAAGTGCCCAATAGCCACAGTCAACTGAGTACCATTGGAAGGTGCAGGTTTAGAACATTTCCTTCATCACAGATGGAACATCACGGGACAGGCTGGTAGAGGACAGAAGAGGGGGTGGGATGAAGCACAGTGGGTGCAGGATGTGGAGACACCATGATGAACATGGGAATCCCAGCCCCAGAGTTCATTTGCTGTACGCTTTATGCTGGTTCCTTAACCTCTCTGAGCTTTATTTTCCTCATCCGTTAAGTGGAGGTGAATAATGGCCATCTTGCAGACTTGGCAGACTATCATAAATATTAAAGGAATGACAAGAGCCTAGCTTGGTGTCTGACCCAGAGTAAGTGCCCAATAAATGGCATTTATTATTATCATCAGTAACATCAAATGCTAAAACAAATCATGAGAGACTCCAAGTTGTGAAAACTGAATTGTGGCATTTCTGGTACAGCAACATTTCAGTTTTATTATAGAGGTGTAAGCCTTCCCAAAGGCCACTAGTTTTAATGGATCTATGCTTCTTCGTGTCTATATGACATAGATAATTTTGCAGATAGCTTTGTAAGGCACTTGAAAATTTTTCATGAGAAATAAAAGGGCTAGATGTAGAGGTTAAATATCTGTTTTTAACACCTGATAAACTCTAAACATGAATGCCCTTTTCCTATCAAAAATGTATGCTTTTGTGCAGTTATTAATTTAAGATTAGCTTTTTTCCTGCTTAATATGCAAAATATACTGTAGCAAAAGGTGGCCCCAGGCAGGAAAAAATAAATGGCCAGAATCACTCATTATAATCACAATGAAATAACGCTTTCTAGAAAACAATGTTTTCTTTTGTTTTCCTTATCCTGATAGGAAACTGTGAAAATTGAAGCTCTATTCAATTGATCCTTTCATTCACTTCAAATGCATTCCTGACAGCCATTTAAAAAGTCTTTCCCCAAACTGAAATTAATATTTTCCAGACTAGTTTTGAGAATAGCTGTTTGTTTGCCTGATTCTCTAGCAAACAACCTAATAATAATTATCACTGCATATAGGGACAGAAAGGGGCTGATGATAAATAATTCAGACTCCTGGGTTATTTCCATTGGATCATCAAACAATAATAGTGCATTTGTATTTCAGTCGACAATTGTCCTTCTCTGTCTCCATGTAGCTTCTCTTTGTGAAGGATGCCAAATTCCTTTGCAAAATGTCTTCTCTTTACTTCTCAGCAAACCTGGGAGATCTTATGCTCTGTGCAGCTCTGGTTCCTGGTTCAGGTTCCCAGTGGCCTCAATGGGTGTGATTTCTACTCCGTCAGTTCTGGATTGAGGAGGGGTTGCTTTGGTCTAACTAAGGCCATGTTATGTGAACATACTAACTGGCATATCATCAACATTATACTCAAGAAACATATTTGTCCCGCTGCTGATAGCAACAGTTTATGAATTACTGGATTTTGATATTAATTTAATTAATATCAAATTAATTAGAAAGTGCTTTATTGCAGCATCTGCCACCCAGCAGCAATCAATTTCTTCTATGTGTTGTTCAGATCATTTTCCTTATGGTACAAAAGCTGCCTAGTATAAGGGTGTGTCAACAATCAAGAGATTAAGAATCACACTATTTTAAAAAACTTTTCTAAATACATGTATAGGTATGCCTATATGATGCATTGAATCAAAACTGCCCGTAAAAAATAATAATAAAACTAATATTCGTTGAGCTTTTATGATGAACCAGTTGCTGTTCTACATGCTATATTAAGGTTTATTCAATATTGAGACAAACTTTTAAATTATTTGATATGTCTAAAAGTAGAATAAATTCTCTTGAGAAATAAGTCCATCTAACTGTCTGATTATCCTGCCATACTTTTGTCTTTATGTTTATTTCTCTTTGTAACAACTTCTCTTCCTCCTACCTCACCTTCTCCTCCATCCCACCCAACTCTGCCACAAACACAGACATACCACACACCCACATCATTTTTCATTTAAAATTAAAATTTCCCAGAAATAAAATTTTTTTAAAAATCTCTTTAAATGTTATGAAAACTATAAGGTAGGGTGGTATACAGAAGTTTTACTTTGGCCTGCTGAGTTTCAAAGCAGATTTTTAAGAAAGCAGGTCAGGTTGCTTAAGTAAAATGTAAGTGACTAAAGGTTCCTAGTGTTAAGTCCTCAATTATAGCAAATCCCTTCCCCCTTAGAGCTTAAGTATTTCTTGGTGTGTGTCCTTTCTTTTTTTCCTGACTACGTAGTTGATTTTACAGTGTCATGTGTGTCGAAGCCTAGCAGTAGCCTTTTAAATGGTATAAGCAAAATAAAGTAAACTAAAGTACAAGACAGCCCCAGGCAAGGAGAAAGCCTTTGGTAGGAGTCTCGGAGATGCCTTATAATGGAACACAAGCCCTAGCCCTGCCTTTTGATCCAGACTCCCTTACTGAACCAGGGCTCCAGTCCCATTAAGATAAGCTGCGTGTGAAGCCCTATTAATGACCCTGCCCAACTTGCTGTGCTGAGTGTGTGGTGGGCACTCCTGTGCTCAGACTCCGGAGCCAAACTGTCTTGCTCTGCCAGTTCCTACCTCTCTGACCTCGAGCATGTTTTATTATCCTTCCATGCTTCCATTTTATCATCTGTAAAGTGAGGGCGATAATTATAGTATTTATCTCATCAGGCAATTGTGAGGATTAAATATCTTAATATACATAAGGGACTTTAGCACAGTGCCTGGACATTGGCTTTTTGGATCATGAACTACACCTGTCATGTACTTCCTGTACAGACCCAATTTTCCCTGGTTTCTGTCTTGACCTGGACTCTTCATTTCACCAGGGACAACAATGGAAACCATAATTTGGAGCTTTTAGAAGTACAACAGCCAAATATATTTGGGAATTGGAATTAAATGCAACTATCATTTTGTCTCCAGAACTATTTTTCCCAGAAATTAAAATAACACTATCGATTCTCCCCTTTTACTAGGTTACCCTTTTGTGTTTAAAAACCATTTAAGAGATGAGTAGAACTTGTTCTAGGTATAATCACTCAGGTGTGATGTGGGTGTGTGGTGTGTCTGTGTTTGTGGCAGAGTTGGGTGGGATGGAGGAGAAGGTGAGGTAGGAGGAAGAGAAGTTGTTATAAAGAGAAATAAACATAAAGACAAAAGTATGGCAGGATAATCAGACAGAGAAAATACTGACTACAGGGGGAACATAGCTAGAGCTGGCCTGGGTATTCCAAGTAGGATAATTGGTCTCCAGTGGGGCTGTCCCATGTTTAGCTCTTTTGTAACTGAAGGGTTTTTTTGATTAATTAATTTGTATTGGAGTAGAGTTGCTTTACAATGTTGTGTTAGTCTCTGCTGTACCGCAAAGTGAATCAGTCATACATACACATATATCCACTCTGTAACTGAGGTTTTGATAGTAATAGTTTCAACCAGGTTTGGGAAAAGGGAAGATATGCTTGCTAATGGCAGGATCAGAAAAGCAGGTGAGATATTAAGGGCTAGATGTTAAATATGTCAAATTTATTCATAACATAATTTCACCAGGCAGGGAATCTATGACAAGGATGTACCCACTAACCATAAATTCATAGACTTTGACTCCTCCATGAAGCCCACCCTGATTGAGCTGCACGATCCTTCTCGATTTGTCCATAACACCCTGGGAACAGATCCTTCTATAACACACAGTGTCTTTGACATTGTATTAGGATTACCTGCTTATGCTTCTTATCTTTACTAGATGGTGAAAGAAGTTTCTTGAGAGCACAGTCTATGATGTATCCCTTTACCAGCCATAGTATTTGCTCAGTTTTTATAGAGTGAATTGTATGTATTGCCATGTCTCTTCTCAACTTTATGCCATGAGCACATAACATAGAGGACAGAGGTTTGAAGTTAAGGAGGTAAGTTGCCATTAGCAATTTTAAGCAACGTGAGCTTTCTGAAAAGTGTTCACGCCAGCCTTTATTTAAGGTAAGTCTGGTTAAAAGGCTGCCCAAAACAGGGCTTTTTCCCCCTTGCATGGGCACGAGGGTCCCGTGCATTTCGAGATTCTTCCACATAGACTTTGGGGATGATGGCCTGAATGACTGGCTGGCCTTAAATGCATATGTCACACTGCTGAACAAAGTAGGCTGGCGGCATATACGAAGAGCATTGTGCTAGTGTTCTGTTTCTCCACGCTGCATTGACAGTTCCTTAGATATTTTAATATAACAACCTTTGTCCTTTATCTGTCCTCTTAGAGGAAACTTCGCTTCTTGTGAGCCCTTTGATCATTTCTCTCTTCCCCCCTCCACAGGGGGCACACGCTAAAAGGTTTCCTCCACAAAAGCTCTCTCATCCCCTGGCCCCTTTCTTCCCCAGCTCCCATCAAATCTACTCGCATTATACAGATGCTCTGGCACTTAGAGGCAGAGAAAGGCATCCTGTAGCTGGTGGATGGGCCGATGAGAATGTGATGGCAACATTCACATAGAATACCGTCCCTTTACTTCAAGTGCAGACATCTTTACAATGGACCTTTCTTTATTAGCATAAAGGAAACTTTAAAAGACTGCTTTTAATACATGCAGGTTCTCAGGGTGAACTCCTGTTTCAGGACAGCTTGGCTGGATCTGCTGAGTAGCTTCTGGGAGCAGACTGAGGATATGATGATGATTTCCCGTCTCAGCTATAAGGAAGCACTAGAAGAGTCTAATGCAGATTTGTTTTTATGGGACCTGAAACTGATGCCAAGATAGAAGTTCTTGGTGTTCTATTTTCCATCAAAAGGCACCAACACTGTACACGTAGCCAGAATAGATTAGAGGAAAAGAAACCAAAATAGGAATGTTTATTCTCAGTGGCTAAACAATAATTTAAAAAGAACAGGGTAGCATTGTTGTAAGTTATAGTGGAGCACATCAAAGCCACAATGGCAATTATTAGCCGTTTGCAACAACATGGATGAATTTGGAGGGCATTATGCTAAGTGAAATAAGTCAGACAGAGAAAGACAAATACTGTATGATATCACTTACATGCAGAATCTAAAAAAATACAAGAAACTAGTGAATACAACAAAAAAGAAGCAGACTCACAGATATAGAGAGTAAACTAGTGGTTACCAGTGGGGAGAGGGAAGGGGTAGGAGACTAAGAGGTACAAACTATTATGTATAAAATAAACTACAAGGATAAATTATACAACACAGGAAATATAGCCAAAATTCTATAATAACTAAATGGGGTATAACCTTTAAAAATTGTGAATCACTGTATTGTCCACCTGTAACTTATAATAATGTACATCAACTATACTTCAATTTGAAAAGCTTAAATCTTAAAAAAAAGGAAGTTGGTAAGAGAGGTGGCAAGGGAGTATTTGGAATGCTTTTGCAAATGTGTTCTATATTGAATGTGAAAGAAACAACCTAGTCCAAGACACCTCACGATCATTACTGAGGTAAGAGTATGTATGATATGTAATTGATAGTAACCAAACTACTATGAGGTGAAGAGAAAGTGGAGTCAACACAGCATGGCCATCCAAGGCAGTAGAGCATAGTGGCTGAAACAAGCACAGATTCTAGAGCTAGACTGCCTGGGTCTGATTTCTGCATCTGCAATTTATTATCTGTTAGCAGTAATGCTGCTGTGTGCCTCAGTTTCCTCATCTGTAAAATGGGAAAGATAGTAAGAGAACTTACTGAAATTAGGTTGCTACAAAGATTCTGTGAGTTAATATATTTTTCAAATACATTAACATACTGGTGGCTGGCACCTGGTAGGCATTATATGAATACCTGATAAATAAATAATGAAGTCATCCAACACTTCACAATAATTTACTATACATTCTCTGGCAGAAAATGTCTCTTCTAAATCGAAGGACATTTTGTAGATTAGTGAACACTTATATTATTCTTTGATTCTGTGGACATGTAGACAGGCATATAAAATACGAACGCTCATCTCAAGGAAACTAGTTGTAGAAGCAGGAAATAGAGATATAAAAGGTTGAACATTAATAACAAAGATAACATAGTTCAAAATATTTAAACATGTACTATATAAGATTATTTTATGAATGTGCACTTAGAGAGTAATTGTGACAGAGGTCATGTAAGGCTTGGCTAGAGAATGTCCCGTAAGGGTGAAAGTTCCACCTGAAACAGCTAGGTTTCTATCAGAGAATAATTTACATAGTAAGGGAAATGGAAGGCATGCTTTGGGATGTGAAATGTACCCTTGGCTCTGCTTAAGCTTTGCCTTCTAAAGAGCAAACACTACCTTGATCATTCACTCATTTGTAGCCAGTAAGATATACATCATAACTTATTTAGTCGTAGCACATTTTATGCCAATTTTTTCAGCAGTTTATGAGCACAGAAAAAGATTTAGTGTTAATCTTCACAGGTTTTCTTGTACTCCATCCAAAATAGTACATCTGGTTCACATGATATCAGGCTTTGCTTTCTACACCATCAAAAAAAAAAAAAATCTTTTTTTCTGGTATAAAATACATTTAGAATCTAAACATGCAAAAAACAAAATCAGTTATAGTGATTCACAAGTAGAAAACAAAATAGTCATGCACAATTAGAAATGGCATTTATCGACAAATATCTGAGCTCTTCGTAGTTCTTCTGACTAATTAAGTCACACTATTGCTCCCGATGGAGTCACTGAAGAAAATACTTTTGTTGTTTCTGCTGTGGCTGCTGCTTCCCCTTCCCCTCCCTCCCTCCTTCCCCTCCCTCCCTCCTTCCCCTCCCTCCCCTCCCTCCCCTCCCTCCCTCCCCTCCCCTCCCTCCCTCCCTTACTTTTTTATATGTATTATTTAAAACACATGAAGTTTTTCTTAAGGCCATTCTGGCTAGTGTGGCTTAGGCACCCGTGTGTATCATTACCAATAAAATATATTGGCATGAGTGTCCCCATGACATTGTGACAATAGTCTCCAGAGTAATATACCTAACCTGAAGACTAATCTTGTTGGAATGACTTAATAGACTTAAAATTTCATGCTTTGTGCATTATAGCCTTAGCTGGATTAAAAACCCTGTGCATATTTTAAGCTTCACATGTCTTATTAAATTACAGTCATCTTAGTTACCTTGTGCTCAATTTCCAGGATATTACCTTACTTTTTAAAAGAGTCTTTTGAAGTCCCATTTCTCATACCAGGAGCAATTAAATGCAGGGCAACAAAAGCTTAATGTACACAATGAGACGGGATACTGTCAACAGAGCCAAAAAACAAAGGAAAAATGGCAAAGACTAGAATCAGCAGTGATTAAACATTTAAGACAAACCATCTACTCCAAGTACTGGATGCTCTTACCTTCATATTTACTTTGAGCGAATTCATTAGAGCAATTTTTCCCATAGAGCAATTCCATGAAAAAAGATTTCCACTGTTAAATAAGATGGAAAACATGAAATTCTGTATCTCTGTCTTAGAAACTTATAGTACATATTAGCCAAAAAACTGCTGAGATAGCTCTTGCAGTTTTTAAAAAATTGAGATATAATTCACATACTATATTGTTTTATTGTTTATTTTATTGTTTAATTTTATCTTTATAAACATATTCTAGGGCCCAAAGGAACAAATAATCTTACCAACCAAAAGTTGGAGCAAATAGTCGTAACAATATACTGTTTCTTTTCTTTCATTTGAACTTTTTCTTATCTCCCAGGAGACATATTCTCAAACCCTCATACACACATAAAAAATTCAAGTTTAAAATATACAGATAAGTGCATTCAGCTATTTTAGAGAGAAAAAATAAACAGTGAGTTTAAGAAGACTACATATAAATGTTACCTCAATGCTAAATAATTTTTCTTAAAGTTTGTAATTTATGTTTTGTTTTGTTTTAATATTTTATTGAGGTATAATTCATATAACATAAATTTTACCATTTAAAAATGCATACTCCAGTGGTTTTCCGTATATTCACTATGTTGTGTAAACATCACCACTATCTAATTTGAGAACATTTCATTCATCCCCTGAAAAGAAGTCCCATAGCTATTAACAGTTAGTCCAGATTCCCTCCTTCCCTCTATCCCCTGGCAACTGCTAACCTACTTTGTGTCTCCATGGATTTGCCTGTTTGGGTCATTTTATGTGAATGGAATCACAATCCTTCACTTAGCATGTTTTCCAGGCTAACCCATGTTGTAGCATCTTACAGTACTGCATTCCTCTTAATGGCTGAATAATATTCCGTTGTATGGATATACCACATTTCGTTTATCTAGTATCACTTCACAGACATTGGGTTGTATCTACTTTGGGGCTATTATGAATCATGCTGCTGTGAACATTTGTGCAGAAGTTTTTGTATGAACATGTTTTCACTTCTCTCAGGAATATACCTAGGAGTGGAATTGCTGGGTCACCTGGTAGTTCTATGTTTAACCTTCTGAGGAACTGCCAAACTTTTCCACATCAGCTGAACCATTTTGCATTCCCATTAGCAGTGTATGAGGGTTTCAATTTCTCTATGTTCTCACCAACACTTGTTATTTTCCTTTTCTCCCTACAGCTTTATTGAGATATAATTGACATATAACATTGTATAAGTTTAAGGTGTAAAATGCATTGATTTGATGCACTTATGTATTGCAAAATGATTACCACCGTACCATTAGCTAACACTTGCATATCACATCACATAATTACCATCTCTTTTTTGTGCTGAGAACATTTAAGATCTACTCTCTTACAACTTTCAAGTATACAATACAGTATTATTAACTATAATCACTATGCTGTACATTAGAACCCCAGAAATTATTCATCTTATTGCTGGAAGTTTGTACTCTTTGACCAACATTTCCCCTTTTCTCCCATCCCCAGCACCTGGTTACACCATTCGGGTCTCTGTGTCTATGTTTGGCTTTTTTAGATTCCACACGTAAGTGAGATCATTCACACTTGTCTTTCTGTGTCTGACTTATTTCAGTCAGCATATTGTCCCCGAGGTCCATCCATGTTCTCGCAAATGGCAGGATGTCCTTTCTCATGGCTGAATAATATTCCACTGTATAGATATGCCATTATCTTCTTTATCCATTCTTCTGTTGATGGACACAAGTTGTTTCCATGTCTTGGCTATTGTGAATAATGCTGCAGTAAACACAGAGGTGCAGATATCTCTTTGATATCCTCTTTTCATTTTCTTTGAATATATATGCAGAAGTGGGGCTTGTTAGATCATATGGTAGTTCTATTTTTAAATTTTTTTAAGGAAGCTCCATAATGTTTTCCATGTTGTTTCACCAATATGCATTCCCACCAACAGTGCAAAGGCATTCTTTTTTCTCCACATCCTTGCCAACACTTATCTCATCTTTTTGATGATACCATTCTAACAGGTGTGAGATAATATCTCACTGTGGTTTTAATTTGCATTTTTCTTATGATAAGTGACATCGAGCACCTTTTCATGTACCTGTTAGTATTTGGTTGTCTTCTTTGGAAAGATATCTATTTAGGTCATTTGCCCATTTTAAAATTGGATTTCTGTTTTGTTTTGATTTTTGCATTTTCTTTAGCTATTGAGTTGTATGAGTTCCTTGTATATTTTGGATATTAACCCCTTATCAGATATGTGATTTACAAATACTTTCTCCCATTCCATAGGTTACCTTTTCATTTTGTTGATGGTTTCCTTTTGCCGTGCAAAAGCTTTTCAATTTGTTGTAGTTCCACTTGTAGACTTTTGCTTTTGATGCCTTTGCTTTTCGTATCAAATCCAAAATATCATAGCCAAGACCAACATCAAGGATTTTACTCTGGATGTTTTCTTCTAGGAGTTTTGTGGTTTCAGGTCTTACATTTAAGTCTTTAATCATTTTGAGTTAATTTTTGTGTATGATGTCCAGGTTTATTCTTTTGTTTGTGGTTGTTCAATTTTCCAACACCATTTACTGAAGAGACTATCCTTTCCATGTTGTATATTCTTGACTCCTTTGTCAAAAATTAATTGACCATATGTGCATGGGCTTCTTTCTGGGCTCTCTATTCTGTTCCATTAGTCTGTACATCTGTTTTTGTTTTTTTTTTTTAATATCTTTATTGTAGTATAATTGCCTTCCAATGGTGTGTTAGTTTCTGCTTTATAACAAAGTGAATCAGCTATACATATACATATATCCCTATATCTCCTCCCTCTTGCATCTCCCTCCCACACTCCCTATCCCACCACTCTAGGTAGTCACAAAGCATTGAGCTGATTCCCTGTGCTGTGCAGCTTCTTCCCACTAGCTATCTACTTCACATTTGGTAGTATAAATAAGTCCATGCCACTCTCTCAAATCGTCCCAGCTTACCCTTCCCTGTCCCCGTGTCCTCAAGTCCATTCTCTACGTCTGCATATTTATTCCTGTCCTGCCACTAGGTTCTTCATAACCATTTTTAAAATTTTTAGATTCCATATATAGGTGCTAGCATACAGTATTTCCTTTTCTCTTTCTGACTTACTTCACTCAGTATGACAGACTGTAGGTTCATGCACCTCACTACAAATAACTCAATTTCTTTTCTTTTTATGGCTGAGTAATATTGCATTGTATATATGTGCCACATCTTCTTTATGCATTCATCTGTCGATAGACACTTAGGTTGCTTCCATGTCCTGGCTACTGTAAATAGAGCTGAAATGAACATTGTGGTACATGATTCTTTCTAAATTATGGCTTTCTCAGGGTATATGCCCAGTAGTGGGATTGCTGGGTCATATGGTAGTTCTATTTTGAGTTTTTTAAGGGACATCCATATTGTTCTCCATAGTGGCTGTATTAATTTACATTCCCACCAACCGTGCAAGAGGGTTCCCTTTTCTCCACACCCTCTCCAGCATTTGTTGTTTGTAGATATTTTGATGATGGCCATTCTGACCAGTGTGAGGTGATACCTCATTGTAGTTTTGATTTGCATTTCTCTAACGATTAGTGATGTTGAACATCCTTTTATGTGTTTGTTGGCAATCTGTATATCTTCTTTGGAGAAATGTCTATTTAGGTCTTCTGCCCATTTTTGGATTGGGTTGTTTGTTTTTTTGATATTGAGCTGCATGAGCTGCTTGTAAATCTTGGTGATTAATCCTTTGTCAGTTGCTTCACTTGCAAATATTTTCTCCCATTCTGAGGGTTGTCTTTTCATCCTTTTTATGGTTTCCTTTGCTGTGCAAAAGCTTTTAAGTTTCATTAGGTCCGATTTGTTTATTTTTGTTTTTATTTCCATTTCTCTAGGAGATGGGTCAAAAAGGATCTTGCTCTGATTTATGTCATAGAGTGTTCTGCCTATGTTTTCCTCTAAGAGTTTTATAGTGTCTGGCCTTACATTTAGGTCTTTAAGCCATTTGGAGTTTATTTTTGTGTATGATGTTAGGGAGTGTTCTAATTTCATTCTTTCCATGTAGCTGTCCAGTTTTCCCAGCACCACTTATTGAAGAGGCTGTCCTTTCTCCATTGTATATTTTTGCCTCCTTTATCAAAAATAAGTTGACCATATGTGCATGTGTTTATCTCTGGGCTTTCTATCCTGTTCCATTGATCTATCTTTCTGTTTTTGTGCCAGTACCGTACTGTCTTGATTCCTGTATCTTTGTAGTACAGTCTGAAGTCCAAGAACCTGATTCCTCCGGCTCCGTTTCTCTTTCTCAAGATTGCTTTGCCCATTCGGGATCTTTTGCGTTTCCATACAAATTGTGAAACTTTTTGTTCTAGTTCTGTGAAAAGTGCCATTAATAGTTTGATAGGGATTGCATTGAATCTGTAGATTGCTTTGGGTAGTAGAGTCATTATCACAATGTTGATTCTTCCAATCCAAGAACATGGGACATCTCTCCATCTGTTTGTATCATCTTTAATTTCTTTCATCAGTGTCTTATAGTTTTCTGCATACAGGTCTTTTGTCTCCTTAGGTAGGTTTATTCCTAGATAATTTATTCTTTTTGTTGCAATGGTAAATGGGAATGTTTCCTTAATTTCTCTTTCAGATTTTTCATCATTAGTTTATAGGAATGCCAGAGATTTCTGTGCATTAATTTTGTATCCTGCTACTTTACCAAATTAATTGATTAGCTCTAGTAGTTTTCTGGTAGCATGTTTAGGATTTCCTATGTATAGTATCATGTCATCTGCAAACAGTGACAGCTTTACTTCTTCTTTTCCGATTTGGATACTTTTTATTTTTTTTTCTTCTCTGATTGCTGTGGCTAAAACTTCTAAAACTATGTTGAATAATAGTGGCGAGAGTGGGCAACCTTGTCTTGTTCCTGATCTTAGAGGAAATGGTTTCAGTTTTTCACCATTGAGAACGATGTTGGCTGTGGGTTTGTCATATATGGCCTTTATTATGTTGAGGTCAGTACCCTCTAGGTCTACTTTCTGGAGGGTTTTTATCATAAATAGGTGTTGAGTTTTGTCGAAAGCTTTTTCTGCATCTATTGAGATGATCACATGGTTTTTCTCCTTCAGTTTGTTAATATGGTGTATCACATTGATTGATTTGCATATATTGAAGAGTCCTTGCATTCCTGGGATAAACCCCACTTGATCATGGTGTATGATTCTTTTAGTGTGCTCTTGGATTCTGTTTGCTAGTATTTTGTTGAGGATTTTTGCTTCTATGTTCATCAGTGATATTGGTCTGTAGTTTTATTTTTTTTAGTTTTCCTGTTATCAGGGTGATGGTGGCCTTGTAGAATGAGTTGGGAGTGTTCCTCCCTCTGCTATATTTTGGACAAGTTTGGGAAGGATAGGTGTTAGCTCTTCTCTAAATGTTTGATAGAATTTGCCTGTGAAACCATCTGGTCTTGGGCTTTTGTTTTTGTTGGAAGATTTTTAATCACAGTCTCAATTTCAGTGCTTATGATTGGTTGGTTTATATTTTCTATTTCTTCCTGCTTCAGTCTCGGAAGGTTGTGCTTTTCGAAGAATTTGTCCATTTCTTCCAGGTTGTTCATATTATTGGCGTAGAGTTGTTGGTAGTAATCTCTCATGATCCTTTGTATTTTTGCAGTGTCTGTTGTTACTTCTCCTTTTCCATTTCTAATTCTATTGATTTGAGTCTCCTCCCTTTTTTTCTTGATGAGTCTGGCTAATTGTTTGTCAATTTTGTTTATCATCTCAAAACCAGGTTTTAGCTTTATTGATCTTTGCTATTGTTTCCTTCATTTCTCTTTCATTTATTTCTGATCTGATCTTTATGATGTCTTTCCTTCTGCTAACTTTGGGTTTTTTTTGTTCTTCTTTCTCTAATTGCTTTAGGTGTAAGTTTAGGTTGTTTTTTTGAGCTGTTACTTGTTTCTTGAGGTAGGATTGTATTGATATAAACTTCCCTCTTAGAACTGCTTTTGCTGCATCCTGTAGGTTTTGGGTTGTCATGTTTTCATTGTCATTGGTTTCTAGGTGTTTTTTTATTTCCTGTTTGATTTCTTCAGTGATCTGTTGGTTCTTTAGTAGTGTATTGTTTAATCTCCATGTGTTTGTATTTTTTACAGATCTTTTCCTGTAATTGATATCTAGTCTCATAGCCTTGTGGTTGGAACAAATACTTGATATGATTTCAATTTTCTTAAATTTACCAAGGCTTGATTTGTGACCCAGGATATGATGTATCCTGGAGAATGTTCCATGAGCACTTAAGAAAAAAGTGTATTCTGTTGTTTTTGGATGGAATGTCTTATAAATATCAACTAAGTCCATCTTGTTTAATGTGGCATTTAAAGCTTGTTTTTCCTTTTTTATTTTCATTTGGATGATCTGTCCATTGGTGAAAGTGGGATGTTAAAGTCCCCTACGATGATTGTGTTGCTGTCGATTTCCACTTTTATGGCCGTTAGCATTTGCCTTATGTATTGAGGTGCTCCTATGTTGGGTGCATAAATATTTACAATTGTTATATGTTCTTCTTGGGTTGATCCCATTATCATTATGTAGTGTCCTTCTTTGTCTCTTCTGATAGTCTTTATTTTAAAGTCTATTTTGTCTGATATGAGTATTGCTACACCAGCTTTCTTTTGATTTCCATTGGCCTGGAATATCTTTTTCCATCCCCTCACTTTCAGTCTATATGTGTCCCTGGGTCTGAAGTAGGTCTCTTGTAGACAGCATATATATGGGTCTTGTTTTTGTATCCATTCAGCCAGTCTGTGTCTTTTGGTTGGAGCATTTCATCCATTTACATTTAAGGTAGTTATGTATATGTATGTTCTTATTTCCATTTTCTTAATGGTTTTGGGTTTGTTGTTGTAGATCTTTTCCTTCTCTGTGTTTCCTGCCTAGAGAAGTTCCTTTAGCATTTGTTGTAAAGCTGGTTTGCTGGTGCTGAATCGTCTTAGCTTTTGCTTCTCTGTAAATTTCTCCATCGAATCTGAATGAGATCCTTGCTGGGTAGAGTAATATTGGTTGTAGGTTTTTCCCTTTCATCACTTTAAATATGTCCTGACACTCCCTTCTGGCTTGCAGAGTTTCTGCTGAGAGATCAGCTGTTACCTTTATGGGGATTCCCTTGTATGTTATTTGTTGCTTTTCTCTTTCTGCTTTCAGTACTTTTTCTTTGTATTTAATTTTTGATAGTTTGATTACTATGTGTCTTGACGTGTTTCTTCTTGGATTTATCCTGTATAGGACTCTCTGCACTTCCTGGACTTGATTGACTATTTCCTTTCCCATATTAGGTAAGTTTTCAACTATAATCTCTTCAAATATTTTCTCAATCCCTTTCTTTTTGTCTTCTTCTTCTGGGACCCATATAATTCGAATGTTTGTGCATTTAATGTTGTCCCAAAGGTCTCTGAGACTGTCCTCAGTTCTTTTCATTCTTTTTTCTTTATTCTGCTCTGCAGTAGTTATTTCCACTCTTTTATCTTCCAAGTCACTTATCCATTCTTCTGCCTCAGTTATTCTGCTATTGATTCCTTCTAGATAATTTTAAATTTCATTTATTGTGGTGTTCATCGTTGTTTGTTTGCTCTTTAGTTCGTCTAGTTCCTTTTTAAACTTTTCTTGTATTTCCTCCATTCTATTTCCACGATTTTGGATCATCTTTACTAGCATTACTCTGAATTCTTTTTCAGGTAGACTGCCTATTTCCTCTTCATTTGGTCTTGTGGGTTTTTACCTTGCTCCTTCATCTGCTTTGTGTTTCTCTGCTTTTCATTTTGCTTAACTTCCTGTGTTTGAGTTCTCCTTTTTGCAGGCTGCAGGTTCGTAGTTACTGTTGTTTTTGGTGTCTGCCCCCAGTGCCTAAAGTTGGTTCAATGGGTTGTGTAGGCTTCCTAGTGGAGGGGACTGGTGCCTTTTTTCTGGTGGATGAGGCTGGATCTCGTCTTTCTGATGGGCACGACCGCATCTGGAGGTGTGTTTTAGGGTGTCTGCCACCTTATTATGATTTTATGCAGCCTCTCTGCTAATGGGTGGGGTTGTGTTCCTGTCTTGCTAGTTGTTTGGCATAGGGTTGTACATCTGTTTTTAATGCCAATATCATACTGTTTTGATTACTTTAGTTTTGCAATATAGTTTTCAATCAAGGAATGTGATGCCTCCAGCTTCTTTTTAAGATTACTTTAGGTATTTGGGGTCTTTTGCAGTTCTACACAAATTTTAGAATTAAAATTAGCCTTAGAAACATCCTATAGCTTTTTTTAAAATTTGAGATATAATTTACATACCATAAAATGACCATTTTAAAGTGTACAATTCAGTCGTTTTTAGAATATTAACAAGGTTTTATAATCATCACCACTATCTAATTCCAGAATATTTTCATCATCCCAAAAAGAAACTGTATGCTTTATCAGTCCCTTCACCCTTTCCTCCTAGCCTCTGGCAATCACTAAGCTGCTTTCCATCTCTACAGATTTGTCTATTCTGGAAATTTCATGTTAAATAATCATATATGATTTTTTGTGTGTGTGACTTCTTTCACTTAGCATTATGTTTTCAAAATGCATCTATGTTGTGACATATATCAGTACTTCATTCCTTCTTAATGGGTGAATAGTATTTCACTTATGGATATATCACATTTTATTTACCCATTCATAATTTGAGTTGCTTCCATTTTTTGGCTATTATGAATAATGTTGATATTTACATTTGTGTGTACATTTTTTATGTGTATATATACGTTCTAATTCTCTTGGGTATATATGTAAGAATGAAATTTTGGGGTGATATAGTAACTATGTTTATCTTTTTGAAGAACTGCCAGTTTTCTGTAGCAGCTGTACCATTTTACATTCCTGTCAGCAGTGTATGAGGGTTCCAATTTCTCTACATTCTCACCAGCACTTGTTATTGTCAAGTCATCCTACTTGATGTAAAGTTGAATCTCACTGTGGCTTTGATTTGCATTTCCCTGAAGGCTAATGATATTGAGCATTTTTCCATGTGCTTATTGGCTAATTATATATCTTCTTCTGATAAATGCTTATTCAAATTATTTCCTCATTTTTAAATTGGGTTATTTGTCTTTTTATATTTGAGTTGTAAGAGTTTTTTATATTTTATAGATACCAGGCCTTTATCAGATATAAGCCTTTTTCTCTTTCTGTGGGTTGTCCTTTCAGTTTCTTGATAATGTGGTCCTACAGTGATTTTTAAAAACTATTCATTTGTATTTAATTCCAAATTTTCCAATACAATTTCACACCAATGGGAATATCTTTTAAAACACCATGATAGATGCTGAGCTAGGCCACTGTCAGGCTTTCCTTTTCCTTGGATTTTATAGATAACAGCCTGGCAAAGGAAAACAAGCTTTAGAAACACAAGGAAGGATAGAAATGTTTGTATTTCAGTATGGCTAAAAGATCCCAACAGTCATGATGATCTGTATATGCATTAGCCCACTTTAAGAAAGAATTTCAGACCATCTTTAAGAAATTTACTTTTTATTAGTCCATGACAATGAACTGGTACAAATGAAGGGAGAATAGATTGCTCTAGTCATCCTATAAACCCTAGGAGATGAGTTGAATCAAGCTCCATGATATGCACAGATAAACCTGTGCCTTTCTCAGCCTAGAGATCCCGGTGTGAATAGGGTGGGAAAATATCAGGGACAACAAAAGAGTTAGAAAAGAGGAGGGAGGGAGGCCCTTCTACAATACAGGACTGGATCTGAGAACTTTTCAGGAGAGAACATTTGCTCTGCAGCTGCCTGAGGAGGGACACTCCTTAGGACTTTAGCTTGAATGATTCAGGCTGGTTACTTTGAACCCATGGAAGCTACACATATAAAAGGAGCTCTAGGTGCTTTACATATATCTATCAGCCTACAACAACTTTGCAAAGTAGGTGGCATTATTTCCATCTTACAGTGGAAAATATTGACAAAGAGGCTAGCCATTTGCCCAAGGTCAAACAGATAAAGGGTATGGCTGGAACCAGCTACCATTTAAAGAGGACAAATCTGTTCTATTTCATTGTTCTAGACCAAGTTTTAGGAGGACAGTCATTTTGGAGGATAAACTATTGTCCATTATCAGATATGTAAGTGAATGCTAAGGCAAGGAGAAGTTTGTCCTCATTGGTACACACAGCAAAGAGGTTTAACAGTTCCCAGGTGCTCCTGTTCTGGCCCCCAAGGGATATAATTAGAGTGACTACTAAACTCCTAACATGATACTAGATAATCTTTACATGTCTGTCTTTATCTCTTTCCCTGAGAATATAGGGACCATATTATCTTGTTCCCATTGCAATACCAGAGCCCAACATAGTGTCTGACATATATTAGTGCTTGTGTCACACACTCTACCCCAAAAAATTAATAAATGATTGCATGAATAAAAGAATACATAAATAATAAGAGCTAATAGTTACTAATTCTTACTATGTGCAGATATTGTTCTAAATACTTCTCATCTATTTACTCATATAAATCATACATCAAAAAATAAGTGTAATTAAGTACCTTCATTGGACAGATGAGGAAATGGATACAAAGGCCTGGATCTATGGTCAGTGCCTTTATACATTGCACTAAACAGCCTCTCCCACAAAATGAATCAAAAGCCTATTTATGTAACTGCAGAACCAGCCCCAAATCGGCCCTATCCTGTTTCTAAGGTACTGAGCTGTTTTCTAGATCCAGTGCTGAAGCCCCTTCACCATACTTTACCCTAAAGGGCCAAGTTCCAAAGCCCTCCAATGGAAACCCGCTCACCAGTGCTTCCACATACCAGCCTTCTTCCCCCAACTCAGGAAAGTTTGACTGAACCCCCAATCTGGGAGACAGATCTGAGCTCTGCTTCCTGTCTCCTTGCCGGCTGACCTCGCAATAAAGCTTTTATTTTCCTCAGAAGCCAATGCCACAGTATTGGCTTCTGTGTGCATTGGGCAGCAAGCCCTTTGCCGGGTAACAAATTCCTATTGCCATAAAATCAAGAGGATTTAGAAAGTAGTCACTCCCAATCCAGCTTTCAGGTCCTCTTGTCTCTGTAGTCATTCACAAATATATGTTTGATTGGTGATGGTACTGAGAATGCTAAAGAACTGGGTTCCTTGGTTTCCCTTCTTTCCTCCGCTGGTGACTGGCGCAGATTGAAGGAAGGTCAGGGACCCTGCAGACTTCACTCATGCCTGTGATGCCAAGCTTCTGGGCGCAGCAGTACAGAAGCCGGAGTTGTTCACAGAAAGATTAGATACCCAGAATGGTCAAAGAAGGGGTGGCTAAGATGACTCAGCAGATGGAAGCACCCTAGCAGGAGTGGCTGCATGTTTAAGTGCGTGTGCTCTGACTCTGAAACTGTACCTCATCTTTAATCTGGCCTTGACATTGTGTCCTTGTCTGACATAGCTAATATGAAACGCAGACCACCACCTCTGCTTGGCTAGGATAAATGCTAACCAACCAGGAAAAGGATTTAAAATGGTACAGGATTAGTCCTGCTCTTAGGAGATAATGGAAACATGTGTTCAAGCATCTTTAGCCTAGTGATCACCTGAGGGAAACGGTCTGAATTTGAGTCTGAATTCCTTGAAGCAGGCACAGCTGGTGCCCCTGCCACTATGACATGGGTGCCAAGGACTGCTGTGTTGCTAACATCTCTCTCACAGCAGCAGGAATGCAGTCGTGTTTAAGACCAAACATATATTACTGAGCGTCCAGGCTCTCAACTCATCAGTGGGGGACTTCCCTGGCAGTCCAGTGGTTAAGACTGTCCAGTGGTTAAGACTCCGTGCTTCCACTACAGGGGCTGAGGGTTCAATCCCTGGTCGGGGAACTAAGCTCCTGCATGCCACAAGGCGTAGCCAAACAAATAAGAGAATAAAAAAATAAAATCAACTCATCATTGGGCTTGTAAAGCCAGTGATTGACAAATTTGCTTAGCTGCCTATTGCAATCACCTGGGGAATTTAAAAAGACTGATGTCTGCATCCCTCCTTCACACATTCCTGGGATGGGGCCTGGGTGTGAGGATTTTTAAAAGCACCCAGATGATTCTATTGTGCAGCCATGGTGGAGACCCACTGCCCTAGAATGTCATTTAAAAACTGCTCAGGCCCAAGTTAGCATTTTTACTATACCCATTGATGAGCAGATTTTGTATATGTTCCAGGGTTATAAGGATCAAAGGAGATAATGTCTGTAAATTGCTCAGCACAGTTCTTGGCAAGAATAAGCTCTCAATAAATACTAATTCTTACTTGCCCCAACTGTGTGTATGTGCGTGCGCACGCGCGCACGCACACACACACACACACACACACACACACACACCCTGTATTACAACCCTACAATCAAACCATAAGTTAGTAAAGTTACAGGAATTTTCTAGTTAACTGAGGATCAATCTCAAATTTACTTTAAAAAAACTGTATTAAATTATTCTAAACTACAGTTGCCCACTTCTCTGCTTAAGGATGTAAAGTCTAACTGACAGTTTCTTCCTTGGACGTTTAAGTGTTGTTTTAGGACTGTCAGTGAGTCATAGTTTCTGTCTTCTACATGTCCATAGTACTAGGAGGTTCAAATATGAAAATTCAGGCCTTATTCAAAGGTGAGTGTTTTATTAAATCCTAGTTATTAATTTATTTTTTAGCAATATATCTCTCACAGTAGAAAGCCAAAATAAATTTGGTCAAAGTCCTGGCCAGTTAGATTAAAATAATGCTTTATTGTAGTTCTGAGTATTTTCACCATGAGACTGTGCTGTTGCATATGTGTTCATTTAAATCATGTTCAAACTTAAGAGAAATTGTACAAATTATGTTTTGATCAATGGAGTCATCTTGATTGATTTGCAGGTCAATATATTTTAAATCTCCTCTTCAAGGACATGGGCAGCACACTTTGAGAACAAAGGTGTCCCATTACCCGAAAAGGTCATGGCTATGTTGAGATATTCAGGAGGTGGGCAGGAGGGTGGACAGGATAAGCTGTACAGGGAGAGAAAGCAGCATGTGCGAGACCTTGAGGTATGACATACTTGGCATATCTGAGAAAGTGGAGGAAGAGTGTTCTGACAGACTCAAAAAGTGAAATGGAGCATATTCGCAGGGAGACTGGAGAGATACGAGGCTCAGGTCTGCATTTTTGTTAAGACTTGATTCCTCATGTTGAGTCTGAGCAGTGTGAGTACCTGACAAGGAGCTTTTTTGATTATAATGCAAGTGCCTGACATTGAGCCTTTGATTACCAAGACATCCATTTCAAAGACATCCACCTCAAATAAACGTATTGCCACCTGTATGACACAGCTCCTACCTAAGCAACTAGATAAGGACCCAGGCTGATCTACCCAGGAAGTTTCACTTTTAAAAGCCCTGGGTATCCTAGATAACTGAATGCTTGAGTGACCGCATTTTCCCTTCCTGCACCTTAATTTCTGCTCTTCTGTTTTAAATTCTCCAATAAAGAGTGAACCCACAAAGCCCTAGGCATGCTGCCATCAGCCCCAATAAAGGCAGAGCCCAAGATCCCCACTCTGTCTCTATCCGTGACCTTGCTCTATGGCCCTCAGGCATGCTCCAAACCCTCAATGGTTTATAAACCTTGTTTCTTCAAAGTTCCTTTGTTGCAGAGGTGCATGTTGCAACTGTAATAAAAACTACAGGAACCCGTCCAGCCCCAGCACTGGCTCTGGTTGGGGAAAGATCTGTGGGGACCCCAACACAAGTAGTACAGGCCTAGCTACGTGCCTCAGGTAGTCCTAGCCAATAGCATCACTATTGACAGGCTGAGACCTACGTGAAACACTGCGTTAGAGACATCCACCCATCCTCAATCTGTTTTGGCTAAGGGTTAACTATTTCCACAATAATTCTGTGTAACGAACCAGCCCAATACTTAGTGGCTTAAAACACAATTATTTATTCTCTCTCACACATCTGCGAGCTGGCTGGGAATCGGCTGATCTAGGCTGGGATCGGCTCTAAGCTGCAGGTTGGGGCCAGATTTACTCCACAAGCCTCTCATCTTCCCTGAACCAGTGGGCTACCTGGGGTAGCTTCTCTCATGGCCAGGCATGACTGCAATGGGCAAGCCTAACTGCACAAGGCATTTCGAGCCTCTGCATGAATCATGTCTGCTCATGTCCCTCTGGCCCAAAGTCAAGAGGCTGGGAAGTGCACTCTGTTCACAGTAGGAGGAAATACAGGTTTTAAGAGTTAAATGGCTGAAAGCACAGATGCAGAGAAGAGTGGGAAATCTGGGCTAAAATGTTAACCTACTAGATCCACCAAGGTGAGGTTTTGGTGATCACCTTATGCTGTCCTGGTCATCCAATGCCACATGTGCTATTTTCCTGTTAAGAGGTTAATATGACCTCTGTTGACCCTAATATGTCATCTGGCCCTTGTTCTCTTATGCTGCTGGAGTCATTCCCAAAAAAGAATAAGAACAGTGATCCCAATACATTTACTGCGGGAAGACATCTGGAGAGTTGTATTTGGTTTTCTTCAGTTTTCAGCTGGATGTTTGGCATTGTGTCAAAAGCTTTACTCTGAGAGGTTTAAGAAAGTGAGTCTATTTAGTGTGTTACTTCCTCTCCACTTTATAATAAAACACTAGAGTCTCACTCAAATGCCACCCCTTGGCTGCTTGCTGGGAACTATGTTACAAGGGAATGTGGATGTCGTAAGTTACCTTCTGATGCTCATTCACAAGAATAAATTCCCTCT
This sequence comes from Tursiops truncatus, assembly GCF_011762595.2. Taxonomy (NCBI): domain Eukaryota; kingdom Metazoa; phylum Chordata; class Mammalia; order Artiodactyla; family Delphinidae; genus Tursiops; species Tursiops truncatus. The sequence continues at coordinate 79,925,655 of NC_047040.1, read as the reverse complement.
TGAACCTAAACCAATTGGCTCACTTTAGAAATAATCCCATGCCTTGTTTTGTCACATGACAGTGAGATTCTAATATGCAGGAGATCCTTGTCTTCCTTGGATTTAACAACCACAGTTTCTACTATTTGCTAATGACCACTTGGTCAAGGCACGCAATCACTTGTCATTTTTATTGAGATATGTAGTTGAATCCCATCTATCCCCACCTTGGTGCCACAGTTTTGATCATGTGCTTTTCTTAGAGAATATTAACTTCAATAGAAGTGTTTGCAAATTTGGGACTTTTCCAGCTATCTTGGGATATAACCCTTGTGAATGCTGGGAGCTTTTCTTTATCTTTCTCTCTGAAAAGGAGAATGGCCTCTGAACTCAGTTCAGTGCTTCAAATAAAATAAAGCACAAACACCTCAGGGCACCTGTGGCATATATTTAGTGAATATTTATATATATGTTCACTAAATATGTAATGCATATATTATAATATACCACATATTATTTTTTGAAGTATTTTATACATTTTTTATTCCTGAGCTGGTTTTCTGCATCAATGAAGCATTTACAGATTGAACATATTAAAGTAACGTAAATAGAATAATAAGAAGCATAAAGATTAGAAAGGGTGGTGCTAAATTTTCATTATTTGATGATTATATTAATGCTAGAGAATGAGTAAAAACAACCATAACACCATTGCAATTAGAAATTCAGTTAGGTTGACTGTACAAGATTAATTGTCCTCAAAGTAAATTTTAAGAAAAGATAAACTACCTAGAAATAAATGCCCAGATCTATTTGAAGAAAAGTTTTAAAGTCTACTGTTGAAACCAAAAGGCTTAAATACATATCAAGAACTGACATGTTATTAGCTAAGAACAGTCAACTTTGTATAACTAGAACAGCGTTTCTCAACTGTATATTAGCCTCCACAGGACCCTTTTTAGACATATTTTTTCTTAATCTCTCTCTCTCCTGTTAAATTTTAATACCACAGATACACTAAATATCTGTTTATATACTATACATATACCTGTGCTTTACACAGAAAAAGAGTAAGTTTTTAAAAAAGTAAATTTTTTGACCTCCAAGAACCAGTCTTTGTCCCTTTAGGTGTAATATATCCTTGCTGAGAATGCATGAAATAGACCTTCTCCCTTAATTTATTCCTAACTTTAATTCAATACCAATCAAAATACCAACAATAATTTTTGATGCTGGATACACTGATTCAAACTTACAAGACTGGCTTGAAAAGTTTCAAAGTATAAGAATTCTGAGGGGGACTAGCTCTTCTATTAGGAGTATTAGACATATTGTAGAAAAAGTCATAAATATTGATATTATGTGATAGATTTTCCAGGATATACATTTTATAAGTAGAGCCAGTACATGGTGGAATTTAATATGTGATAAAAAGTGGATTATCAAACAAATGGATTTTGAACAACTGACTAGTCCAAAGAATGAGAATGGGGAGTTTATCTCTATTACACTCTTTACACCAAAATAAAGATGGTCGGGCTTCCCTGGTGGCGCAGTGGTTGGGGGTCCGCCTGCCGATGCAGGGGACACGGGTTCGTGCCCCGGTCCGGGAGGATCCCGCATGCCGCGGAGCGGCTGGGCCCGTGGGCCATGGCCGCTGAGCCTGCGTGTCTGGAGCCTGTGCTCCGCAACAGGAGAGGCCACAACAGTGAGAGGCCCGCATACCACAGAAAAATAAAAAAATAAAAAAAATAAAGATGGTCAAAGATTTTAACACAAAATGAGATACCACACAAGTATAGAAGAAAATATAGAAAAAAAATTCATACTTTCTTGGAGGGAAAGTCTGGACACAAAATCCAGAAGCCATAAAATTAATGACAAAAAAGTGTGCATTAAAATGAAAAAATTAATATTTGCATGGTTAAAAATACCAGAAATGAAGTTAAAAGGCAAACAACACACCAGAATAAAATATATTTGCATTGTGTGTATATATACAAAATGGCTAATATTCATAAGATATATTGAACTCTAATAAATCAATAATAAAAATACTAATGACTCCAGAAAAGTGGGCAACAGAAGAAATGGAAATGCAAATAACTTCAAAATGTAAAAAAAAAAGTGATCATCCACAGAATAAAACTTGAATGAACATTTTTCATGTATCAGAATGGCAAAGTTGAAAATATTTTGTAATATAACGTGTCATTGAGAATATGTAAAAACAAATTCTTACCCATTTTTAGTAAGGGTATAAATCAGCAAAGTCTCTTTTGCAAAAACAGTTGGTTAATTGCTATGAAAAGTAGAACATTACACACCCCTTGACTAATATTTTCAGATCTAAATATTTACGCTACAGATGTATTCATCCTTGTAGTTAAAGACATTTTTTCTAAAATGTTCACAACAGCATTTTTGTAATAGTGAAGAGTAAAATATCCAACGATAAAAGACTTCTTATACGATTTTGATACATTCATGTAATAGAATACAATGTAGCTATTAATGAAGAATGATTTCCAAGGCATTTTATGGGGGAAAAAAGCAAATTTACTGAAAATTATACAGTATTGATATTTGTGATAGTTAATGTTATATGTCAGGTTGTCCAGACCATGGCCTGCAGTTGTTTGTTCAAACACTAATCTAGTTGTTACTCTGAAGGTATTTGTAGATGTGATTAATATTTATAATTAGTTAACTTTAAATAAAACACATCACCCTTGATAACGTGGGTGGGCCTCATCCAATCAGTTGAAGGCCTTAAGAGTAAAACTGAGGTTTCTGGAAAAGAAGTTCTGCCTTATGACAGTTACATGTACTCTCACCTTAATTTCCAGCCTGCCCTATAAATTTCAGTTTTATGAATCCCCACAATTGGGTGAGCCAATTTCTTAAAAATCTTTCCCTCCCCTACACCCCTGTATATAAAGAGATTGGTTCTGTTTCTCTGGAGAATGCTGGCTGATACAGTAAGTTATTATATCTTTTAAAAAACTTGTACATGTTATGATTGTATATTCAGCAATTGCCTCTGGAGGGACATTTAAGAGATTAAGCCCAGTGGTTGTTTTTTAGGGGAGGTGGGGGGTTTAATTTATTTTATTGAAGTATAGTTGATTTACAATGTTGTGTTAATTTTCTGCTGTATAGCAAAGTGATTCAGTTATACATACATATATATATATATATATATATATATATATATATACACACACATACATATATATACATTCTTTCTCATAATTCTTTTCCATTATGGCTTATCACAGGATATTGAATATAGTTCTCTGTGCTATACAGTAGGACCTTATTATTTATCCATTCTATATATAATAGTTTGCATCTACTAATTCCAAATTCTCAATCCATCCCTTCCCCACTCCCTGTCCCATTGGCAACCACAAGTCTGTTCTCTATGTCTGTGGGTCTGTTTCTGCTTCATAGATAAATTGATTTGTGTTATATTTTAGATTCCACATATAAATGATATCATATGGTGTTTGTCTTTCTCTTTCTGACTTACTTCATTTAGTATGATAATCTCTAGGTCCATCCATGTTGCTGCAGATAGCATTGTTTCATTCCTTTTTATGGCAGAGTAGTATTCCATTGTATATATGTACCACATCTTCTTTATCCATTCATATCGATAGACATTTAAGTTGTTTCCATGTCTTGGCTATTGTGAATAGTACTGCAATGAACATACAGGTGCAGGTATCTTTTTGAATTATAGTTTTGTCCAGATATATATCCAGGAGTGGGATTGCTGGATCATATGGCAACTCTATTTTTATTTTTTTGAGGAACCTCTATACTGTTTTCCATTATGGCTGCACCAGTTTACATTCCCACCAACAATGTAGGAGGGTTCCCTTTTCTCCACACCCTCTCCAACGTATGTTATTTGTAGATTTTAAAATGATGGCCATTCTGACCGGTGTGAGGTGGTACCTCATTGTAGTTTTGATTTGCATTTCTCTAATAATTAGTGATGTTGAGCATCTTTTCATGTACCTTTTGGCCATTTGTATGTCTTCTTTGGAGAAATGTCTGTTTAGGTCTTCTGCCCATTTTTTGATTGGGTTGTTTGTTTTTTTGTTGTTGAGTTGTATGAGCTGTTTGTATATTTTGGAAATTATGCCCTTGTCAGTTGCATCATTTGCAAATATTTTCTGCCAGTCCATCAGCTGTCTTTTCACTTTGCGTGTGGTCTCCTTTGCTATACAAAAGCTTGTAAGTTTGATTAGGTCCCGTTTGTTTATTTTTGCTCTTATTTCTATTGCTTTAGGAGACTGACCTAAGAAAACACTGGTACAATTTATGTCAGAGAATGTTTTGCCTATGTTCTCTTCTAGGAGTTTTATGGTGTCCTGTCTTATATTTAAGTCTTAAAGCCATTTTGAGTTTATTTTTGTGTATGGTGTGAGGGTGTATTCTAACTTCATTGATTTACATGTGGCTGTCGAACTTTCCCAATACCACTTGCTGAAGAGACTATCTTTTTCCCATTGTGTATTATTGCCTCCTTTATTGAAGATTAATTGACCGTAGGTGTGTGTGTTTATTTCTGGGCTCTCTATTCTGAGGAACAGTGGTTGGTTAAACTTGTAACTCAACGTTTGGTTCCTAGCCCTGCAGTATCAAGTTGGGAGTGAGTTAGAAATGCAGAATCTGAGGCCCCACTTCAGGTCCATGGAATCAGATCTGCATTTTAACAAAATGCGGAATTTGAGAGGCACTGGCAAGGGGATTAGGGGCTGGGGGACATAGCTTCAGATGAAGGGTGGCCACTTCTTTAGCCTGGATTCCTGTGCACTGGTTGAACTTTCCTCTGTTCCCACTCGTCCTCCATCCTCTGCCTCTCCAACTCGCCCACGCAAGGTGACAACGACTCCCTGCCTCTCTCCTTACTCAGACCACTTCTGACATGCCTCCTATTGATGGCCTTTTCTCTTTCAGCTATTTTTTTTTCCTTTTTGGGAGTAAATTTTAGTACAAATTAATTTCTCCTAACTTCTTGGGATTTCCTACCCCCGGTGCTTGATGACTCCAATCTACATGAAACCCTGGAGCTTGGGGGCAGGGATGGGATGTGGAGAACAGACACTGTGTATTTGGCTGTGCTGCATTTTCCTCAAAAACTGTGGGGAGGATGCTGGGCTATCAAAGAGGGGGGATGGAATTTTTGTTACTGTTGTTTATGCTCATATTGTGTTTTAAGCAGAAGAAATTTTTTAAATATCTGAAGGTTTCATTTAATAACATGATTTATCAACAGATCTTGAAAAAATTTTAACTTGGAGAGCTTTTAAAAGTGGTGTAATTGAATGCAGAGATCAGTGAAAGATGAATTGATCTTATTAGAGGGCAGATTATCCAGTAGGGGCTCACCTGATTTAAAGAAAATCTATGACTTCAACAGGAAGAGAGGAAAGAAATATAAAAAAGATGACCTTGGGAAAAAAATCCAGCAGGAATAAAACCTGAAAACTTTGCTTGTTCTTATTGTTAAGCTATGGCTCTTATAATGTTTCCAAAGAATGAACGAGCCTGAAGCCTGATACAACTCAATACGACCTTAGAGTCTGTCTTCGAACAACTTTAAGGCCATTTGAAGAACTCGGCCCCCAAATGGATTCGTTAGGCTGCCCTATGGCTTAGAGAAATGAGTTTCCATTTTGCAGACGGCCTTCCCTGTTACTAAGCTCTAACTTCGATTCTCAAACACATTCTGCAGTGCATCACCTTCAAATGACCACCCTCAGTGTCAAAGACCTTCCTGTCTCCACTTGTTGAAGTGTTTTCTGAGCACTTTAGGCCTAGAGGCCAATCAAACCCCATCTGCCTAGCATAGTTCAGGGACACAGACATAACTCTGCAAGGCACTTCTTACTGCAGGCGGGGTAGGGCAGGTGGGAATGTTATGCTAATTTTAAATATTACTTATCTGAACCTTTTTATTCCCACAACCACAAAAAAACAGGCCCAAGCCTGGATTTGAATATAGAGTTACTCCAAAGAAGTGTACATTTATATTACTAGATAAGAACATTATTATAATATTGTAGCCCAGCTGACTCTGATGTTATCATGTAATGGCAGAGATCCTGTTAGCCAGGTACAGGATAATGGCTTATTTTTGGACTAGAAATTGTTGATACTTCAAAGAACTAATCTGTGCATTACCTCCAAAGCATGGGGAAGCCCAGTATTTTGATATATCCCTATGGTATATGTGAAGCTTTCCAGTTGTGGTTCACAAAGTTTATTTTTATACTAGTAAATTCCTTTTTCAAATGTAATTTTAGATAGAACCTCAACATTTAGAATAGAAAGTAAGCATGCTATTAAGGAGATAAGTGGGCCCAAACTGCTACCTAGCTCTAGTAAGTGCCTCTAACCCCATGATATGCTCTGAAGGACAATTATATCATCCGGGGGCTCCCTGGAATATCACTTGCAAACGGTCTAGATGAAAACCAGTTTTAATTTGGTGTTCCCAGTTTCCCTATTTTCTTAAGTTCTCCTGCTAGATCCATATCTTCTTGAATTCACAAGTTGTACTACACTCATAACAGTTGGGTTTATTTTTGAGATTGGGAGACTCTCACTTCTGAACGCCAAGCTTTTACTCTTGACCTTTTGAGTTAAAATCTTTCTAAAGTACATGGCACATTTCCTAGTGTCCTTAAACAGTGTGCTAAATGAATTTTAATCTTTTTTGGCTTGGAATCATCATTTTGGGAACTACAATATATACTATTATACTTGATAGTTAATACAATATAGTAGAAAGAGCACGGACTGGGTAGTCCATGGTATACACTGAACAACCCACTGAACAGCTGTGTCCTTAAGCAAATGATTGAACCTATCTTAGTTACTTAAAAACAAAACATATATCAGAATGACACCTAATTTTCAGAGTTGAATGTAAAAGTTGAATAGAATAATGCCTGCCACATAGTAAGTACCAAATCATTTGTAAGGAGAGTAAGGGAGGAGTTGATAAGACTGCTAGCTGTCCACCCAAATCCGTACTCCCCATTTAGAGACTGAATTTCCTGGCCCATAGATCTACCAAAGGAGAGGATTTACCATCACCATCATTCCAGGGCCTTCTTTGAGTGGAACTGTGGTGCATTTCTAGCTTGTACCAATACAAAAAGCTGACCCATTTCTGTTGCAAGGGTTTTTCCTCCTCTGTTGGCTGGGTATTGCAAACCTCTGAGGCCAGCAGTGTAAGGTGAGGGAGAGGCAGCAATACAACAGAGGGAGGTGATACAGAAAAACTTTTGCTATCCAGATCTGCTCAGGCCCAACTAGCACATGTACCATTTCTATCTAACAATAAACTACTGGGCCACCTGTCTGAGCTTGTGACTTGGGGAATCTGATGGAATCATGTAGTCTCAGATTACACAGTCACTCTGCTAGGCTAGGAGCTGATTTGACAACAGGGAGTAGTTTTATGCCACATGAGGCCCAGCCTTGTGCTAGACTGCTCATCTCTGCTGTGACTCTTCTATGGAGGAATGGCATCCAATCACCATGGATACCTCTAGAACCAATGTATCTGCTGAATCTTGTAGGCCAAGTGACAGGGCCAATTGTACTGCAACTAGAAATCAAGTGCCCCAGTTCTTCAATCCCATGCTAAGAGTCTGCTTTTTAGGGTTATTTTTAGGTATCAACTGTCTCAGTGTAAGTTTTTCTGGAAAAACACAGCCCAAGACAAAGGACTTGCATGCAAGTCACTAACTTTGGGAAGCAATCCCAAGGAACCGAGATCAGAGTCTGGGAAGAATGGAACTGGGAAGTAGGGGAAGCCAGTCTGTGGGTCATTCTCATGCTGCTCACATAGTGGGCGACTGGGCTCCATCTCGGCTTGGGAACTTCTGAGGGTGAACTGCAGTTTTGTTCACCCAAGCATCAGAGGGGGCTATTTGTCCACTGACTTTGCCTGGTGGGTCAAGTGTGACCTCCAGAAGTGATAAATCCAGGTTTGCTTTGCATAAGAATGGCCACGTGAGCTGCTTTTGGTGATCATGTGCAACACCAGAGAAGCATGAGGGCAGAGAGGGATCCTTGTGATGCAACCCAAGCAAGGGGCTTTCAGGTTACCTCCGCCTGAAGCCAGCGCTGCACCCACTAGAGTAAAAAAGCAGAAAGATGTACCTGAGGCAGGTAAGCTGTTTTCTTTAAACAAAATGGCTGCAGCAGCCATACTTTTTCAGTAAGAATTATAAAGTAATCACTATCGCTTTTGTACTTTGTGTAACTATTACTTTATTGTTATTAGCTATCATTTCTTCCTGCCATTCATGTGGTTTTCTGTGGCACTGTTTCAAACTCTCACTAACCTGTTTCACCTCTACCATGAGTTTGAAAACCAATTGGTTTTCATGGTTAGGATTTTGAGTAAATTAAAAGTAAATAGGCCCTGAGTGGAAGCCTGAAATAATTTTTTTTTTTAATTTTTAATTTTTACTTGTGGCTGCGTTGGGTCTTCGTTGCTGCGTGCAGGCTTTCTCTAGTTGTGGCAAGCCAGGGCTACTCTTTGTTGCGGTGCACAGACTTCTCATTGTGGTGGCTTCTCTTGCTGTGGAACATGGGCTCTAGGCGTGCAGGTTCAGTAGTAGCGGCTCGCGATCTCTAGAACACAGGCTCAGTAGTTGTGGCTCACAGGTTTAGTTGCTCTGCGGCATGTGGGATCTTCCCGGACCAGGGGTCTATCCTGTGTCCCTTGTGTTGGCAGGCAGATTCTTAACTACTGCGCCACCAGGGAAGTTCCCCGAAATAATTTTTAAAAAGCACATGAGGATGCTAAACTAAACTTACCATGGTAATTATTTCACTATATATGTAAGTCAGACCATTATGCTGTACATCTTAAATTATACAGTGAGGTATGTCAGTTACATCCCAATAAAACTGGAAAAAAAATCTAAGAAATGTATAGATGCACATGATGTTATGACTTTTGATATGTCTATTTAGCCTACATAATGGCCCTTTATTTCCTCTTAAATTTCTCATTCTCATGTTCTAGTTGGGTGAAATCGTCAGAGACCCAAATTATAAACTAACATGGGCTATTGTTTTGATTTAACATGGGCTGTTATCATGATCACATAGTATAATTTATTATTACTATTATTCTTTTTATTTTGTAATGAGGTAAAAATTTTAAAACTATGTCATATTATAGCATTTTGCTAATTATTATAGCTTTATTTTGTTATTCGAGTTATATCCAGTACACACATATGAAATTTGTACCAAATTAGTACAAATTAGTACCAATTCATTTTAGTTCAGGTTCAGTAAAAAAAAAAAATAAAGAACTGTTAAGCCATGCATAATACGATAATATATTATAAACAGAACTCCCAATACAGGATTCCTGATCTGTGTTCCCAGCAAAGAAAGATATTTATTTTGAAAATGAAGCATTTAAATCAAATATCTGCTTCCTCCAAAATGTTTTACAAAAAAGTAGTAGGGACAAAAATAATAATGGGGGAAAAGAAATAAATTGAACTTCAAATGGCTTTTATCTTTGGTACAGACTCTATTAGTTCAAATTAAGCAAAGATTAAAATGCAAATATTGATTTTGGTGTCAGCTGGATTTCCAGGGTCTTTGAAATGTTTAGAAAACAGTCTGCACATTTCATTTCCTTTTTTTTTTTTTTTTTTGGACAGCACACTGTTGCCAGCATTTCTTTGATTTGCACATCTGGAATCACTAAAACATACAGCTGGGAAGAACTGCCAGTGATACTTTGTTTTCTTGACTAGAATTAGAACCTTGGCCTTACCAAAGGGTAATTATCTGGGCAAGTTAATGATGAAATCTTGAGTGATGACAAGGTGGAGGCTCAAATAGTGGCGACCATGGGATTTGGAATTGAATTGATCACTATACTTCTCTGAATTTTATGAGACGCTGTGGAAGATATCACACTGCCTTTGTCAAACCTCCTGGGTCTCATGTCTGCTCACACACAGAGCAAGTCATGGCCTTCCACCTCTGAGGCTGATCACAGTCTTATCCACACAGGCAGCAGGTGAGAGAGGAGAGCATGGTGCACTCTCTTGCCAGCCATTCACCCCAAGTGCAAATACAAGACACACAAATCAACAGTGAAGTGCCATAAAGGAATCACCTTATGTCTCCAGCAAAAATAGCAAGAAAGAAGATGGAGACTTTACAAATTCAATGGATTAGAAATAGTCCAGGAGGGCAAAGAGGAAAATAATATGGCAGTGATTTTGTTTTAATATCTCCAAGCTTCTCTTAAAAAAAAGAACAGCTCATATAAAGAAATACTGATGAATATAGGAAGGTCAATTGCTTAAATGGTCTTTCCTTTTATGTCATTTAACAAACACCAGAGTGTAAATTGGTATAAACACTTTGAAAAAAATTTCTGGCAGTGCTTATGAAAGTTAAAGTAGGTATGACACAGCAATTTTTCTCCTGGCAACATGCCAAACAGAAATGAGAACCCAGAAGCACATCTAAGAGTGCTCATACTAGCTTTATCCATAACAGCCCCAAACGTAAATAATCTAAACATCTACCAGCAGTATAATGGGTTTATGCATTGTGGTCTAACCTCAGAATGGAATGTTCAAAGCAACAAAAAGAACAAAATACTGTTACACGGACTTCCCTGGTGGCGTGGTGGTTAAGAATCCACTTTCCAATGCAGGGGACACGGGTTCAATCCCTGGTCCGGGAAGATCCCACGTGCCGCGGAGCAACTAAGCCCGTGCACCACAACTACTGAGCCTGCACTCTAAAGCCCACGAGCTGCAACTACTGAGCCCATGTGCCACAACTACTGAAGCCCACACGCCTAGAGCCGCAACAAAGAGTAACCCCTGCTCACTGCAACTAGAAAACAACTAGAGAAACTAGAGAAAGCCCACACGCAGCAACAAAGACCCAATGCAGCCAAAAAATAAAATAAATATATGAATAAAAATTAAAAAAACAAAACAAAACAAATACTGTTACACACGGGAGCATGGGTGCATCTCATAGACATGATATTAAGTGAAAGAAGTCAGATACAAAACAGTACAATTCTATGATTTTATTTATATGAAATTCAAAAGTAAGCTAAACTCATCTACTGTGGTTAGAGGTAAGATCAGTAGTCAGCCTGAGGCGGGGATACAGACTGGTAGGGGATATAGGGAGCCTTATGGGGTGCCTGAAATGTTCTATATCTTGATCTTGGTGTTCATTACCCAAAAGTATACATACATGTGTTAAAATTCTCCAGGCTGTACACATGAGATCTGTGTCCTTTACTGTAAGGTGTATCTCAATTAGAAAGAAAAATCATAGGAGTGAATAATACATAATCAAAATGTGAAATTACTATTGAAATCAATGACACATTAAGCCATTATCTTATTTGAAGAAAATTCCCTATGAGAAGGATTCTTGAATTAATTATATAAACATTTCTGGACCCAAACATCCAGTGAAGTCATTTAAGTAGTCACCTTGGAGGCCGCTATTCAAACTACACTGACATTGCTTTGTAATTGTTGGAGCTCATTTTTTAGAAACTGTCTTCCTAGACTTTGGGATATTATTTTGAATATGCATAAGGGGTCAGATATTTGTCCTCTGAAAGTGTCCCAAGTTTTTACTACATATAAATAATTTGGAACCACTTTGGGCTGTACAGAGGATTTACAGTATGACTAATAACATTTTTGTTGTTCAATAATCAATCGGGTGTGGTTGACTAAAAAATGAGGGTAATTATGTCATCTGGCTCCAGAAATATTCCTAAGGTTGACTCCAAAAATGATTCCAAAAATGTGCAGACTTTTGTTAGCATCAGTGTTAAAAGTTTCATGGCTTATTGAAGCCTCACATGTTCGCACGGTCAGAAGGAACTTGGCTCTCAGAACCCAAACAAGTCCAAATCCAGAAAACGAAGTAACTTCATATTTATTTCAGCAATTCCGACAGGAGTTTACCATTGTATACCTTTGTTCTCAGGAGGTGTCGCCACCTTAGTTTACTGTAGGGTAGTGAAATAAGCCTAAGAGCTTCCTCTCTAAATACATCTCATTTCTGTTTTGAAGAGACAGATGCCTGCTCTTGCCTTCAGGAGGGCTGGGGTTTATAGCAGTGACATATAAGTCACTTTACCTACGGTTTTCAAATCATCGATTTTGTTTAACCATCTAAATATACATTCTTTATTTTCACATCTTTCAAGATTATCTTGTCATTCTCACCCTGCTATTTGAAAAAGCCTTGACAGAGCCCGCAGATAAGGTTTCCCATTTCACTACTTCCCTGCAGGGTGATATTGAAAGAGATGTCTGATCTTTCTTGGTCTCAATTTCTTTGTTTGTGAAATAATGATGATATAATGCTACCTTGCCAGATTACTGGGGAGTGTTTACAGAGCATTCTTGGCTAAAGATCAGGGGAGAGTCCCTTCTCTTTTCTAGGTCCTCCCTTAATTAATTTGCTCATTTTATAAGCATTGAGAGAAAATTTCAAAACTCCGAGATGAAACAAAAAGGATTTTCTACAAGCTCTTTTAGTTTCTGCTCTTGATAATATTAGCTATTATTCACGTATTTCTCACTTTGGATTCACAGCCATCCCTCTGTCGGGAGGTTTCTTTCTTTGAATTATATTGAAAAGTTAAAGCAGTAAAGAGGCTGACAAAGATGACACAGGTACCTTCTGGTCTCACTTCACTGGGAAGTAGATGATCCACTTCCCTCTCTTATACCTGAATGATTGACAGTGACGACATCCAATCCCATCTCATTTCTTATATGGGGCCCTGAGGTGAGGACTTCCTGTCTTTTCTAACAGAAATATGGCAAAATATCGGCATGTAATAGTTCTCACGACAGAGCAAGGTATAAATATTTTGATGAACATCTCATGTTTTCATTCTCTCTCCTTTATGTAACTTATATAAAGCTTTTCTATTGATGGAGAATGGATGGATGCAATGCTTTTAAAGTTTTAATACATTTTGATTTGAGGCTGTCTGGTTCATCTACATCAGAGCAAAGCTTTAACTTCCTAGGCATAAATTCATTTAGGTCATCAACTCAGACCGCCATTTAGGAGGATTATTCCAATCACTAACAGATATTTTCTTTGTTGTTGAGTTTACTTAATTTCCCAATCTATGATCTCTCCTTCTTGCATTAGTTTCTTAAATAGAGTCAGATCAGATTGTTTCATTTTACAAGTTAAAACTATCCATGAACTGAAATGTGTCCCAATTCACCTCAGGTTTCAGAACCAAGGGTGACAATCCTAGCCGTATAAACATCAAACCAAAATACCATATACCCTTACGAGGTATGCTATTTTCCTTCCCATGAGAGTGCAATAAATTTGGGCTTCCTAGCTTTATAGGCTCTAGTAGGCCCTGAGAGAACACCAGTTGGTTTAATTAAAATGCACACATGTAATTACTAAACCTAATGCTAAAACTATACAGTCTTGTATTACGTTCAAATCAGTGGTCTGATAGGACAGCAAGTGTCCCTTAAAGTGATGCCAGCTTTTTGTTTGTTTGATTTTGAGTTTGGTTTTGGTTTTTGTTTTAACAAGAAATGCAGTCAATAGAATTCTAGGACTCCCAGGTTAAACCAGTAAAACAAGCCAACTGGAGTCATGGGTGTACACACAGAGACCTGCTGACAAGCCAAGGGGTACAAACGTAGCATAATTGGTAAAAATGAAGTAAGTGAACTGGTAACTTCTAAAGGTAGCAACTGGGCAATGTGATTTTTCTAGCAGAACTCACTCCTTCTTGGAGATGGGATGTCATATATAAGAATACCCTAAAATCTGAAAGTACATTTTTGGTCGCACATATTCATTCTCTAACCATTGCTATGTTTCTTTCTGAATGAACCTGCACATTGAAAGCCATGACTCAAGTTGAAGAGCATTTCTGCTTGTTTATTGTAAGATTCTTCATGGCTATGGTTACCATACCTAGTTCTTATCTTCATTTCCCTGAGCAAGGGGGGCTTGTGGGATGGCCCAATTGCCTACATCAGTGGATGTCAAAGAGTGAGTGCCTCCTCGTGGGTTCCCTCAATTCTCTCACAATGGGCTGGAGCTGATTCTTTCCACAGGAAGTGGTCAAGATTCCCAATGTTTATTCCAGTTGGATGGCCTCAAGCAATTAGGATATGCTTTAAATACTAAAGAGCCACATAGATTTATACAGAAACTTGAAAAGAAACTTAAACTATCTACTTTACATGCTTCACATTTCTAGGCCCCTAATGGGCTCAAAATATTGAGCGTTTCTTTTTATAATTTTATTTTATTTTTACATCTTTATTGGAGTATAATTGCTTTACAATGGTGTGTTAGTTTCTGCTTTATAACAAAGTGAATCAGTTATACATATACATATGTTCCCATATCTCTTCCCTCTTGCGTCTCCCTCCCTCCCACCCTCCCTATCCCACCCCTCCAGGCGGTCACAAAGCACCGAGCTGATCTCCCTGTGCTTTGCGGCTGCTTCCCACTAGCTATCTACCTTACGTTTGGTAGTATATATATGTCCATGCCTCTCTCTCGCTTTGTCACAGCTTGCTCTTTCTCCTCCCCATATCCTCAAGTCCATTCTCTAGTAGGTGTGTGTCTTTATTCCTGTCTTACCGCTAGGTTCTTCATGACATTTTTTTTTCTTAAATTCCATATGTATGTGTTAGCATACGGTATTTGTCTTTCTCTTTCTGACTTACTTCACTCTACTGTATGACAGACTCTAGGTCTATCCATCTCATTACAAATAGCTCAATTTCGTTTCTTTTTATGGCTGAGTAATATTCCACTGTATATATGTACCACATCTTCTTTATCCATTCATCCGATGATGGACACTTAGGTTGTATCCATCTCCGGGCTATTGTAAATAGAGCTGCAATGAACATTTTGGTACATGACTCTTTATGAATTATGGTTTTCTCAGGGTATATGCCCAGTAGTGGGATTGCTGGGTCATATGGTAGCTCTATTTGTAGTTTTTTAAGGAACCTCCATATTGTTCTCCATAGTGGCTGTACCAATTCACATTCCCACCAGCAGTGCAAGAGTGTTCCCTTTTCTCCACACCCTCTCCAGCATTTATTGTTTCTAGATTTTTTGATGATGGCCATTCTGATTGGTGTGAGATGATATCTCATTGTAGTTTGATTTGCATTTCTCTAATGATTAATGATGTTGAGCATTCTTTCATGTTTTTGTTGGCAGTCTGTATATCTTCTTTGGAGAAATGTCTATTTAGGTCTTCTGCCCATTTTTGGATTGGGTTCTTTGCTTTTTGGTTTTGAGCTGCATGAGCTGCTTGTAAATTTTGGAGATTAATCCTTTGTCAGTTGCTTCATTTGCAAATTTTTCTCCCATTCTGAGGGTTGTCTTTTGGTCTTGTTTATGGTTTCCTTTGCTGTGCAAAAGCTTTGAAGTTTCATTAGGTCCCATTTGTTTATTTTTGTTTTAATTTCCATTTCTCTAGGAGGTGGGTCAAAAAGGATCTTGCTGTGATTTATGTCATAGAGTGTTCTGCCTATGTTTTCCTCTAAGAGCTTGATAGTTTCTGGCCTTACATTTAGGTCTTTAATCCATTTTGAGCTTATATTTGTGTATGGTGTTAGGGAGTAATCTAATCTCATACTTTTCCATGTACCTGTCCAGTTTTCCCAGCACCACTTATTGAAGAGGCTGTCCTTTCTCCACTGTACATTCCTGCCTCCTTTATCAAAGATAAGGTGACCATATGTGTCTGGGTTTATCTCTGGGCTTTCTATCCTGTTCCATTGATCTATCTTTCTGTTTTTGTGCCAGTACCATACTGTCTTGATTACTGTAGCTTTGTAGTATAGTCTGAAGTCAGGGAGCCTGACTCCTCCAGCTCCATTTTTCGTTCTCAAGATTGCTTTGGCTATTCAGGGTCTTTTGTGTTTCCATACAAATTGTGAAATTTTTTGTTCTAGTTCTGTGAAAAATGCCAGTGGTAATTCGATAGGGATTGCATTGAATCTGTTGATGGCTTTGGGTAGTAGAGTCATTTTCACAATGTTGATTCTTCCAATCCAAGAACATGGTATATCTCTCCATCTCTTTGTATCATCCTTAATTTCTTTCATCAGTGTCTTATAATTTTCTGCATACAGGTCTTTTGTCTCCTTAGGTAGGTTTATTCCTAGATATTTTATTCTTCTTCTTGCAATGGTAGATGGGAGTGTTTTCTTGATTTCACTTTCAGATTTTTCATCATTAGTATATAGGAATGCCAGAGATTTCTATGCATTAATTTTGTATCCTGCTACTTTACCAAATTCATTGATTAGCTCTAGTAGTTTTCTGGTAGCATCTTTAGGATTCTCTATGTATAGTATCATGTCATCTGCAAACAGTGACAGCTTTACTTCTTCTTTTCCAATTTGTATTCCTTTTATTTCTTTTTCTTCTCTGATTGCTGTGGCTAGGACTTCCATAACTATGTTGAATAACGGTGGTGAGAGTGGGCAACCTTGTCTTGTTCCTGATCTTAGTGGAAATGGTTTCAGTTTTTCACCATTGAGGATGATGTTGGCTGTGGGTTTGTCACATATGGCCTTTATTATGTTGAAGAAAGATCCCTCTATGCCTACTTTCTGCAGAGTTATCATAAATGGGTGTTGAATTTTGTCGAAAGCTTTCTCTGCATCTATTGAGATGATCATATGGTTTTTCTCCTTCAATTTGTTAATATGGTGTATCACGTTGATTGATTTGCGTATATTGAAGAATCCTTGCTTTCCCGGAATAAACCCCACTTGATCATGGTGTATGATCCTTTTAATGTGCTGTTGGATTCTGTGTGCTAGTATTTTGTTGAGGATTTTTGCATCTATGTTCATCAGTGATATTGGACTGTAGTTTTCTTTCTTTGTGACATCCTTGCCTGGTTTTGGTATCAAGGTGATGGTGGCCTCATAGAATGAGTTTGGGAGTGTTCCTCCCTCTGCTATATTTTGGAAGTGTTTCAGAAGGATAGGTGTTAGCTCTTCTCTAAATGTTTGATAGAATTCGCCTGTGAAGCCATGTGGTCCTGGGCTTTTGTTTGTTGGAAGATTTTTAATCACAGTTTCAATTTCAGTGCTTGTGATTGGTCTGTTCATATTTTCTGTTTCTTCCTGATTCAGTCTTGGCACGTTGTGCATTTCTAAGAATTTGTCCATTTCTTCCAGGTTGTCCATTTTATTGGCATAGAGTTGCTTGTAGTAATCTCTCATGATCCTTTGTATTTCTGCAGTGTCAGTTGTTACCTCTCCTTTTTCATTTCTAATTCTGTTGATTCGAGTCTTCTCCCTTTTTTTCTTGATGAGTCTGGCTAATAATGGTTTATCAATTTTGTTTATCTTCTCAAAGAACCAGCTTTTAGTTTTATTGATCTTTGCTATTGTTTCCTTCATTTCTTTTTCATGTATTTCTGATCTGATCTTTATGATTTCTTTCCTTCTGCTAACTTTGGGGTTTTTTTGTTCTTCTTTCTCTAATTGCTTTAGGTGCAAGGTTAGGTTGTTTATTCGAGATGTTTCCTGTTTCTTAAGGTAGGATTGTATTGCTATAAACTTCCCTCTTAGAACTGCTTTTGCTTCATCCCATAGGTTTTGGGTCGTGGTGTCTCCATTGTCATTTGTTTCTAGGTATTTTTTGATATCCTCTTTGATTTCTTCAGTGATCACTTCATTATTAAGTAGTGTATTGTTTAGCCTCCATGTGTTTGTATTTTTTACAGATCTTTTCCTGTAACTGATATCTAGTCTCATAGCATTGTGGTCAGAAAAGATACCTGATACAATTGCAATTTTCTTAAATTTACCAAGGCTAGATTTGTGACCCAAGATATGATCTATTCTGGAGAATGTTCCATGAGCACTTGAGAAAAATGTGTATTGTGTTGTTTTTGGATGGAATGTCCTATAAATATCAATTAAGTCCATCTTGTTTAATGTATCATTTAAAGCTTGTGTTTCCTTATTTATTTTCATTTTGGATGATCTGTCGATTGGTGAAAGTGGGGTGTTAAAGTCCCCTGCTATGAATGTGTTACTGTCGATTTCCCCTTTTATGGCTGTTAGTATTTGCCTTATGTATTGAAGTGCTCCTGTGTTGGGTGCGTAAATATTTGCAATTGTTTTATTTTCTTCTTGGATCGATCCCTTGATCATTATGTAGTATCCTTCTTTGTCTCTTCTAATAGTCTTTATTTTAAAGTCTATTTTGTCTGATATGAGAATTGCTACTCCAGCTCTCTTTTGGTTTCCATTTGCATGGAATATCTTTTTCCCTCCCCTTACTTTCAGTCTGTATGTGTCTCTAGGTCTGAAGTGGGTCTCTTGTAGACAGCACATATATGGGTCTTGTTTTTGTATCCATTCAGCCAATCTGTGTCTTTTGGTGGGAGCATTTAGTCCATTTACATTTAAGGTAATTATCGATATGTATGTGCCTATTCCCATTTTCTCAATTGTTTTGGGTTTGTTATTGTAGGTCTTTTCCTTCTCTAGTGTTTCTTGCCTAGAGAAGTTCCTTTAGCATTTGTTGTAAAGCTGGTTTGGTGGTGCTGAACTCTCTCAGCTTTTGCTTGTCTGTAAAGGTTTTAATTTCTCCATCAAATCTGAATGAGATCCTTGCTGAGTAGAGTAATCTTGGTTGTAGGTTTTTCTCCTTCATCACTTTAAATATGTCCTGCCACTCCCTTCTGGCTTGCAGAGTTTCTGCTGAAAGATCAGCTGTTAACCTTATGGGGATTCCCTTGTGTGTTATTTGTTGTTTTTCCCTTGCTGCTTTTAATATGTTTTCTTTGTATTTAATTTTTGACAGTTTGATTAATATGTGTCTTGGCGTATTTTGCCTTGGATTTATCCTGTATGGGACTCTCTGTGCTTCCTGGACTTGATTAACTATTTCCTTTCCCATATTAGGGAAGTTTTCAACTATAATCTCTTCAAATATTTTCTCAGTCCTTTCCTTTTTCTCTTCTTCTTCTGGAACCCCTGTAATTCGAATGTTGGTATGTTTAATGTTGTCCCAGAGGTTTCTGAGACTGTCCTCATTTCTTTTCGTTCTTTTTTCTTTATTCTGCTCTGCAGTAGTTATTTCCACTCTTTTATCTTCCAGGTCACTTATCCGTTCTTCTGGCTCAGTTATTCTGCTATTGATCCCATCTAATGTATTTTTAATTTCATTTATTGTGTTGTTCATCATTGTTTGTTTCATCTTTAGTTCTTCTAGGTCTTGTTAAATGTTTCTTGCATTTTGTCTATTCTATTTCCCAGATTTTGGATCATCTTTACTATCATTATTCTGAATTCTTGTTCAGGTAGACTGCCTATTTCCTCTTCATTTGTTAGGTCTGGTGGGTTTTTATCTTGCTCCTTCATCTGCTGTGTGTTTTTCTGTCTTCTCATTTTGCTTATCTTCCTGTGTTTGGGGTCTCCTTTTTGCAGACTGCAGGTTCATAGTTCCCGTTGTTTTTGGTGTCTTTCCCCAGTGGCTAAGGTTGGTTCAGTGGGTTGTGTAGGCTTCCTGGTGGAGGGGACTAGTGCCTGTATTCTGGTGGATCAGGCTTGATCTTGTCTTTCTGGTGGGCAGGTCCACGTCTGGTGGTGTGTTTTGGGGTGTCTGTGGACTTATTATGATTTCAGGCAGCCTCTCTGCTAATGGGTGGGGTTGTGTTCCTGTCTTGCTAGTTGTTTGGCATAGGGTGTCCAGCACTGTAGCTTGCTTGTCGTTGAGTGAAGCTGGGTGCTGGTGTTGAGATGGAGATCTCTGGGAGATTTTCACTGTTTGATATTATGTGGATCTGGGAGGTCTCTTGTGGACCAGTGTCCTGAAGTTGGCTCTCCCACGTCAGAGGCACAGCACTGACTCCTGGCTGTAGCACCAAGAGCCTTTCATCGACACGGCTTTGAATAAAAGGGAGAAAAAGTAGAAAGAAAGCATTAGTAGAAGTAGAAAGAAAGAAAGAAAGAAGGGAGGGAGGGAGGGAGGGAGGAAGGAAGGAAGGAAGGAGGGAAGGAAGGAAAAGAAAGAAGATAAAGTAAAATAAAATAAAGTAAGATAAAATATAATAAAGTTATTAAAATAAATAATAATTATTAAGAAAAAAATTTTAAGAAAAAAACGGACAGATAGAACCCTAGGACAAATGGTGGAAGCAAAGCTATATAGACAAAATCTCACACAGAAGCATACACATACACACTCTCAAAAAAAGGAAAAGGGGAAAAAATCATAAATCTTGGTCTCAAAGTCCACCTCCTCAATTTGGGATGATTCGTTGTCTATTCGTATATTCCACAGATGTAGGGTACCTCAAGTTGATTGTGGAGCTTTAATCTGCTGCTTCTGAGGCTGCTGGGAGAGATTTCCCTTTCTCTTCTTTGTTCGCACAGCTCCCAGGGGCTCAGCTTTGGATTTGGCCCCGCCTGTGCGTGTAGGTCGCCGGAGGGCGTCTGTTCTTCGCTCAGACAGGATCGGGTTAAGGAGCTGCTGATTGGAGGGTTCTGGCTCACTCAGGCCGGGGGTGGGGGGGGGGAGGGAGGGGCACGGAGTGCGGGGCAGGCCTGCGGCGGCAGAGGCCAGCGGCTGCAGAGGCCAGCGTGACGTTGCACCAGCCTGAGGCGCGCCGTGCGTTCTCCCGGGGGAGTTGTCCCTGGATCCCGGGACCCTGGCAGTGGCGGGCTGCACAGGCTCCCCGGAAGTGGGGTGTGGAGAGTGACCTGTGTTCACACACAGGCTTCTTGGTGGCGGCAGCAGCAGCCTTAGCGTCTCATGCCTATCTCTGGGGTCTGTGCTTTTAGCCGCGGCTCGCGCCCGTCTCTGGAGCTCCTTTAAGCAGCGCTCTTAATCCCCTCTCCTCGCGCACCAGGAAACAAAGAGGGAAGAAAAAATTTCTTGCCTCTTCAGCAGGTCCAGACTTTCCCGGACCACCTCCTGGCTAGCCGTGGCTTACTAACCCCCTGCGGGCTGTGTTCACGCCACCAACCCCAGTCCTCTCCAGGCGCTCCGACGGAAGCCTGAGCCTCAGCCCCCAGCCCTGCCAGCCTCGGCGGGTAAGCAGACAAGCCTCTCGGACAGGTGAGTGTCGGTCGGCCCTGGTCCTCTGTGCGGGAATCTTTCCGCTTTGCCCTCTGCACCCATGTTGCTGTGCTCTCTTCTGCGGCTCCGAAGCTTCCCCCCTCCGCCACCCGCAGTCTCCGCCCGCGAAGGGGCTTCCTAGTGTGTGGAAACCTTTCCTCCTTCACAGCTCCCTCCCACTGGTGCAAGTCCCATCCCTATTCTTTTGTCTCTGTTTATTCTTTTTTCTTTTGCCCTACCCAGGTACGTGGGGAGTTTCTTGCCTTTTGGGAGGTCTGAGATCTTCTGCCAGCGTTTAGTAGGTGTTCTGTAGGAGTTGTTCCGCATGTAGTTGTATTTCTGGTGTATCTGTGGGGAGGAAGGTGACCTCCACGTCTTACTCTTCCGCCATCTTCCCCTCGTTCTTCTGAGCATTTCTTTCTCTGGTAATAGTCTAAATAACCCAGATCTGAGGTATAAAAAAAGCAGTTACTCTGAAGTCTTCACCCCTCAAAATACCAGTGAATTCTACTGAATATCCTGCCATGTTAATAGAAATACTTGGTGTAAAATTAGGTACTACTGAACATACTTTTTTGTGTGTGTGTGTGGTACGCGGGCCTCTCACTGTTGTGGCCTCTCCCATTGCGGAGCACAGGCTCCGGACGTGCAGGCTCAGCGGCCATGGCTCACGGGCACAGCCGCTCCACGGCATGTGGGATCTTCCTGGACCGGGGCACGAGCCTGTGTCCCCTGCATTGGCAGGCCCACTCAACCACTGCGCTACCGGGAAGCCCTGAACATACTCTTTTACCCTGTTTTTATACTATTTTTCTGGTACTGGTTTAGGATGTATATGGACATATTATAACTAGCATTTGTTCCAATCCAGTGATTACCTTCCACAATCAATAAAACATTCAATCTTTTCCAAGATGAATTGTATTCCTGTACAATCAAGTCTCTACTAACAGATAATGATCAAGCATAGGATTTGTTGTATAGAAACAGATATCAGAAGTCCATGGTTGGTCTCCACGTGCAGCCCTCTCCACGAAGGACTACAAAACAGACTCAGTCTCCTCCAGACTTCTGCAGAAGAGGTTGAGATATGCTACAAATTGACTTATTTCCCACCAAAGAGAAATTTCTTGCATTCCAGGTTCTAAACAGTGCAGAACAGCAGTAGGCCAGGGTGATTCTAGGGAAGTAATGTTGTAA
This sequence comes from Tursiops truncatus, assembly GCF_011762595.2. Taxonomy (NCBI): domain Eukaryota; kingdom Metazoa; phylum Chordata; class Mammalia; order Artiodactyla; family Delphinidae; genus Tursiops; species Tursiops truncatus. Next base: position 79,903,296 of record NC_047040.1, on the reverse strand, counting down.
CTTCAGCCTTGGGAAGTAATAGCTTTTATCAGAAGTAATGGGATTATGGGAACTGAATTTAAAAAAGATACACTGAAGGCCTTATGACTTGGTGTCCCTCTGAGTTGTATTTCTACTGAGATTCAGACATCTAGTAGCTATGCTATTCTAGAAATCCAGCTCAGCTGGACCCCTAGAAACATTTCAAAAGCCCCATGCCACCACATCGTGTTCAGAGCAGTGACCTGGAGAAGTTGCTCTTGGTTTGGGTAATATGGCTGTAAGGGTGTACACAGTGACTCATATAGCATCCAAAGGTATTTAGTTGATTGGGCCAACACTAATTCTGATTTCCTTGTAGAAATCTGAAGAAAGGTCCACCCAACCAATAAATATCTATGCTTCTCTAGAGGTAATTTCCAAAACAAGAACTCTCAGGGAGATTTCCTGAATTAGTGACACATCTCCTTTCAGACTTACATTCAATAGAAGACAGAGCTTCAAACACTCCTGTCTCTGAAGTGCCTCTAATCAGTATACATTCAATAGCCTAAGTTAGTAATATGTTAATCAAGTGTAAGACACCAGTTTAAATCACACCATGATAACGTATGCAAAGACTAGCACAGAACCAATAAGTGTTGGTCCTCTTACTTTGCTCCTAGTAAACTCAGAGAGCTGATGTGAGTATTGTTATCAAAATGAGTTAAGTATATAAACGCATGCCATTGAATATGTCAGTATAAAATTTTAAGATAATGTTATTCTGCTGGTTTTTTGTCCCACTGAACTAAAAAAATATAAGTAATCATTTAGCAGATTTACTTGGACTCTCTCATGCAATTAGTTGTCAGTTCATCAATATTATTCAGCAAAAATTCATTCCGATTATAATCATTACTAATAATCTAATATCTGTACAAAATGTCCTGGATTATTCATCAGTATTTTATGTATTTATAACTTTGAAAACTAGAAACAATTTAGTTGCCCAACAACAGGGGACTGGTTAAAGAAAATTATGGTGCTATTCAATAATTAAATCATGCTAGAAGATAATATTTCATAATCTAGGAAAATAATCATGATTTATTTTTAGGTAAGAGAAACAGATTCCAAAGTCTAGGTAGAGCATATATCTAAAAAACTACACACACACACACACACACACACACACACACACAGAGATAGATAAGAAATTTTTTTAAAGACTTGTAAGAGATATACAAAAATATTAAAAGTATAGAAATTCTGGATTTAAAAAAATGTTCACAGCTGTGCTTTAATATAGTGTGTATATTTCCCACAATGAATATACATTACCTTACATAATAGGAAAAAACAATTATTCAAAAAGAAAATAATCAACATAATGAAAACAGCTAGTCAAACTGGCCATGAGATTGTGTAAGCAAAACACCTGGCTGATTGAATTTTCCAGTTTTCCACCAGTTGTTTGGATTATGTGATCATAGCTTCATTTGTTAGTTTAGAAGCACAGACTTCCAGAAAGTCCAAACAAAGAAGATATAGACAACCAGAGCAGAGGTTGTTAACTTTTCCATTAGAGCCAACATCTGATTCCCTTGTCTCGTGACTCTCCAGCCCAGGATGAGTTTCTATCTCTGTGTATCAGTTAACTGTGAGTAGGGCTGCATGAGTGTTTGTGGTAGAGGTGGCCTGGTGGTCTTGTGGGTGGTGAGTGGTCACAGGCAGATGTCCAAGAAATCCAGATGTTAAGGACGATCACTGATAGTAAAGATACTGGGGTATTTCGTATCCTTATGACAGAGGAGCCACAACAAAACAACAGTGAAAAGCAAGTGGCTACAGGAAGATAGTCATCTGAAGGGTAAGGTCAAATCATTTTTGCATATCATAGACAATCAAGACTGAGCCACATACCAGGCACTTTTTCAATTTCCCCTTACTTAACCCCAACTAAAAATCAAAATTTTCTGAGACATCAGCCCAAAACAGAAAATAAATGGTACTTGTCCTTTTGCCACAGATTCAATTACCATCACTAAATCATGTTTAATTTACTTGTATTGGGTGGATTGTTTCTGTACTATCCTTTTTCCTTTTGAGAAAGTCAGTGAACATATAGGTGTCCTAGTAGGTGCCGATCTCTTTCTTTTTCATTGTCTGCCCTTTTTTCTTTTTTCATTTCACTACCTTATTTTAATTGAAAGAACCTTTGAATACACATTTTCTAAGGGCAGTCACAACACTTTCTACCAAGAAATGTTGTAGACATTCAATGTAAGTGAGAAATGCTAGAGACCCTTTTTGAAATACCACATCTTAATAAAATATTGCCATATATTTGTTCATCATATTTGCTTGTCATTTTTTGTTGTCTAAAAAAAAGCGTATATAAAGTACATGGCCACAGAGACTTAGCTGATCATCTCCAGGTCTCAACAAAACATGGTCACTTGCCTCTCCACCATTACCTGCTTCTCCTGCAGGCATGGTAGGATAGAGGCATATAGAGAAATCATGGGTGGACAGAGATAAAACCCTAACCTATGGATGTAGGTCTGGCCTTGGGTGCTTGGGATGGAACCATGCTTTTAAAGCAAGATATTAAGTATGACTGAAGGGACCTTCTGATCAAAACAATGCTATTCCATTATCTAAAGAGTCAGCAAGGTGTAGACAAAAACAAAGTTAAAGGATTTCTTTGTTAAAGCTGGGCTTCAGAACTGTATCTGCTAGCTAGTTGTCAGCTACCCCTAGGGAGGTCATTTACCTCCAAGACGCGTGGAGTGGAGACAATGATGTCCTTCTTGCTGTCCTATAACATAGGTAACATGCAGCTACATACCTTGCCCCCTATGCCATCCCTACCCCCAGCATTCTTGATTTCCCCTGTTAAAGTCCATTTTTCCTTTAATCCATAGCACTTTCCAGCTTATAATATAGTATATAAAGTATTTATTATATTTTTTATAGTTTCCTCCTACCAGAATATAAGACCCATGAAGACAGTGCTATTGTTAAGTTTGTTCACTGATCTACCACCAGCACCCAGAACAGTGCCTACATTATAATAGGTGCTCATTACATGTTTCTTAAATGTATGAATGAATGCCTTATGTGTACCACATACTCAATGAGATATTGTATGAGTCTGTACATGTAAATCATTATTTTTTATTAGACAGCTGACTTCTGAGATGAATTCTATAGTGTGACTTCCTTCATTAAGTTTGCCAGAACATACTCGGGAAAGATTTGTATAATTCTCTTCCAAAAATTCTAGGGATCCTCCTTCTGGTCCTGAATATTTCTGTCTTCCCTGAACTGACATTGAGCTCTGAAGATCAAAGCAAACTTCCTGCTTTAAATTGTGTTACACTCTACACCAGTGTCTCTCTAGGACTGGGGACTTACAAAAAATTTAGGAAAGTATTTTCTTTCTTTGAGGCAATCAAGAGATTATTTTTTACGTGTAGTGGGATAATTTGTATTTACTGAGATATTTGAGATGTTAATTTATGTTTTGCTTTTATTGTTGTCAAAGAAAACGTATGGGATGAATTTGTGGCTTTTTTCTCTATCTTTCTCCTTTTTCTAGTTCTTAAGAAGGAAGCTAGACCTTTGCCCCTCCTTTCTTTCAGGTGTTAGCTCAAAAAGCAATATCTTCTGGTAAACAGTTTTCCCCCTACAAGTTGTGACAGCCTAAGCTTTTTATGGAGTACACCAGACATTGCAGAGGGGTTGGGAGGAGAGGGTTTCCGACGGGTTGAGGAAAGACTGAGGGGTGGGAATCACAAATTGTCTAGGGTCTCATTGGGCATTGCGAGAACTTCGGCTCTTACTTGGAGTTAGAAGGGAAGCTATCAGAGGATTTTGAGAATGGGTGGTGTACCATGACTTTCATTTTAACAGGATTGCTCTGCATCTTTGTTGAGAATAATCTGAAGGAGGCGGGGGTGTAGCAGGGAGAGGAGTTAGAAGCTACATCAATAATCTTGGCAAAAGATAGTGGTGGGTCCAAGCAAAATGGAGGCTGTGGGCTTGGGGAGAAGTGGTCAAATCTTGGCAAAACAGGCCTTTAGGTGCTATTTTTTAGGAAGAATTAGGGATGGGAGTGTTTTGACGCATTCAAACCCTCTCAGCCTGTACCCTTTCAGCATGTATTCCTGGGACTGGTGGGATTTGAGTGTAGTCTGCAGATGTGAACAGAGCAAAGCTAGCTGGCCCACCCAGACATTGAACCCATGACCCTGATCTCATTAACTTCAGCCCTAATCAATTTAGCTAAATGTGGGCCATGAAACTACAGAGAGCCATGCCCCATCCCCCTGCCCCTTCCATAGAGTCTTATACAGTCTGCCAACCTCATAAAAAATCCTTGAAGTTCCTTTGCCTTTGTTGTTGGAACAGTATTAAATGCCTATCAAGTGGATTTAGAAAATAAAGGAAAGTTTACAGAGAGATCTGCCAGTACAAGAGTAAACCCTGTCCACCCTGAACTCACATATCCATTGTCAAAAAGTCAGTACTTTTATATGGCCATTTTGTTAGTCTTTTTAAATTGAAAATAATGAAAAATTTCTGAATTTGCTAATTTTTCCACATGGGACCAGTTCACCTGGGTACACAATGGAGTCTTCTAACAGGCTTACTTGAGGTAAAGAAATACCATATATTACAGCTCAAATGGTAATAAGAGATGGAGATAACCACCTCTTTAATAATAATTTTTAAACCCTTCTTCACCCACGGCACAACATTCCTCCACAGGAGAATAGTCACGTGGGGAACATGCCAATTATAAGGCAACTGGTTTGTTTTTCTAGCAGACTTGCTTCATTAGGAGCCCCCGAATGTGTTACACGGTCGGTTACAAAGTGTGACAACTTATGGTACATTCTGGGGTTTCAGGAAAGGGAAAGATCTTGCAAATTATTATCTGTGACAGAATTATAATTTTACAAATGATTAATCTCAATCATCCGTCTCTTTTTCCTCTTGGGTTAAGCAGGAAAATTATATCCTGCAAAATTAGCTGTCAAGATGTGAGCCTGTGGTTTTGGAGCATTCGTACATCAGGAGAACAAAAAGAAGATCTTTATTAATGAGCTGGATTAAATAAATAAAAAGTTTATTGCAGGAGACACGCTGCTCTGTTGCTACAATATGTCTCATGATTTCCCAGTAGTCAGATAATATTTACCAAATTGAATCACAATTCGATATGACTATTACTTGTTTCCAGGGATATCCTATAACCTAAATATGATATTTTTATCTATGTCCCCCTTTTGGACTGGGTACCCGTGAAAATGCATGCACTTTTCCTTTGTTATTTAATTACAGTGACTATAGGTAAATATTTTGTTCACAGAAGCATTTGGAAAGTATCTCAGAGTGGGGAACACTTCCCATATTATCACCACACCAGTGCTGAAGTCAGCTCAGGGAAGAAGAGAGGATTTAAAAAGAGAATTAAAAATCAAGAACCATCTGAACAAATCAAGAAATCTTAAAATCAGCTATTTCACCAGACATTACCTTGCAACTTCAGTACACTTAACTTTATGCCATCCTTCTTCTGACATATACCACCCATTGTTTGACTTGTAATTACCTATGTATATGGGTCATCCTCCCCTAAGCTAGGCTGCAAATTCAATTCCTGGAATATAGTAGATATTCAATACCTTAAAAAATAAAAGCTGAAAAAGGAAGGGGATACTGAATAAAGCCGATGATTAGAAATAAGGGAGGCTCATAGGTTGGGCTGTATAGGTACCTAATAACATGATTAACACCAGAACAATTCACATCATGATACATCTTGTAAAGAGTCAGGAACTGTAAGTTTTCCACGCGCACAAAATAAAGCAAAAAGTGGAGCCTTTTGTAAAGGCTAATGATGCTCAGGGCTGTCTTCATATGCAAAGAGGTAGCCGCTTGCCTCCTGAGAGAGAATCTGATTGGATGTTTTTTTTGATGGGTGGCACATTATGTTCAGAGACCGAGACTGTCTTTGCCAATAGTTTATTTAACACAAGTTCATTAAAATGATTTCACAAGCTAATATCATACAGGATAATGATTCTTAATAAGCCAAGAAATAAATAACATCCTCTGAACCCATGATAGATTAATTATCCTATTGTTCCAGGGGAGATGATAGAAATAAAGTCCAAATCCAGTTGAGATGTACCTTTTCTATGAGTTTCAGTTTCTCGGGCGAGAGGGCTTGGCCAACCAAAAGCTGACGTCCAGAGGCAGGGCAAAAATAAAAGTCCCTTGTTGCCAGAGCACATTGCTGGGGGAGAGTGGCACTGGTGTTGTGGGCAGGCTAGACTGCTCCAAGGGTTATCACCCCAGGGGACCATTGCATGGCTTGTGACACTGCCTATAAGGAACAGACGTCCCTTCTCTTCCTGAGACTGCTGCATAATTTAACACCACTGCCCACCAAAGAGTCACCTTAGCCATTACAGGAGCAAGTGTTTCAAGATCTTTGGAGAACTCGATCAGCAGAGGGTAGCTTTGTCCTGACTGAAACTCTGGGATATTCCTTGCAAACTCAGTATTTACAGTCCAAATGTCCCCTTGCCATAGTTGCTTCTCCACGTGTTCTTATCCATAAGCCCCCAGGCGGGCCCCCCAGCAGCTGAGTTACTAAGTGCTTAGCAAGGACAACAAATGAGAGATGTCAACCGTACACAACTCCATTCTTATGTCAAAACAACTTCTAGAGACAGCTTTTTTCTTTGTCATAAACAAGTGGATTAAAACAACATCATTTAAATCATAAACAAGTGGATTTGAAGTCAGATCTAATCAATACACAACATCAGCTCAGCTCATGTTTTCACAAAAGGCACCATCTCAGTTTGCTGGCTAAATGCCTTTGGGTCAGGTGTCCCCTCCAGTGCAGTCTGGGACTGGAAGTTAGTAGTCATGTTGGCCAAAGTACCTGTGCCTTAGAATGGTCTTTTTTAGAGAGGCTGTGCATGCGGCAGATTCCTGGTATCTTGTAGAGCATGTCTCAACATCCATCCTGTTTTAAAGTTATTTATATATATTTTTATATATATATATATCTCATTTTTTCTAACATCTTTATTGTAGTATAATTACTTTACAATGGTGTGTTAGTTTCTGCTTTATAACAAAGTGAATCAGCTATACATATACATATATCCCCATATCTCCTCCCTCTTGAGTCTCCCTCCCACCCTCCCTATCGCACCCCTCTAAGTGATCACAAAGCACCCAGCTGATCTCCCTGTGCTATGCAGCTGCTTCCCACTAGCTATCTGTTTTACATTTGGTAGTGTATATATGTCCATGCCACTCTCTCACTTCATCCCAGCTTACCCTTCCCCGTCCCCGTGTCCTCAAATCCATTCTCTACATCTGTGTCTTTATTCCTGTCCTGCCCCTAGGTTCTTCATAACCACTTTTTTTTTTTTTAGATTCCATATATATGTGTTAGCATACGGTATTTGTTTCTCTCTTTCTGACTTACTTCTTCACTCTGTATGACAGACTCTAGGTCCATCTACCTCACTACAAATAACTCAATTTCGTTTCTTTTTATGGCTGAGTAATATTCCTTTGTATACATGTGCCACATCTTCTTTATCCATTCATCTGTCAATGGACACTTAGGTTGCTTCCATGTCCTGGCTATTGTAAATAGTGCTGCAGTGAACATTGTGGTACATGACTCTTTTTGAATTATGGTTTGCTCAAGGTATATACCCAGTAGTGGGATTGCTGGGTCGTATGGTAGTTCTATTTTTAATTTTTTAAGGAATCTCCATTCTGTTCTCCATAGTGGCTGCATCAATTTACATTCCCACCAACAGTGCAAGAGGGTTCCCTTTTCTCCACACCCTCTCCAGCATTTATTGTTTGTAGATTTTTTGATGATGGCCATTCTGACTGGTGTGAGGTGATACCTCATTGTAGTTCTGATTTGCATTTCTCTAATGATTAGTGATGTTGAGCATCCTTTCATGTGTTTGTTGGCAATCTGTATAACTTCTCTGAAAAAATGTCTATTTAGGTCTTCTGCCCATTTTTGGATTGGGTTGTTTGTTTTTTGTTTTCTCATTTTTGAGCTCCTGGGTTGCTGATGCACTTCTATGTGACCAATAGTATTTAGCAACGTACTTGGAATACTTTCTTTGTCCGATGCACGTTTGTTGCATTGATACAATATTTATATTCCTCTCCCTTTCTTTTCTGCCTTTTTTCCTTTCTTCCCTTCCTCTCTCTTTCCCTTCTTTCCTCTCTTCCCTTCCTCTGTTCTTTCCATTTTTCTTTCCTCCCACTACATGTAAGGACCTACTATATCAGAGACTATGCATAGTAATATCAAAATTCAAAAGATACATTTACTACTGTCAAGATGTTCACACTGTAGTGGGGAAAAGAAATCTGTAGTAGGATGTCATGTTAAAAATAGCATGTTTGTTCTCCTGATATTTTGTTCTTCCTCTATCTCATATGGCTTACTAATTCCTTATTACTTCATTGCTTTGGGGATTTTTCTAGGGCAGGGCACAGAAGAAGCAGATGTCAGTGTTTCTTCTTGCCTTTTATAAATGCCTAAACCCATCAAAGAGATGTTGTATGTGTCCCGGGGGAAAATTGCGAGAGGGTGTTCCTCTGAGAAAACACTAGAAAGGAAGAAGAAGGTCTCCTACAGCTGGGAGGAAGTGTGTGCTTGGGGTCGGAGGCTCCAAGGAGAAGTGGCGATCTGATCTTGCCCCCTCCTTGGCAGCACGCCAGGGAGATGGGGGAATCTCAGAGCAAACAGTTCAGTGCTGCGGCCATGTAAGGCTCGCAGCTTCCCCACAGCATAAGAGTAACAGAGTCCTTCTACCTGCTGCAGTTCTTTGGACTGGGGCCTTAAGCAGGGCCAGAGTAATCAGTGTTCAGAGAACCTGTCTGATATCTTCTGAGAGATGCCAGATGCTGGAACCTCCACACAGTAATGAGCAAGGAGCGTTTTCCACTGAGGAGTGAGACACAACTTTACATTGGCTGGGTGAGAAGGGGCTTTGGTAAATTTAAAGCAAAGGAAAAAAATGCTATTTATTTCTTATACAGATAAGTTTTGAAACCCATTATACATGCAAACATATGACTATGATATAGTAAACTAATTTCTAATGGCAACAATTATGACATACTCTGAGACCAATGAAGGAGGTGTGATCACATCTAACTTAGGAAAATTTTTGCTTCAAGTGACTGTCAGTGTGAACTTACAGAGTGTGTCTCTGACTTTAGGCATAAAACTAAAGCCACAGACTAGAAAAAAGTAAACTCTAGGCCTACGTGCTATGGGGTGACAGCTTTTGATGCCTCATCATCATTGAGTCACATCAGCCAGGTGCCAGCTGCCCCTTGAAACTTAAATCAGAAGGCAGTGCTCAGTTCCCCACTACTCTCCCAAGTAATTTTACTGTTCTGCTAATTCATTTAACCTCTTGCAATCTCATTCAGTTTCCTCTTTTGAGAAATGAAGAAACTTTTTAGAGAAACTTGGGGCATGTTGGACTTGCCTGTAGAAAATGACTTATAATCTATAAAACACCTTGTAAAAGTTACACATTATAAGTAGTTCTACGAGTATAAACAATTTAAAGTTTGTCAGTGTTTGCTCCAACAAAGTATTTCTGTTCTGTTCTAAAATCTCAAACAGGGAAAAGGCTATTTATTTTAAGCATCAAAAAGCATTCTTTGGGCTTCCCTGGTGGCGCAGTGGTTGCAAGTCCGCCTGCCGATGCAGGGGATGCGGGTTCGTGCCCTGGTCCGGGAGGATCCCACATGCTGCGGAGCGGCTGGGCCCGTGAGCCATGGCCGCTGAGCCTGCACGTCCAGAGCCTGTGCTCCGCAACGGGAGAGGCCACAACAGTGAGAGGCCCACGTACCGCAAAGAAAAAAAAAAAAAAGCATTCTTTGTTTAGTGCTATCTTATTTACACATATATTTATCAATAAATATATGAGGCCAGGCCCTATGTTAGATGTTGTAGGGAAGCAAAATTTGCTGCACCAAAACGTGACTCTTTCGCATGTGAGGAAGAAATGAAAGACTCAGGAAGTTTTTCTTTTTACTCCCTCTTAACTACCTAAAAGAATTTAGATAGGGGCCTAATCCAGAAATATCTATAGTATAATATGAACTTGAGGTGGTAGACAGGGAGGAACCTAGCAAAGTCTGTTTGCTAAAATTCCTCTCTATGTCCCATTCTTTCTACATGGCCCAACAAATATTTGTTTACCAAAAATTTGCTCTTTTTTCATCTTGCTGTGAATTGCCTGCCTTCTCTTTGAAGTCCCAGACCACTGCCCCTTCTCCTTAGCCCAAAATGACATGTATACCTCACTTTGCCTGACTGTCTTTGGAACCTCCCATGTTGATACAGATTCCCCATATGTATGTAATTAAATTTGTTTTATTTTTTTTCATCCTGTTAATCTATCTCATGTCAGTTTAATTATTAGGCCATCCAGAAGAACCTAGAAGGGTAGAGGAAAATACTTTTCTTTGCCAACAGCATTTTGTGTACAGTGGTGAATATTAGACAAGATGCTTGCCCAAAAGAGATTAAGGTCTAGTAGGAGAGGCTAGTGTTACACAAGTTTGCAAAATTGTGAGAAATGTCACCAAGATCAAGAAAAGAGTGTTTTAAGAGAAAGTAAGAGGAGTGAACTGTACAAGAGTGAGCCTAGGAAACGCTTTATGAGAAAGTAAGGGATGAGTCCTGAATGATGAATAGGGGCCAGGCAATGAGAGAGAGAAAGATAGATCGAGGGTGGGCGGGGGAGCTTTCCTGGTAAAGGCATAACATGGGTAAACATCACTGAGGCAAGAACGTTCTTGGTGCCCTAAAATAACAGAGAAATAGTGCACACATTGGTTTTGTTGTTGTTGCTTTTTGGGGGTTTTTTGGTGCACACATTGTTCTTAAATGCCTCTTTTATTGAGTCATTTTTATGAACATCAACATTTTAAGAAACTTCCTGGTGGTATTCAGAACATGGCTGCACTGAAGTTTTCAAAAATAACAAGGGACATGCAAAATAAAGGGGAAGGGAGGTACATATTCTATATGGATTAATTCTAAAATTTTGTATATGCAGTATATATGAAACTTAATGTTACATTATAGTTTGCATGGAAATTAAGCTGATTTTAGTAACTTTTATCTCCCTCTGGTAACATTTAATGTAATTTTTACTGCCGATAAACATAGCACTGTCTATATTTCTTTTTCTCTCTCATAAAAAACAAGGCATTGATATTGTTTACAAGACCTATTTTCCACAGTTGATTAGCTCACTATGCTTAATAATTCACATGTTGGACTGTAACTTACAATTTAGTGTCTCCATTGTCCCAATGAATAAAATGTTATTGATTCTCACTACATTACAATGAATGATAGTAAAATCAAAATTTACATTATGTACTGTTTGTGATTCAGAATTATTTCTGATCTACTTAGACAGATGTCATCTCCAAAGCAATATAGACTAAAACACAAACTTGTTATCAGTTGACACAAAGCCTTTTTCCAAAGTGATTAGATGCAGCAAAGCAGAATCAGCTCTCCCGTGCATAAAGTATCATGCTTTTTATTACCTTCGTTAATGTTTCTGACCATCACCATGAAATGCTGCTCCACCACCGATCTCTTCCTATTTGTACAGCCTTCTGAATGCATACTTACAAGCAGTTTCTTTTATGGAATTTTGCTCAAAATTTCTTTCCACTCAGCTTCAATTACAATTATTGAAGTCATGCTATAAAAGATATCCTTAGGGCTCATTGCAATTGTTGTATGGGTTAATTCTATTTTCCAAACTGGAGGAATTTGAGTGCCAGAATAATGTAGTATTAGATTATAACCCAAAGTATAAAATGTATATATAAAATATAATGTATATATATATCCATGCTGATATAAATAAATTATTGAATAAATAAATACATAAATGGTGAAAAAGGGACAAATCTTCATTAGAAAAGAATCTCAAAGATTATTTCAACAAAACAAAATGAAACAAAAGCTCCAGGACAGTGGAGCTTAACTCTCCTCCCCTTAAATTTAGGTTGGACTTACCCGCTTCCTAAGAAGACAGTAATTAAAAGGGAACAATAAAATAAATAAATAAATAAATAAAAGGGAACAATAGTAACTTTTTTTTTTAAACAACTTTATTGGAGTATAATTGCTTTACAATGTTGTGTTAGTTTCTGCTGTATAACAAAGTGAATCAGCTATATGTACACATATATCCCCATATCCCCTCCCTCTTGAGCCTCCCTCCCACCCTCCCTATCCCACCCCTCTAGGTGGTCACAGAGCACCGAGCTGATCTCCCTGTGCTATGCAGCTGCTTCCCACTAGCTACCTATTTTACATTTGGTAGTATATATATGTCCGTGCCACGCTCTCACTTCGTCCCAGCTTACTCTTCCCCCTCCCCGTGTCCTCAAGTCCATTCTCTACAAGCACCCTTCCACTGTGGAATTCTTCCCCAAACCCATGACCCTGGACTAGTCATGGGAAAAACCACGAGAGAAAGCCAATTTAAGGAGCATTCTACAAAATGAATGGTTTTCAAAAGACCAGTATTATCCAAACTGTCAAAGTCATGAAAAATAAGGAAGGACTGAGAAACTCCCAGACCAGAGGAGACAGACATGACAATGAAATGTGAGGGGGTGTCCGGGGTGCGATCTTGGAAGAGAAAAAGGGCGTTCGTGGTAAAACCGGAATCATCTCTGTAAAGGCTGGGGTTTAGTTAATAGTAATGTATCAGTGTTGACTTCCTGGTTTTGACAAATATCCTGCAATTACGTAAGATGGTAACATGGGGGACACTGTGTAAAGTATGTCCGGAGACACCGTAATATCTTGGCAAATTCTTGGTAAATCTTAAATTATTCCAAAATCAAAAAGGTTTTGAAAGCAAAGAAAAAAGTTAATGTTATTTTACTCCTGACCATCAGATTCTTTATTCATGAAAGACATTACAAGAGTATATTAACAACAACTAACATATTTTGGCTGCTATGTTGTGCCAGGTGCTGTGCTATGTATGTAATCCTGCTTAATGCTTACGGTGTACAGATGAGGCAAATACTGTGATTATTCCCATTTCACAGATGAGGAGATACCCCAGATCCTACAGCTCGTAAATACTACAGAGCTATCACAGGCCTTAGAGTCACCAAAGAGAGAGACAAAACTGTTTTCAGTAGCTTTGTAGAATTAGATATTGAGGTTCTAAAGTGTTTAATTCATTGAGAATCAGCAAACTTTTCCTTAGACAGGATATTCAGTTATCAAGAACAATTCATTTTCTAAATTACTCTGTGTGTGTGTGTGTGTGTGTGTGTGTGCATGTGCACACGTGTGCTGTAAAAGTAAAGTGCATTGTGCCTGTGATTTTTGTAGTTCTCCACTAACAGACACTTGATTTCTAAAAGGCAGGAACACAGGCGGCTGTGTGTTCTCTGCAGTGAGTAATTCACCCCGGGTCCCAGTCCTGGGGCTGATCTCAGCCCAGAGAGGGGCTCTTTGTGTGCTAGTGCCTGGCTGAATGAATGTGCTGCTCCACAAAAGCTGGTCCAAATCAATCACTCCTGAAGCTGAAAATTTACATTTGAAAAAGCCTCTTCCCTAGTACCTCGGACACAACTACCAAACGATGGAAAAACAGTGAAATTCCTAGTTTGATTGTTGCTGTGGTGGTACTGTTGATGGCAGTGGTGGTTTATTTTTATTTTTTATTTTTTGTTACATGAATCTAAATAGTCGATTTAATCATTTTCATCCTGAACTGATCCAGTCAATTAATTATGGTATCTTTGTGGAAGAACCTCTAGAGAGGAAACCAAATAAATTTGGAAGAGAGAGGGAGAGAGAGGTGCAAGGGTGAGTAATGGGAAGATAAACAGATAAAACCATATTCACACCTAATATGTTCCGGCCCCAGGTTCCCTCCAGCTCACATCTTTAGTAAGTAGCTTCCACAGCTTCTGAATGTGGCCAGTGAGTGTTCTTTTGCCAGATTCAATATAAATATAAGACGACTCTTCAAATGTGACCCTGCTGTTTGTCTCACCTGCCGGTAGTAGCTATTTACATAGCATGTAGGAAAACAGAAAACTCAGCTGCTTGTTTCCAGTAACGCTATTAGGGAAAAAGAAAGTTAATGAAGGACACTGCAAAGGAGTATGGTGTGTTTAATAAAACGCTTTCCCCGGGAATGGAAGGGAGCCGCTGCATGTGGGATGCGGCAGCTTATCACTAATTCAGAACCTCCCTTCAGCCTCAGACTTTTGTCTTTCTTCTTCCTAGTAGCCTCACTTTCAAGCATGATGGCTTGCTTTGTAGTCTTCTGTGCTCTGGAAGGGAGCTCAGAGGAAACGGAGCAAGAGAGTTCATTAGGGATATTTCATAGTCACTCAGATCCCAGGGTCTCTGTCTCATCTTTGCAGATCACACTGTTCATGGAGAGTCTTTCTTTATTTTGTTACTTATCCTTGTCCTGCCAGAGTCTACAAAGACCCGGGCTCCTGCACGTATCCATTCACATCACTGGAATGTGAGCACCGTTCAAAGCCGTCCTGCACTGGTGTGCATTCACTGATTGCATATCAGCTTATTGTATTTTAAAAATTCCACATTTTCTTGAAAATGCTGCATTTGAAGATGAAAATATTATTCTGACAGAAGCACATTACATAAAGGGGAAAAAGAGATGAGAGAGAAAGGGGAAAAGGAACAAAGGAAACAAAGACAAATGCACAAAGAGAATGATCAGGTAGGATTTTGTTTCAAGTCCAGACAGCTGACCTATGAATATCAAGTTTTGTTTGAGGTTTTCATTTACTTCTACGTATTCATTTCTTTTCAGAAACCTCTCCTCAGAGCCAATCAGCAGTACTAAAGTATTGGTCTCTGTCCAACCTTGAGAAGTCAAACTGAGCCAACATTATTAGCACTTTGCAAAATCAAGAGTCAGGATCGTTCTCCACCAAATAGTCCCTTTTCTCTCTCACCTTTCTGGATGTGGACCCTTCATTACAGCACATTCCCCTAATTATAAAGTTGGCTTCGAACATATTCCTAGAAAGCCATCGGCCATTATTGATTTCATCACTGAAATCCATCGTTACGGGTGGGCATTTGCAGTTTTGACATGTGCTGTCTGTTCAGAGAACATTCTTAATATTATTTAATAGGAGCTGTACATTTTTTTGGAACCTTAGAGGAATGCATCTCATTTTCTACAGAAGAAATAAAACTTCGGAAACTCCAGAGAACAGCTGGATGGAAGAATGTGTGAATCCTCTTATTCAGAAACCTCTGTGTTTTCTTCTCTGCCCAGATGCAGTATTTACTCCATTGAGTCTGTATTAAATCTTATTCTCACTAGACCCAAGCAGATCATTAGGACAGGAAAGCTGACCCAGGAATGTAGAAGCTGCCTGTGTATACTTTCCTTCATGAAAAGGACAACTTTCCTAACTTTGAGCAACCCTCTTAAGGCTTCTGTTTTTTTGTCTTAGTGATTGGTAGAGATCCTCATTCGTGACTTTAGTTAGTATAAGAATGCAAAAGTGGAGACTACTTTGCACCCAGAAATAGACACTAGTATGATTTTTCTCTATATTTTAGAATCCAAAGAGCACTTATTCGAAGCAGCAGCACTGTGTTTAACCAAGGTTCAGGGACTTTCCTTTTCCCCAGATCACGGAAGCAATACAAAAGGATTCCTTTTCATTGCCCCAGACTTCCCCGGATTGCATCAAATCCAAAAATACCCAGTGTGTCTACCCCCTGGATTGCATAATGCCAGGAGGCGTCACCAGCATAATGTGAATAATGCCGTTGGAGTTTGCAATGCAGTGGTCCTGATGCCCACTACGTGCAAGGAATTGGGATAGGTCCTATGGAAATGAATATGGCACAGTCCTTGACCTCAAATCATTTAGGCTCTAACTAGGAAGACATGCCATATGTACATATAAAATAAAACAATAGTCTAAGAGCTAAATTACAATATGTGAGAGTATAATGTGTCTCAATAGACACTGCGGTGGAGGTTGATTGCCAAATGTTTGCATAAACAATAAGTGTTATGCACTCAGATGAAGAGCATGGGCTCAAATTAAATATTGTACCTGGGGGACAATGAGAGCAGTCCTCACTTCGGAGACAATGTAACTGTTTCCTATGGGAGCAAACCATGCCCTGGCCACTTGGGCACGCCCGTGGAACACATTGGTGTCACACTTCACTTTTACTATGCTGATCCATTTTCATTTCAGCTCTGCTGCTTATTCTGTAATTGTTTTCTTTTTATTCACTTGGCCTTTGAAAGCCTGATGTTAGACTCCGAGCTTCAATATTCTGCATTTCCAATTCTGTTAGTTTTCTCTGCAGCCAACTGTGCTTACATTCTTGTTCACCCAGTATTAATAAAAAGGATGTTTGCACAGCAGGGAAGCGTATTCTCATTTATCTCTGACCAGAACTGTGAAGAATGGAATGGCCTGATGACCATTATCTTAACCCTATGTGACTGCAAACATTTCAAAGTGGTGGGGGAGACAGTTGGACTACGAAACCCACATTAAAGTTTGCTTCTCTCAGCTATAGACTCTGGATTAAGTCCCCAGTCACATTTCTTACAAAGGACTTTTTTTTGCTATAAATAAGTATAAGATTATTTTGTGTTCAACAAAATAGTCACCTAGCTTGAAAGACCTCAAAACTCATGAGTTTAGAGTTCTCAGCGGGAGTTGCTTGGCATATCATTCTCTGAAATTCCTCCCACCCTATTAAAGAGAAACATTAAAGGTCATGACAGTGTTCCTCTTTTGGGATGTCCTAGCCATCCTGTGGAAGGAAGTCAAAGCCATGGAAAGCTGTTTCTGTTATTTCAAGAGTGACAGCATTTTTCTATTCACTTCGCTGCAAACAAGATTTAAACTTAAATGAAAGAAAAAGGATGTATGTATCGGTCTACCCCTCAAAGAGAATGTAAGCAATTCTAAGACTTTACACTGATAAGAAACTCTTTGATAGTAGTGTAAGAAGCAATCACACACACACCACTGAAGACTAGTAAATATTTCTAAGCAAACTATAATCAACAAAGCACAATCACAAAGAATCTTTAAGTAAATGCTGTCTCTGATGACTATATCCTCACTTATGGAAAAACTTTCCAGTATTTTTGGATAGGCGCATGAGATGAGCTAATACGTGGCAAAGACCAGATTCTTTCTGTACAATTCCCCCTAAATTAATGGGTTGAGCGTGAATGAATCTAACAGCTCACGCTTCTTGGATGTCCACTATTTATTCAACATAGAAGGAGGAAAAAAAGAAAGAAAGAGAGAGAACCTCTGTTCATTGTCTGATATCCATGAGAGACAATGAAGCAATGCGTTCAAAGTCTGCATCGAACCCTGATAATAAAAGTGCTGAGTAAAGGAAAAGCTGAAGCAGTGTGAACCGGGGGCTATTTGGCAAAGCAGAAATGGAGTGGGAAAGGTCAGAAAATGGCAACATTAGAGCGCAGGTGTTCACTGAGGAAATGTAGCTTCTTGAGCAGAGCTTTGAAGCATGGTACTAGAGAGGTACCATCGAGGATTTGACTCAAAGTGTCAGAACAGTTGTCTCTCTGGATCCTTTCCAACCAGGAACACGGCTGAAACACCAGATTCTCATCAAGTTTCTCCTTGGCTGGTGGAGGGGTTACCATCGTGGAACAGGAGCGAGGTGGGGTCTCCTGGCCTCACACATCCCATAAAGGATCTTGACTCTCCTCCTCTCTGCCCGGGGGCCCTAGGCTCTTTCCTCTTGACTCTGGGTTGATGGATGTCACTCTTGTAGGAGGGTTGCACATGCCCCTAAGCCTCCTAAACTTGAATGATACTGTGGCCATTCCACAGTTTCCTGCTCTGAAGACAAATCTAGAGAGAAGTGTTGTAATCCTGGTTAAAATGGTTGAAGTACCAAATCACGGCAAGGGATTGAAGTCAAAAGGAGAGAAGTGACTCACAGAAGAGAAGAAAACCAGCAGACCATGGTTATCTCTGCTACACTGACGTTCCGAGTCCTGTGATCTCTGCTCAGCCAGTCCATGCTGTTGTCTCACTGGATGCTCCGCAGAGAACAGAACCAAGAAATGCGAAATTTATTCTTAAAATGTCCTGATGTGATTACAAATAAAATCTCAAATACATTTTCTTAAACAAATTTTTTCCTTTGTTTCATTTTATTAAAAATTAAACATTTTATTTCATTAAAGATTTTTATTAAAATTTTTATTTTATTAAAAATAAGATCTTTAGTCATCTAGACAGCAGCGAAGAGAGTAGATCCTTAATTGTCGGGCCAGTATGGGGATGATTCAAGTGCTTAAAATGCAAGGCAGGTCACGGCAACTACCAGGCATTGTCCTGTCTCTCCTCCCCCTGTTTCTTGGCTCCTAGTTTATGAGGTGAGGCAAGAAATGACCTCTTTCTACATTCTAGGAAGGATTAGAGATTTGGTTGGCTACTCAGCTCAATTAACTAAATGCCGTGTCTCCAGCATGTGATGTAGGAATGAGGAAGCTCAGGCTTTGTTGGCTCCTGTAATTCCCTCCAGGCTGCCAGGAGAGCCCTGCCCTGCCCTGGACTCCTGATCTGAAAGACGGGAGGTAAGCGTGTCCTGATTCCAGGAGGAAAGCCGGGCTGTGGAGCAGCACAATGTCAAGACCACGTTCGCCTGGTTTACCCAATGCCGGAGGGAAAAGCTGGTGCCCCCACTGCTTTAGGGAAGGAAGTGTGTTCATCTACTGAGAAGGAGAAGAAAAACCTTACCGGATAGATCCAAAAAATAACTTCAGAAAAAAAGTGAAAGTAACTGCAGGGCCCACACTAGTTAAATATGGGACGCCTCAATGACTGGTAGAATCTGAGCATCTTCAGGCCAACCTTAACGGAGCTGTTTTTCTCTGAAGATTAAGATTTGATGATGGCAGTTGTGTCTTGGTTTCTTCATTTGCTCAAGTACAAAAGAAACTGCACACGTGCTTTGAATTCATGTTACTAATGAATAACGATATGTCTAAACAACAGAAAGTGCTATTAAAATACTTGGGAACCTTCCCAAAAAATTGCCATTGAAGGGACCCCTGAACTTCAGTGAACTGCACCATGAAGAGTCAAGTGTCGTGGACGAAGGGTCGCCCTTAGGAAAGGACACCACGCACAAATTTAACTGCACTCACTGTATACATCACACTCAGATTTGACTGACCTTGAGCAAATTACAGCTCTCTACCTATGTGCCCACAGGAGCACGGAGGTGATAACCATAGGAGAACAGGAACTCCTACAATGACCTCTAATTGCAGACATCAAACAAACTGAAACCAATTCCTTCTCATTTATTGGGATTCCTGGGGCTTACAAAGGCCCACAAAACACTTCCTCCCACAACTATAACCCATATACTAGTAAATGCACATCACTTACAGTGATCAACAATGTTTATAAGTACGTCAATCAAATTATAAAATGAAATACTAACAGCACTCCATTTGTTGACTGTCATTTTATCATCAAAGCTACAAAATACAGTCACGGTCCTCAGGTGGCAGCTTGAAGCTGGAAGGTGTCAGGGAGGCCTCAGAAGGTCATCCCTGGCCTGACGTGAACTGGTTTCCTGGGCTTGGACTTCTGGTATTGGCAGCACGCGGTTCCTCAGTCACTCACACCTGCTGAGGGGTGCGCTCTGCCAAAGCAAGGTCCCCACCCCGGTCCACTGAGAGACAGCCCGTCGCCTCTGCCACATCCTGTCTCTCCCCCTCGGGGACTCTGCGCAAGGACTCAGAGACCACTGACAGCATCTACAATTCAGAGTGTCTAGAATGTCCAATTCTAGGGCCTTCCAGAATTGTCTTTCTCTTTTCTGACCGGACTGGGAACTCTATTGAAATCATTTCTACCTTCCACTCATACTTTCTAGACAGAGCACGCTGACTCTCAAACGTGGATTTAGGATTCAGGGGAAGAGAGAGTAGTAGAGTCCTGGTTTATGTCACAATTAAAATTGTACAGGAGCAGATAATTACCGCTAGATGTATTTGGCCTACAGGCTTACCCAGTATTTTAAATGTGAATTAGTTATCTGTGTTTTAAAAAGCGAGAGGATGTCCCATAAAAGTCTATGTATGGTTTTTCTTGAAAATGTTGACTATTTGGCGACACCGGGCCTGCCTTCCCACGTGGTGCCAGTCGGCTGGAATAGCTTTGAGTCTTTGCACGGGGCATGCATTCTCCAGGTCACCACGTCTTGTCTCTGCTCTGCCCCAGTCTGAGTATGACGCTAAGGCTGAGTGATTGGAGCTGTGGAGCGCCTTCACCTGAACCATCTTCCTTCATCTGCATTATCTGCCTGGCTTCTACAGAAATTTGGGCTGTGATCCCTGCTCTAAGCCATGCTGTCTCCTTTGGGTATCACTTACCACTTCCCCTGCTGCCCACGAGAGCTGACCTGGAAATTCTAGTACAGTCTTGGTGCACGTGCTCCAGGCCTGTACTAGACTGTACTACAGCACCTCCCAGTTTGTCAGCCAGAAGGGGCACCATCTTGGGATTACCTTGGTAGTCCCGTATCTTTTAGTTTCTTAAAATACCCATGAGGAAGTCCTGAGAGGTATACAAGCCATTACTTCCTCATGAAAAATCTACCTTTGGGTAGCTAGTAAATTTGGCAGCAGCTTCAAAGTAATGTCTATGTAGCCAAAGACAATGACCAACTGTGAGAAAACTAAGACTCTTGAGCATAAATAGAGGCTCCGTAATTCCTCCAGATAAAAAGGGTTGCCCTAAGTTTCATAATTAAGTTAAAGCATATATGACAGAGTTACTCTGACAAATGTAGTTTCTGAAGTACAGTAGGAGAGTAAGACGTGGCGAACAGGGCTGATTCCTTTAATAAGGAGTAAGTGCGTGAATGCCCAGAGATGGAAAAGGCCGCCAGGGAAGTACAATGGACAGAGCTGCCATTTCAGCCGGACCGGCGAGCAGGTTCTGAACATATAGAAAGCGAAGGGAGGAGTTTTCTGTATTGAAGTAACAATCTGAAAAATGCACAGAAGCGGGGAAATGTGGGCAGTGTACTTAGAAAGAGAACAGTTCAGTTTGCCTGGAGTGTAGCTGAGGTTCTCATCCTCATGAATCCTCGACTATTTAAAGCTGAAGATTCCAGGGTCCACCTCCAGAAACCTGTCTGTTAATCATCATTACAAATGGGTTTTTTTGCAAAGGGATCACAGTCCCTACTTAGAGAAAAACTTGCATTGTGTGTTTAGGGGGCAGATGCGGGAGAGAGGCAGGGTCCAGGTTCCAGACAGCCTTGGCTTCAGGCCACGGAATTTATAATTTTTCTGTGGTCAACAAAGAGCTACTTTTCCTGGCAGTTTAATATTTGATATTGGGGTAAGGGAGAAGGATGCCTTAAAGATGATACCCAAGTTTGGATCCTAGGAGGCACCATTAACAGAAGCAGGAAGCACGAGAGAGATTGGGGATGGTCCTTGGTTCACCTTCTGCCTTTAGGTGTGCTTAGCCTCTGCTTCCTCTGATTGCTTTTAGCAACACTTGCAGTGGAGGAATAGATACTCTCGAGCACTGGTTCCGAGCCCTTTGGTCTTAGGCTGGTCACACAAATCTTCCAGGAGTCAGTTTCTTGTCTGTGAGATGGAGAAGACAATATGGTATCTTTCCTGATCTGCTGAGGATCTAAATTGGGTAATGCATCTGCAAGACCTTTAGAGGACTGTTCATATGTAAGAAATTCTTTTCCTGGGAGAAAAGCCAATGTTTTAAAGTTCCTGGCATGGCTAAATGAACGCTAGTACAACTATGGCATGGCTTACATGTGCTTGCTGAGTCTGCAATGGTAATGCTCATTATAAAATGCTAAGAGGAAAAAAAAATAAACTGGACAGAAAATTGAATCTATCGAGTGATTATACTTTTAAAATCACCATATCATATGTGGGAAATATAGCTATATTTCAAGAGTTGTTTTCTCTAGTGGTGCGATTGTATTCCCTTTTTTCCCCTTGATTTTTCTCCCTGTACTTGCAAAATTCTCTTCATGAGCATGTATTGCCTTTGTCATCAGAAAAAAGAAACTTTTTTTCAGTCCCAGGGCCCTAAAGCTATTCTAAAATCAGTGAAGTTGGGGAAGAGGATGCTCTTATGGCCTTTCTTCAGAGACCCCATTCTTCTTTTATTTTGATGTTTCCTGCTTGAACACAGACCCATTTTCTTGACTGTGTGTGTGTAGTCTAGACAGAGTCCTCAGGGGAAAAAAAAAGAAATGCCAAAAGGTATGCCTTGAGTTCGTGAAGTCTAAGGCAATATATCTTGATTAGAACCATGAATCCCTCCGATACTTACAGTTGATTTGCTTCCAAATGTTTGCCTTCTTAATGGATTGCAAATAAATCGGGAGGGACCTAGCACTGGAGCCTAATAAACACAGAGGATGCCAATGTCTGGAGAAAGGAAAAGAAGGGAATTTGTAGGAACAGGCTAATGTTGTTCCCATAGAGGGCATCATCTTGTTTCAAATTTCTCTGATTTTTTTGTGGGGGATGGGAAGAGGGAGAAAGCAGGGTACCTGCCAGGAGGCTTGCCCTGTGTTGTGCCCTGGGCTTCCAGAGAAACAAGAGCTGGTTCCTCCACGCTGTTTAACATGCTCCTCCCAGCTTGAAGCCAGAGCAAGATCAAACTGCATACAAAGCTAGGACTTATTAATGTCAGTATGGCAGACTTTTAAGGCCTGGGAATTAGCAAGTTGAGAAGAGAGAGGTCTGCGTCTTCATTATGTGAGTTACTGAAATTACTGAATGAAGGGCAGAGACCAACAGGGCCATAAAGTCCATAAAGTGCAGGTAATGAGTGTTTCAGAAGATGTCCCTAAGGTGGCAATCACGACCATCCCAACTGGATTTCCAATTTACTGATCGTTTATTCAGAATATTCATTCAGGTCAATGTTATAAGAGACAAAATGATCCTCTCATGTTTAGTCCTACCTCTTTTTGTTCAGAAGAATGTGAGAGAGTTCGGGAAGCGGGGTTGGATAGCAAAGAGAAAATGTATCAATACAGGAGGGCAATAGCAGTCCATATTATGCTAATAGGTTTTCAACATAAATTGCAGAAGTGAATTTTCAGACAATTACCAAGAGAAAAAAAATGTATAAAAATGTGTCCCATCATGCTTTCATGCCAACTCCACATTTTTTCACCTGAATTTATTGCAGGAAGGCAAATGAAAATATGTATGAATATGATCTAGAAGCAACACAAAATATTTGAATGTTTGTTGAATTAGGCACTAGCTTTTTTTTTCTGGTCTTCACAAGAATGCTTTTACAGAAAATAAAGCATTTAATTTTATTTCAAAGGCCATTTATTTTCCTGTCTGTCATCTGGAATGTTTGAGGTCTTAATTTGGGTATTTGTGTGTGTTTGTGGGCTTATTTTTGCTTTTGTTTTTATTTTTGGATGTGGAAGATAGGGTGGGTTGACTCAAATTGATAACTATTTTAGTTTTTCACTTCACCTTACTGGCATAGGACTAATATAATTATTTCTCTAGAAGCTTTTCTTTAGTGATTATTCCTATCTGTCAGAAGAATAAGCCTATTCTTATTCTTAAAACAGAAATAAATCTATACTTATAATCTCTTGCTGGTTTGAGCTATCTTTAATTTGGAAATATTAGCATTACCATTTAAAAATACTTTCCACTTATTTCATTTTCAATAGTCTCTTATTTATGAAAACATTATATTGTTCTCTTTAGGTATAACGTCAGAATTTTATCATCAAATACTGGTACCCAGGAACACAATAAAGACTAAGTGGAATGCCATGTTTTTTTCTTATATTAGGTTCATACTGAATGTCTTTGGGATTTACAAGTATATATGTATGGCTGGCATAGCTAATAAAAAATATACAGGTTTATACTTTAAAAGTTCAATACCATGCCAAACATTAAAATAACAATCTTTTGAGATGGTCATTGATTCTGTAAGGATTATGAACCCTCTCTTCCTTAGAACTCTGTTCATATTAAGTGTAATTTCATCCCTCAAACAAAGCTAGTTGGTGACAATGGTAGGGAAACATTGGTTCCTCATGAAGTACTGAATCCTGTCATCGGTAACCCAAAAAATCCAGAAGGCAAAATGCAGTGCTACTGGGTTGTTTTTCCTTAAGTTGATAAGGTTAAGATGTGGAAGATGAGAAGAGGGATCATCTTTAAAAGAAAGACAAAAATTCAGCATAAATCCAAAATTAGATACCAAAATATTATTTTTTACTGAATTTTTAACTGAAAACCTCATTAGATACCTTTTCGAACTCTAATGAAATAAGAAAAGTTCATAGGAACACGCTATCACAGGATATCAGAGCAAATCAGCCATCTTTCCCAACACCACTGTTTTTAAAAAACTTGTCTCTCTCAAGGAAACAAGGGACAAAAAAAACCCAAGGGACACTAAAAGCTAAAACCAAAACATTTTCAACCATAATCACTCACCTGGTGATTGATAAATGATAATTGGAATGGCCCGGGGGGGGCTTTTTCCCTCTTGATGTGACAAGTTTTATCCCTTTTATATCACTTGTCTGTCATTTTCAGGGAAGGGAAAGGAAAAGAGAGGAAGTGAAAAATTAGGCAAAACTCAATCCTGAAGGGACTTCAGAGACGCAGTGGGCCCAGCAGGCATGACTTTTTAAAAAAGCCTCTCAGGGCTTGCCTGGCGGCGCAGTGGTTGAGAGTCCGCCTGCCGATGCAGGGGACGTGGGTTCGTGCCCCGGTCCAGGAAGATCCCACATGCCGCGGAGCGGCTGGGCCCGTGAGCCATGGCCGCTGAGCCTGCGTGTCCAGAGCCTGTGCTCCGCAACGGGAGAGGCCACAACAGTGAGAGGCCCGCGTACCGCAAAAAAAATCTCTCAGAGCTACTTCTAACAGTAACCCTGCTGCTGCATGCCCCCCTCCAAGGACTGCTCCTCCCGTGGACTGGTTCCTCCTCTTCCTCAGGAGATGGTTGAGTCAAATATACTCTATGTACTTCTTTTTAAAGGAATATTTGAGACTTCTCCAGGTGGAAGAAGTATTGTGCTAATGGTTCCGTTTTATTTTATTTTTTCATTTTATTGCGCCTCTCTTTATTGTGCTTTGCAGATACTGCGATTTGTACAAATTGAAAGTTTGTGGTAACCCTGCATTGAACAAGTCAATGGGCACCATTTTTCCAAGAGCATTTACTCACTTTGTGTCTTTGTGTTACATTTTGGTATTTCTCACAATATTTCAAACTTTTTCATTATTATATTTTATGGTAATCTCTGTTCAGTCATCTTTTTAACCATTTTTTAATTGAAGTATAGTTAATTTACTTTGTGTTAGTTTCAGGCGTACAGCAAAGTGATTCAGTTATACATATATATATCATATATACATTCTTTTTTCAGATTCTTTTCCATTGTAGATTATTGCAAGATACTGAATATAGTTCCCTGTGCTATACAGTAGGTCCTTATTATCTATTTTATATATAGTAGTGTGTATATGTTAATCCCAAACTCCTAATTTATCTCCCTTCCCCCCACTATCCCCTTTGGTCACCATAAGCTTGTTTTGTATGTCTTTGAGTCAATTTCTGTTTTGTAAATAAGTTCCTTTGTATCATTTTTTTTAGATTCCACATATAAGTGACAACATATAATGTTTGTGTTTCTGTGTATGACTTACTTCACTTAATATGACAATCTCTAGTTCCATCCATGTTGCTGCAAATGGCATTATTTCATTTTATTTTATGGCTGAGTAATATTGTAATATATATATATATACACATATATATATGTGTATATATATATATTACATCTTTTTTATCCATTCGTTTGCCGATGGACATCTAGGTTTCTTCCATGTCTTGGCTGTTGTAAATAGTGCTGCTATGAACATTGAGGTGCATGTACTTTTTGGAATTAGAGTTTTCTCCAGCTATACACCCAGGAGTGGGATTGCAGGATCATGTGGTAACTCTATTCTTAGTTTTTTAAGGAACCTCCATACTGTTCTCCATAGTGGCTGCACCAACTTACATTCCCACCAACAGTGTAGGAGGGTTCCTTTTTCACCGCACCCTCTCCAGCATTTAATGTTTGTAGACTTTTTAAAGATGGCCATTCTGACTGGTTTGAGGTGATACTTCATTTTGATTTTCATTTCTCTAATTAGTGATATTGAGCACCTTTTCATGTGCCTGTTGGCCATCTGTATGTCTTCTTTGGAGAAATGTCTATTTAGGTCTTCTGCCCATTTTTTGGTAGGGTTGTTTGTTTTTTTGATATATATATATAGCTTATATATAAGCTATATGAGATATTTGTGTATTTTAAGGAGGCTAGAATATACAATGGAGAAAAGACAGTCTCTTCAATAAGTGGTGCTGGGAAAACTGGACAGCTACATGTAAAAGAATGAAGTTAGAACATTCTCTAACACCATATATAAAAATAAACTCAAAAAGGTTTGGAGACCTAAATGTAAGACTGGATACTATAAAACTCCCAGAGGAAAACATAGGCAGAACACTCTTTGACATAAATCACAGCAATACTTTTTGGATTCATCTCCTAGAGTAATGGAAATAAAAACAAAAATAAACAAATGGGACCTAATTAAACTGAAAAGCCTTTGGAAAGCACAGCAAAGGAAACCATAAACAAAATGAAAAGACAACCTATGGACTGGGAGGAAATATTTGTAAACGATGCTATTGACAAAGGATTAATTTCCAAAACAGTTCACATTTTAAATATTGAATTTCTGCAGAACAGTGATGTATCTAATAATACACTTTTAAACAAATGAATGAAGTCTCTTTTTTAGATGAAACATGAGCTACAAATCATTGCTATAGATGCAGAATATAGAATCTTTATTTCTAGGAAGTATTATTATATGCTTTTAACTATTCTGCAGTGACATTAACCATATGCCTTTGGATTTGAAACCAAAACCATTTTCTCACCAACATAGATGTATGGCAAATACAATGAAATAACCTTGATTTCACCCTCTGAAAGGAAGTAACGAGACTCACACCTTCTTTTTGCTTTGAGGTTTGACTGTTAAGCGGATGAAGGACATCAGTGTTTATTTTCACCTGTTTTTCTGCAGCATCCTGTTATGACATCACTGTCCTATCTATGGTGTGAAGGATAAAGAAGGTCATAGACTAGAAATGAACCTGACCTGAGAACAGATTTGCAATGATGTGAAAATATGAGTCACTATGACTCATTTGCTTCCTGACCTAAACAATTGTCTGGCTCCCCATATTTAATAGAGTTACCTGAACTCGATTCTCTGTTCATGTGTGTGACTTCATGGATTTCACCTTTCCTTTGCCAAGCATCAGCCAGAACATTTTACCGAAACATTAAGATGGATTCAAACCCTAGATATTTAGGACCACATAGATGATAAATCTCTTTCGACTCTCTAATGTTATAGCTAAATTTTATGTTTTAATTGAAAAATGTTAAATTCTTTGGAATCCAGAAGATATTTATCATTGAACGAGGAAAACATATAGAAGAATTCTTTGGGTAACTCAGTCTCACCATAGCCAAAGAGTCTGAGAAAGGGGTTTCAAAATGAAACCGTAGGGGCTTCCCTGGTGGCGCAGTGGTTGAGAGTCTGCCTGCCGATGCAGGGGACACGGGTTCGTGCCCCGGTCCGGGAAGATCCCACATGCCGCGGAGCGGCTGGGCCCATGAGCCATGGCCGCTGAGCCTGCGCGTCCGGAGCCTGTGCTCCGCAACGGGAGAGGCCACAGCAGTGACAGGCCCACGTACCGCAGCAAAAAAAAAAAAAAAGAAACTGAAACCTTATTTTACTTTCTTGGTTTACCCTCTTCCTGCTCCCCAGGCTCATCTCTTCTTTGGACCAGTAAATGGTAGACTGTGGGAGCTCAGAGATGCTCTCTTCTAACACATTTCCACTTTCTGGGTCACTGCAGCCCAGAAAGGTGAAATGCCTTGTTTCAAGCTGCATTCAGGTCTGAGACCTCATTTGGCTTTATCACAGAATCCTGAACAGAGTTCAGTGAGCTCAGGGTAGCTTTGGCTTTGGGAGACCGGGGAATGTAGGTAGGCTGTACCATTAGCAAATGGGAAAAAGCTTTCTGAATCAGAGAAAAAGCATTTCTACAGCCAATTAGACAAATCACCCTAAAGGGGAAACACATTTCTGCATTAAAGCCTGCCAGCATACAATATTTCCCAATTAGTTCAAAGAGCACAGTCACAGATGTGGGCCAAAATATGCTACCTCCTTCAGAAGTTCTCATATCAATGGTTAGGATCTCTTTAATTTTATGAATGAGTTTCACATTATGTGGGGGGTATTTTTTTCCTTTAAAAAGGAGAGACTTATAACTGAAGAAATTTGAACACAAATACACCCACTGAAAACGCACTGATAGCATAGCAGATGTTTCACACCAGAGTCTTAAGATGGGCAAAATAATAAATACAAGTCCAAACTGTTGGTGTTCCAGTTTGTAATACCTTGGATCGAAATCCCACCCAAAAAGCTAAATAAAATATCCTTTCTTCTGTGAATATGGTTACCATATTTAGAAAATAAAAATACAGGACACCCAGTTAAATTTGAATTTCAGATAAACAAAGAATCATCTTTTAGTATAAGTATGTTCCATGTAATTTGGGAGACATTTAAATTATTCTTAGTTTATTGGAAATTCAAATTTAACTTGACATTCTATATTTTACCCGGCAACCCTATCTATGAGAGAATCAGGCTCCCTAGTTCAGAATGTACAAAGATATTCATAAAAAATAAACACAGGCACATACAAACTGCACTTCACACTTCTGAACGTTCCCAGGTGTGGGACTTGCTAACAGAGGACTGGTCACTGGGAGAACTGTGACCAGCCAGGATGTGGATTCCATCTAGAAATCCCAGAGGCTTGCACCTTGAGATAATCTGTGAGAGGAAAGACATCAAAGGGAAATGTGTTAGAGCAACGGTAGAAAAAATATTTTCTTGTCCACCTTTTTACAAGTTCTTCTCTGCTGCCAAGTGGCCAGCTGGTACCTTTTTCTTTTTCTTTGGCCCAGGTCCATTTACAAGATCTACGTCATCAGGCAGGCACCCTCGGAGTTTGCCACAGTACATGTTGCAAATTAATTCCATGTGTTACAGAAGGGAGGGATTCATATTCTCATAAGACTTGTAGACTCCTGGAATGTTAGAGCTGAAAAAGCTCTACTGTTTATAAAATCATCTAATTTCTTTGTATCACAGATGAGGTGGAGACTTGGGCCCAGGAAGCCTAAATCACTTGTCTGAGGCCTCACAGCAGGAACCGGGACCAGTACCCCGAGTGATGACTTCAGGCTTAGGTCACCGTTTTACATCTCACCATAATCAGGTATTGTAATTGGGATTGACCATGTGTGACTGTGAATGAATGACAATCCACTTGATTAATATTTCTAGCACTAAAGGCCCTCTCGTCCTCTTGATCATTTTACTATATACCAATGGTACATAATGGCAGTGATGGCTGCTACTACTGATGCAGTAAAGCCTAGTGGGTAGTGCATGGCCTTTGGACTCATGCAGACCTACTCAACTTCTGGCTGATCCCTTACTAGTAGTGAGGACTCAGGTAGGTTAGGAAAGCTCCCAACCTCTCAGAGCATCTCTTTATTCATCTGTGGTACCCACCTCAAGGGACTGTAGTGAGGATGACATAACATATGCAAATGGAGTTCTTAGCACAGGGCCAGGCACATGGTGAGCCCCTGATCCCTGATGAACATTGCCCACTGTTCTAAATCATGAATATAGAGGTAGGTCCTGTTTTCAAGCTCATATTCCAACTAAATACAACACACATAGGCATCTCTACTTGGAAAGAAATGTTACAAAGTATTTCCTCTTAGATCGAGGCACAATATTTCACGAAATAAACAGATGATTTAGGCTAATTATCCAACAAAGCCAGGGAAACAACCCCATCCTTATTGTTCAGAACTCAAGTCAAACCTGCAGAGCAGGCTCTACCAGTGGTTCCAGGAGTCCGGCCACATATTTCACATCTTCTCTTTACCTCTCACTCCTCTGAAATATTCACATGTGGTGGGGCTGACTTTATTTGGACTATTTTAACAACTGTGTCCCATTACATCACTGGCTCATTTAAAGATGATTGAATATAGGAAAAGCAAAATTACAAAGTCAGCAGAATTTCTTTGTGGCAGTATCTCACCTGTCTTTCTCCAATTGTCTTTCACTTCTTCAGACCCTAAACATCCAGTCTCTTTTGGTAACTCTGAATCCTAAGAGCCCCAGCCCTGTCACCCTCATACACTCTGACAGAGCACTGGGGCCAAAATGACCTTTCCCTACACTATCCCCCTGCATGCCCATTAAATTTCCCATTTCCTAAGTTGATGGATCACGTAAAGCAATTTTTTTTTTTTTTTTTTTTGTGGTACGCGGGCCTCTCACTGCTGTGGCCTCTCCCGTTGTGGAGCACAGGCTCCGGACGCGCAGGCTCAGCGGCCATGGCTCACGGGCCCAGCCGCTCCGCGGCATGTGGGATCCTCCCAGACCGGGGCACAAACCCGTGTCCCCTGCACTGGCAGGCGGACTCTCAACCACTGCGCCACCAGGGAAGCCCCACGTAAAGCATTTTGAAGAAAGAAAATTGAGCTATTTCAGTCCAAAGTGTTCCCAATTATTAGTCCAGTTAACTCAGCCAGATTTTTCACACTTTTAATGAAGCAGCTTTCAGCACAAAATGCAGTGGATTTATCTGAGTTGAGATCTACTCTGAGGTAAGAATGGCTGAGTGAGAGAATTTTAAGTCATGTGACCCAAGGAGAGACACCCAAATGTCCCCACATTCTCCAGGCTTCAGGGATCACTCAGCTATTTAATACCAACTGACATGGAATGTGCCCTGTTCTCTACAGCCCTGGGATGTCAGCTTTCTTTGCATTGCATTTCTGCACCTCCTAAGGAACGGTGACATGTTGGACAAATCCCGTCCTGTAGTGATTTGTCAGTTTTTGCTCTGATCTGCTGCTCTGAACATCTTTGCCGGATTCCTCTTTCCACATTACAACCCTGCTGCAGGCTGCTGCCGTTCTGCCTTATATGGCTAGGCACTACAGTATGTATTGACTCAATATCCTCCCTGAGTTTTCCAAAGCACAATAAGGACCAGGTTAGGTATTTACAAAATTTTACTAAGGCTTGACACTATCAGATGTGAATTGCAGTGCAAAAGAAAATAAGATTAAAAATCACTACTTAAAGAATCCAATCTCATACTCTTTCCAAAATTATTTCCTACCAGCTCTCTTTTAAGCCTCCCCACCACATCCTATCCTTTGTGTTGAGCTTCCCTGTGTTCCAGGATTTGGATCATCTACTGATTCTATAGGAATTATAGAGATGAACCAGTGAGATGTCTGCAAAAATCTTTCCCCAGTTGGTGCCAGACCCTATGGAATAAGATGGGCTGAGGGGTCAAAGGACATAGGAGTCAACCAGGAGAGAAACTGACTTTTGCCAGCTGAATTCTTCTCCAGAGACGTTCTAGGAAGACATTCCTTAGAATGATACTTGGCTCAGGAAGATAGGAGATCTCCTAGGATCCATTTCTGAAATGCATCCAATTGAGAAAAAAACAACAACCTCTTTCTCAGGTTTAACTTCTCCTCAGAGGGGCTGTCTATACCAGCCTCTGTTTCCTCTCAGTTCTCCCCTTTTTCATTATTCTCAGAGACAAGTACACGTTCATTGATTTACTCGTTCATTCAACAATTATTTACCAAGTAGTTATTGCATGTCAGGTGCATTGTTAGTTGTTAGGGAGGAAGGAATGAAGTAGCATCCTTGGTCCTTCCCTAATAGAGCCTCAGTTAGCAGAGAAGTTAGGCAATATATAACTAGAAGCAACTCTTCAATATATAAATTGCAAACTGCTGTAAAGGAAAAGGCTCTCTGAGAGTAGTTGGAGGGCTGCCCTTTAGATAGGGGACAGGAAAAAACCTTATGACCAGGAGGTATTTAATCCGAGAAAGAAGGATAAGAAAGAACCAGCAGGGCTTCCCTGGTGACGCAGTGGTTGAGAGTCCGCCTGCCGATGCAGGGGACACGGGTTCGTGCTCCGGTCCGGGAAGATCCCACTTGCCGCGGAGCCGCTGGGCCCGTGAGCCATGGACGCTGAGCCTGCGCGTCCGGAGCCTGTGCTCCGCAACAGGAGAGGCCACAACAGTGAGAGGCCCGCGTACCGCAAAAAAAAAAAAAAAGAAAGAAAGAAAACCAGACATGTGAAGAGAGTGTATAGGGGTGGGTGTGAGTATGGAGTGGGAGTGAGGAAGAAAGAAGAGGAAAAACATTTATACCAATGGAACAGCCTGTGTAAAAGGCCTTAAGGGCTTTTAAGGAAACAGTGGAGGTTGAGGGGTAGATTTGGGGGTGGGGAAGGGAACCTAGGATGCCTGGGTTACAGTGAAGCAGAGGTTGGAAGAGTTACAAGGGACCACTTTTAAGGGCATTCATTGTAAGCCTCAGTAATGAGTTTCCGTTTTATTCTAAATATAAAGGGAAGATCGTGAAGAAGGGGAGTGCAATGATCACGGTTATTATTGGAGTCGTCCAGGTTACTGGTGATCATGGTGAGAACAGTGGAGATGGAGAAAAGGGAAAAGAGTCAAGAAAAATTATGGAGGAAGAATAGTCATGACTTGATGAACGTTTAGATATAGAGCAGAAGGAATCAATGACTCCCAGAGGGTCACAAAGGAGCCTTCTGGTATCTTGAAAATGACCACCAGTGTATTCGTAAGCAGAGATTTCTTGAACTGTATACTTCAAACACATGCATACATTTTATGCTCTTTATGCTCAGTAGACTATACTTGAATACAAATGTTTACATAAGGTTTCTGGCTTGGCAGCTGTGGGGATAGCAGCATCCTTTTCTCAGCTGGGGATGCCCAGAGTAGGACAGGTTTCAGTGGGAGTTGGGGGAGGAATCAAGAGACCCCTTGGGGATTGTGGACCTGAGACCCCTGAGAGTCGCCCATGTGGACACAGCACATGGGCAGCTGTATTTGTGCGTCTAGAACTTAGAAGGGAGACCTGGACTAAAAATTATGGACTCTTCTCATTTTCAGAATTTTACTGCTACATTCTGAGGAAAGTCAGATAGGAAATAATAAACACACCTTCTGAAAAAAAATTGTAGAAAGTTAAACATGTTCATAAAATATTACGAAGTTTTTTACACAGACCGTTTCTGGTTTCTATTGAAATTCCAAAGGTCTGATGGTAACCAGAAGCCCTATAGGGTTTTCACTTTATGTAACATCTCTGAAATTCTGGCAGCAGAGAAAATACACATACGGATGATTTTTTAAAATTATGATTGGCCTAGGTTTTATTATTCTTCAAAACCTTTCACAAAACCACAGTGCAACTGTTTGTGTATATATGATTTTGAAGTGGTTGTTAATATACAGGCCAGACATCATGACACTGAGGCTTTCCAAAATTTTGGGAAAAAATAATCAGGAAGAAACATTCAAAGTAAGCATTTTTAAAGACCTAAAGGAAATGGTAAGTCACCATGTCTACTTTGTTAGTTGAATACATGCTAGTTATCAATCACTGGCAGCATATCTGCCATATCTCCTAAATTCACACCTCCTTCTTCTGAGCTTGGAGTTGTAACGTGGGCAATTGAAGTTATCCAGATAATAAAAAATGTTTAAATCACCATATGAATGAATCAGCCAGGCATTACCCCTGAAATTAACAAAATTATTATTATTTTGATTATATATTACTCTGCATCACTGATCCTTTCAAGATGAGTGAATTTTAGATGATACAAGGAAAACAAATATAAAAGTAGAGATGTACTTTTGTGTTTACACACACACAAACATCTTTTACTACTGACATGCAAATGCAACCATTATGGGCTGATGTTTACTATAAAGAGTAGTTAAGAAATATAAACCCTGCTAGGAATTTGCTCCATGAAGAAATATGTTTAGTAAGAGATCTGTCACCCACTGAACAGAGTACACTTCAAATCCGCAGGTTATTACAATTATTTCAGAATGACAAACTGCATGAGAGTCAAACACATTTAAGCTGCCTTCACCTCAATCATGGTGCGAGCCATGTGGTGAGTTCTGTGGGGCTGGGAGAATCATTTTCTGGCCCATCATCATCCAGTTTACACCAAGTCACTGGAGATAAAAAACATTTTGAAACTCTTACATTCCAATAAATTATACAAATTATCTGTCAAAAGCAAGTTTGAGAGATTGGTTCAAGATGGCAGAGTAGAGGACGTGTGCTCACTCCCTCTTGCGAGAGCACCGGAATCACAACTAACTGCTGAACAATCATCGACAGGAAGACACTGGAACTCACCAAAAAAGATACCCCACATCCAAAGACAAAGGAGAAGCCACAGTGAGACGGTAGTAGGGGCACAATCACAATAAAATCAAATCCCATAACTGATGGGTGGGTGACTCACAAGCTGGAGAGCAGTTATACCACAGAAGTCCACCGACTGGAGTGAAGGTTCTGAGCCTCACATCAGGCTTCCCAACCTGGGGGTCCGGCAATGGGAGGAGGAATTCCTAGCAAATCAGACCTTGAAGGGTAGTGGGATATGACTGCAGGACTTCGACAGGACTGGGGGAAACAGAGACTTCACTCTTGGAGGGCACACACAAAGTAGTATGCACATCAGGACCCAGGGGAAGGAGCAGTGACCCCATAGGAGACTGAACCAGACCTACCAGCTAGTGTTGGAGGGTCTCCTGCAGAGGCAGGGAATGGCTGTGTCTCACCATGAGGACAAGGACACTGGCAGCAGAAGTTCTGGGAAGTACTACTTGATGTGAGCCCTACCAGAGTCCGCCATTAGCCCCACCAAAGAGCCTGTAGTCTCCAGTGCTGGGTCGTCTCAGGCCAAACAACCAACAGGGAGGGAACCCAGCCCCACCCATCAGCAGACAAGTGGATTAAAGTTTTACTGAGCCCTGCCCACCAGAGCAACACCCAGCTCTACCCACCACCAATCCCTTCCATAAGGAAGCTTGCATAAGCCTCTTAGATAGCCTCATCCACCAGAGGGCAGACAGGGAAAGCAAGAAGAACTACAATCCTGCATCCTGTGGAACAAAAACCACATTCACAGAAAGACAAAATGAAAAGGCAGAGGACTTTGTACCAAATGAAGGAACAAGATAAAACCCAGAAAGACAACTAAATGAAGTGGGGATAGGCAACCTTCCAGAAAAAGAATTCGGAATAATGATAGTGAAGATGATCCAGGACCTCGGAAAAAGAATGGAGGCAAAGATCAAGAAGATGCAAGAAATGTTTAACGAAGACCTAGAAGCATTAAAGAACAAACCCTAGAAGAATTAAAGAACAAACAAACATAAATGAACAGTACAATAACGGAAGTGAAAACTACACTAGAAGGAATCAATAGCAGAATAACTGAGGCAGAAGAACGGATAAGTGACCTGGAAGACAGAATGGTGGAATTCGCTGCCGCGGTACAGAATAAAGAAAAAAAAATGAAAAGAAATGAAGGCAGCCTAAGAG
The DNA here is from genome assembly GCF_011762595.2 of Tursiops truncatus. Classification (NCBI taxonomy): domain Eukaryota; kingdom Metazoa; phylum Chordata; class Mammalia; order Artiodactyla; family Delphinidae; genus Tursiops; species Tursiops truncatus. Next base: position 79,867,504 of record NC_047040.1, on the reverse strand, counting down.
ACCTCTGGGACCAACATTCGCATTATAGGGGTCTCAGAAGGAGAAAGGACCTGAGAAAATATTTGAAGAGATTAGAGTCGAAAATTTCCCTATCATAGGAAAGGAAATAGCCACCCAAGTCCGGGAAGCGCAGAGAGTCCAAGGCAGGATAAACCCAAGGAGAAACACGCCAAGACATATAGTAATCAAATTGACAAAAATTAAAGACAAAGAAAAATTATTGAAAGCAGCAAGGGAAAAATGACAAATAACATACAAGGGAACTCCCATAATGTTAACAGCTGATTTCTCAGCAGAAACTCTACAAGCCAGAAGGGAGTGGCAGGATATATTTCAAGTGATGAAAGGGAAGAACCTACAGCCAAGATTACTCTACCTGGCAAGGATCTCATTCAAATTAGATGGGGAAATCAAAAGCTTTACAGACAAGGAAAAGCTAAGAGAATTCAGCACCACCAAACCAGCTCTACAACAAACGCTAAAGGAACTTCTCTAAGTGGGAAACACAAGAGAAGAAAAGACCTACAAAACAAACCCATAACAATTAAGAAAATAGTAATAGGAACATACATATCGATAATTACCTTAAACGTGAATGGATTAAATGCTCCAACCAAAAGACACAGGCTCGCTGAATGGATACAAACACAAGACCCATATATATGCTGTCTACAAGAGACCCACTTCAGACCTAGGGACACATACAGACTGAAAGTGAGGGGATGGAAAAAGATATTCCATGCAAATGGAAATCAAAAGAAAGCTGGAGTAGCAATACTCATATCAGATAAAATAGACTTTAAAATAAAGAATGTTAAAGAGACAAGGAAGGACACTACATAATGATCAAGACATCAATCCAAGAAGAAGTTATAACAATTATAAATATATATGTACCCAACATAGGAGCACTTCAATACATAAGGCAACTGCTAACAGCTCTAAAAGAGGAAATTGACAGTAACACAATTACAATGAGGGACTATAACACCTCACTTACACCAATGGACAGATCATCCAGACAGAAAATGAATAAGGAAACACAAGCTTTAAATGACAAAATAGACCAGATAGATTTAATTGATATTTATAGGACATTCCATCCAAAACCAGCAGATTACACTTTCTTCTCAAGTGCACACGGAACATTCTCCATGACAGATCACATCGTAGGTCATAAATCAAGCCTTGGTAAATTTAAGAAAACAGAGATCATATCAGGCATCTTTTCCAACCACAACGCTATGAGATTAGAAATCAATTACAGGGGAAAAAAATGTAAAAAATACAAACACATGGAGACTAAACAATATGTTACTAAATAACCAAGAGATCACTGAAGAAATCAAAGAGGAAATCAAAAAATACCTAGAGACAAATGACAAGGAAAACAGGAAGATCCAAAACCTATGGGATGCAGCAAAAGCAGTTTTAAGAGGGAAGTTTATAGCAATACAAGCCTACCTCAAGAAACAAGAAAAATCTCAAGTAACAATCTAACCTTACACCTAAAGGAACTAGAGAAAGAAGAACAAACAAAACCCAAAGTTAGTGAAGGAAAGAAATCATAAAGATCAGAACAGAAATAAATGAAATAGAAACAAAACAATAGCAAAGATCAGTAAAACTAAAAGCTAGTTCTTTGAGAAGATAAACAAAATTGATAAACCATTAGCCTGACTCATCAAGAAAAAGAGGGAGAGGACTCAAATCAATACAATTAGAAATGAAAAAGGAGAAGTTATGATGGACACCGCAGAAATACAAAGCATCATAAGAGACTCCTACAAGCAACTCTATGCCAATAAAATGGACAAATTCTCGGAAAGGTAGAACCTTCCAAGACTGAATCAAGAAGAAATAGAAAATATGAATAGGCCAATCCAAGCAATGAAATTGAAACTGTGATTAAAAATCTTCCAACAAACAAAAGCCCAGGACCAGATGGCTTCACAGGCAAATTCTATCAAATATTTAGAGAAGAGCTAACACCCATCCTTCTCAAACTTTTCCAAAAAATTGCAGAGGAAGGAACACTCCCAAACTCATTCTACAAGGCCAACATCACCCTGATACCAAAACCAGACAAAGATACTACAAAAAAAGAAAATTACAGATCAATATCACTGATGAATATAGATGCAAAAATCCTCAACAAAATACTAGCAAACAGAATCCAACAACTCATTAAAAGGATCATATACCATGATCAAGTGGGATTTATCCAAGGGATGCAAGGATTCTTCAATGTATGAAAATCAATCAATGTGATACACCATATTAACAAATTGAAGAATAAGAACCATACGATCATCTCAATAGATGCAGAAAAAACTTTTGACAAAATTCAACACCCAGTTATGATAAAAACTCTCCAGAAAGTGTGCATAGAGGGAATGTACCTCAACATAATAAAGGCTCTATACAGCAAACCCACAGCAAACATCATTCTCAATGGTGAAAAACTGAAGGCATTTCCTCTAAGATCAGGAACAAGACAAGGATATCCACTCTCGCCACTATTTTTCAACATAGTTATGGAAGTCCTAGCCACAGCAATCAGAGAAGAAAAAGAAATAAAAGGAATACAAATTGGAAAAGAAGAAGTAAAACTGTTACTGTTTGCAGATGACATGATACTATACATAGAGAATCCTAAAGATGCCACCAGAAAACTACTAGAGCTAATTAATGAATTTGGTAAAGTTTCAGGATACAAAATTAATGCACAGAAATCACTTGCATTCCTATACACTAACAACGAAAGGTCAGAAAGAGAAATTAAGGAAACAATCCCATTCCCCACTGCAACAAAAAGAATAAAATACCTAGGAATAAACCTACCTAAGGAGGTAAAAGACCTGTACTCAGAAAACTATAAGACACGGATGAAAGGAATCAAAGATGACACACACAGATGGAGAGATATACCATGTTCTTGGAATGGAAGAATCAATATTGTGAAAATGACTCTACTACCCAAAGCAATCTACAGATTCAATGCAATCCCTATCAAATTACCAGTGGCATTTTTTACAGAACTAGAACAAAAAATCTTAAAATTTGTATGGAGACACATAAGACCCCGAATAGCCAAAGCAATCTTGAGAACGAAAAATGGAGCTGGAGGAGTCAGGCTCCCTGACTTCAGACTATACTACAAATCTACAGTAATCAAGACAGTATGGTACTGGCACAAAAACAGAAATATAGATCAATGGAACAGGATAGAAATCCCAGAGATAAACCCACGCACATATGGACACCTTATCTTTGATAAGGAGGCAAGAATATACAATGGAGAAAAGACAGCCTCTTCAATAAGTGGTGCTGGGAAAACTGGACAGCTACATGGAAAAGAATGAAATTAGAACACTTCCTAACACCATACACAAAAATAAACTCAAAATGGATTAAAGACCTAAATATAAGGCCAGACACTATCAAGCTCTTAGAGGAAAACATAGGCAGAACACTCTATGACATAAATCACAGCAAGATCCTTTTTGACCCACCTCCTAGAGAAATGGAAATAAAAACAAAAATTAACAAATGGGACCTAATGAAACTTAAAAGCTTTTGCACAGCAAAGGAAACCATAAACAAAACCAAAAGACAACCCTCAGAATGGGAGAAAATATTTGCAAACGAGTCAACGGACAAAGGATTAATCTCCAAAATATATAAACAGCTCATGCCGCTCAATATTAAAGAAACAAACAAGCCAATCCAAAAATGAGCAGAAAACCTAAACAGACATTTCTCCAAAGAAGACATACAGATGGCCATGAAGCACATGCAAAGCTGCTCAACATCACTAACTATTAGAGAAATGCAAATCAAAAGTACAATGAGGTATCACCTTACAGCAATTAGAATGGGCATCATCAGAAAATCTACAAATAACAAATGCTGTAGAGGGTGTGGAGAAAAGGGAACCCTCTTGCACTGTTGGTGGGAATGTAAATTGATACAGCCACTATGGAGAACAGTATGGAGGTTCCTTAAAAAACTAAAAAAGAACTACCATACGACCCAGAAATCCCACTCCTGGGCATATACCCAGAGAAAACCATGATTCAAAAAGACACATGCACCCCAATGTTCATTGCAGCACTATTTACAATAGCCAGGTCACGGAAGCGACCTAAATGCCCATCGACAGACGAATAGATAAAGAAGATGTGGTACATATAAACAATGGAATATTACTCAGCCATAAAAGGGAATGAAATTTGTTCATTTGTAGAGACGTGGATGAATCTAGAGACTGTCATACTGAGTGAAGTCAGAAAGAGAAAAACAAATATCGTATATTATCGCATATGTGTGGAACCTAGAAAACTGGTACAGATGAACCGGTTTGCAGGGCAGAAATAGAAACACAGATGTAGAGAACAAACGTATAGACACCGAGGGAGGAAAGTGCCGGGGCAGGGGCTGGTGGTGGTGGGATGAACTGGGAGATTGGGATTGACATATATACACTAATATGTATAAAATGGATTAATAAGAACCTGCTGTATAAAAAATAAATAAAATAAAATTCAAAAAACAAAAAGCAAGTTTGAGTTACTAGGCACCAGTGCTGGGCAAAGAACCCAGGGGCGCAAACCAAGAGCCACAGACAGTAAAGACAGAAAGAATGGAGGGCAGAAATTCAACAGGAAAAGACACAAGTGCCATATGGACCTATAGTGCTAACGTGGCTGCCATTTCATATGCACAGCCGTGTTGTGTGCACCCTTCAAAAAAAGACAGTCCAGACTCTTTTAGAGAACAAGGGCAAAAAAATGTAGATAATGCCTAGCATGAATGAGGGATCACAATGTTAAAGTGATGATAAAGAGGTAATAAGCATTTATATTCTAAATATAAAAGCTACTGGAGTTCTAAGAGAGAGTATGAAACTAGAAGCAGCCAAAGGATAAAGAATCAGCTTATTGGTGGGAGACAGAAGAACATGCTAACGTTTAGCAGCTGCACAGAAATCAGTGCGGTGTAGGAAGGGCTGAGCAGTGAGCTGGAAACCAGACTCCTGAGGGTTGACTCCAGACTCAGCCCCTTTCTAACTGTGTAGCTGTGGGCAAACTCAGGCACCTCTCTATGCTTTGGTTTTCTGGTCTGTAAAATAATAATAATAATGGGACCTTTCTAATAATAATAAGGTTCTCTTGAGATTAAATGAGTGAAATCTTATAAAGCACTTAAAACAATGCTTGTTAAAGAAGTAGGCACTTAGTAAATGATCGATATTGTTATTTGGGGCCAATTAAAACAATTAGCTCAATAGCAAGTTTTTCTGTGGACATTATTCCAGGGACTTATTTCATGTTTTGCAGGAAGGCAAGAGAAGCAATTTATAAGTTTGTCCATGTCATCACTTACTTTGATTTCTACTGAGAAGTAAGGGTGAGTGGATCACCTGAGACAGCCTTGTTCCTTCCCTCTGTGAATTGAACTTGAGGGAAATCTGTGGCCATGTCTTTGCTGTCTCAGTTTGGAACTAAGATACTAGGTATACACAAATATTTAGTCTACGAGTATTTTTATAAATCATGTGCCAGGCTACGTGTTGGGGGTACAAAGTGCAATAAACTGTGTCGCTGACCTCAGGCTCTTACAGTAAGTTGTGCAGCCACCTTGTGAGACTTAGGCTGCTTGACACATAGTTCATGCTCAATAAACAAGATTGCTTTCCAGTCTCATCCCCACAAACTGTGAAAGCTCTCTTGGACGTACCTTGGATTCTCCAGCACTTCACAGTTGGAACACAGGAAAAGCAAACCAGGATTTTCCAGTATTCATTCTAATTTTCAAGCCCCATTACTTACTGGTTTCATGAATTGAAAAAAAAAATGCTATTTTTCCATTGCATTAATGACTTCCTTTGGTGGTTCCCCACATAGAGAGGAAATGAGATGAGTCTGTGACCTATTATGTCATTTCATGGCTATTTTTTGCTTATATGAGATTGTTCCCCATTGAACAATTGCCTATCTAACTACAACCAACTCATGTCATGAGGTTTCCTCCACTAGCTTTTAACATTTGCACAATGTCAGATAGATTTTGTGATTAAAGACTTTTGCTAATATGGACAATGAATCTAGTTCATAATAGAAAATGATAATTTATAGTCCTGTAAAACTCACTTGTACAAGGCAGAAAACAAAATTTAGAAATGTAAGTAGAAATCATATTGTAAAATGTCTTTGCTGTCTCAGTTGGAACTAATATTTCATATTATTAGAATAGTAAAGAATTTCTGTTCACATTCATTTGTCCATTTCAGGATATTACAGATGTTTGCTACTCTATAGCTTAAAATTAAAACTACACACTTTTTCAACAAAGAACATTGCAAAGAATAATTCAAATGAGAAGTGAGTGAATATTGATTACTGAAGGAAATATTTTCTCTATTCTAACATTGTATATGTTGGGTATTTTAAATTATAAAAAGTTATAACTTTTATACCAAATTAATATTGTTGTGAAAAATCCTCAAAAAAAGTGAATTTATTTTTGGAATGGAGTTTGGTCACCCACAGTAAAGCCATCATCCCTGACTTTCTATTTTCTTATGTCCATTCATATTTTTGGACCCTCTATAATTCATTCATTTATTCATTAATTCAACAGGTATATTTATTGAGTGCCTACCTTGAACACTGCAGTGGTGTCAGAGTTGCAGAGGAGAATGAGATAGATGAAATATTTGTCCCTCTGGAGCTGGTATCACCTAGTTCCCAAAACACTGTCCTAAATTCCATGGGAAACACAAAGACTCCTTTGCACTGAAGGCTGGTAAAGAATAGTCAAGGTAAAAGCATTGGCAAACATTTTATAGCAATATAATAAAAAGAAAAGTGATTTTTAATAGAAACACTCTTCATTGACCTGTTATATATTAAGTCGTGAGCTAAACATTTTATATACATTATTTTACTTAACAGCTTCAAAATCTGATGCGTTACACCGTAATTATTCCCATTTAACACATAAAGAAAGTATGTTTTGCTTTGCGCCCAAAGCCACACAGCTCTTAAATGAGCACAGATTTCAACACAAATCTGAGTCCCAATACGTGTTCTTAAACACTATGCTTAACAAATTCTCACTGATACAAAAGATTGTTACAGCACCATAAATTGCTAGGAAATAAAGGAGGCCATCTAGATTAAGGGCTGGTGAGATATTGATAAAACAGTAACAGTTCAGAAGTTCTCTATTAGAAAGTCTAGCTACAAGCTGTCAAATTAGCATTTGCACAAGGAACTAAGGGTGGTGCAATGCAATCTTACAAATACACGTGATGGTAATGCTTAACACATGGGAAAGTTGGGTGGCCCAAAGACAAAGCATTGTTCAAGAGGACAAGAAGAGGATGCAGCTTTCCCAAGCTCTGTTTCACCTTGATTTTTGCTATTCCATTGCATTAGTTCATGGCCTGTTTTGAGAAATTCAAAGATCGTCTGATTAGAGAGTTGTTCCTCCGTCTTTTTCCAGGCACTTCCCATCATGTATGTGTAGCTGATCCCCTGTTCCCCGTCTAAGGAAAGTAGTATGAATATAGTGTCATTCTTTCCAAGTCTTGGAGAAGAATGCCAAAGAGGTCAGTAACCCAAAGGGCATGGGACAACCTTGGCACAAACAGCAGGTGCTTCATGAGCCCGTGATAGCTGGATTCCATCTCAAGGACTGCATTCTTCAAGACGTCTGAATACTCACATCCTGATAGACTGTAAATACAGGAGATTTCTAATTTGTCTATCTTTAATAAGTTTCCTGATAAAGTCAACTAAAATTCTGGATAATTTGAAAACAAACAAACAAAAAAACCTTCTGAGTCATCATGAAACTAGAAAGCTATGGGCTTCCAAACCAAAGAGGAAACTGGGAATCCTGGAAGTTAAACAAGCACCAAAGTTGGCTCTCGGGCTGGAACTGGGAGATGTGGAGCTTTGGTTCTGATGGCTGCATAGAGAACAAAGATTGAGAGATAAGACTTAGGGCTGAGATTTTCCTCTTGCCTCCCAGACTATTGCTATGGATATTTAGAGGGTTCCTGGTGTGCTTCTCTTATTGCTCCCTTCCCCAAACAAGTCAGAGCTACAATTAAATGGCAAAGAGGAGAGTGCGGAGAACAGCAGCTATGGATCTAGCACTTGCCCTTCCCTTCCTCTCATCTAGATGGTCTAAGAAGCCACCTACACCTGCCCTCTTCTCGCCCAATCTTAGGGTCCCACAGGAGTGAATCCTACTTTCTGCTAAGCGTACCACTAAGTCACAGAGCACATACTTGACCCTAACAGCAAGAACGATGGCCTATGGAAGTCGAGAACGCAGTCCCGCACCACGATCTGCTCTTGTCCTCCTAAGATCCCAGAGACAAGCCTGGGTGCCAGTCTTTTATAGATAGGAACAAGGGTGGCCACCTGGAAGGTGTGCTGGTGACTAAGTTTATCTGTACACCCGGCAGTGTTCACACCACAGTCTATGTTTCCCCAGGCCACACCCTCAGATTCCTGGCAGGGTTACTTTGTGGGACTTCTGTAATTGGCTCTAGCCCTCACTCTAAGTCTTTGGACTCTCTCTAGGTAACTACAGATGGGGTGGTAGAACCAGAGGCCACCAATAACACTAAGTGCTACCACTTACCAACTCTGGGCTGACACTGCTAGGTCCTCACCACATGTGATAGGTACTATCACCCCCATTTTATTGATGTCTCAACTGAGGCCTGGAGGGGTCTAGGAACCCACCCAAGTTGCACAGCTAATACGTGAGTAAGTCAGAATGCTACAGCTTGCACTCGTGCTACCACACACAGCCTCTGCCAGACCGGCTTCCCCGCACTGTCAGCTGCTCTGCTCAGGAACTGGCATCAGTGCCTCCTGGAAGCTGTGAGTGGTGGCTGCTCCTGCTGTCAGCATCTCCAATAACCCACCTGTGTCCAGCGACGGCAGAGCAATACTTAGCAACCCTCTGTCTCAAGCCAGGACTTTTAGTCCAGCAGGCTGAAACATTTCTAATGCTTTAGAGAAATGGGCTTTTTTTTTTTTAGATTTTTTTTGATGTGAACGATTTTTAAAGTCTTTATTGAATTTCTTACAATATTGCTTCTGTTTTACGTTTTGGTTTTTTGGACGTGAGGCATGTGGGATCTTAGCTCCCCTACCAGAGATCGAACCCTCATCCCCTGCATTGGAAGGCGAAATCCCAACCACTGGATGGCCAGGGAAGTCCCAGAAATGGGATTAGAATTCTGAAGTTATATTGTTTCCATTTTGTTATTTGTTTAGCAGTTTGAATATCTTATAAAAACAGCCCAGTTACAATGATCACAGGGAAAAATATTTTTTTCCTCTAATTGAATAAGCAAGACATATGGTGAAGTCAGTCATCTCTAGGGCTGTACGCTTTCCCAGACAGAGATTTCTCATGATTCACAGGACTGTTGCTGAATGTCCTTGGGGGCTTATAGATAGATCACTTCTTTTCTGATTGTGTTGATATTCAGCTGTTACTGAGCAGGTCAATTCTTTGGCTTCGTGAGGTCGTGGCATACATTTCTGGAAACTCACTCATTTTCACCAATTGCCTTTTCTCAAAACACATGAAACTGGCTTGAACAAAAAATATTGAGTTATGTTCGGGGAAAGTGCTACAAAAGGTGAACTGATGATCCTGCGAAACCTGCTTGTCACCTACTGTGAGTTTTCATATCATGCCATGAAGAATAAAGTAACTGCCAGGGGTGTCTCAGATGAAGTGTCAAAAGTGTCTGATTTAATTGTTAGCGTGAGGATTTAAGATGCTGTTTCTCCCCGGCGCTAATGCCTCTCATTGATTCGGGAGCATTTCCATTTGTTGTTTAACAGAAACAGCCACAGTATTTATAGCCTTATCATTCTAGAAGGGAAGCATTTGCAATTTGCACATTCAATTTTGACTCCTAGACTTCTTTTTCTTTAAATATCCTTCAAGTGGGTGTCAGACTGCAATTCAATGAATACTTTGTAAGCAGTTGCACAGAGCAGTTCTCATGCCATAGGCAAACACTTCAGAAGGATCCCCAGAATCCTTTGCTAATTGAAATCAACTGATGAGCCCCAGTTAGACCCAACCCCACCATAGGCGGGACATGTGGGTCCATTGGTGTGTGTGTTCATGGGTGTGTGCCTGCATCCTACAGCTGGGGTCATCTCTTATGGCAGATTGTATTGCCTCTAAATGGTCACATCAGTATGTATTTACATCCCATTCCACATGCTTTCCTTATGATGAAATGTTAGCATACCTCCATCAAGATGTGGACTTTTTGTTTTCTCCTTTTGAACTTGAAGGGATCTTTGTAAATTATTTGACCGATAAAATGTAGTCGAAATGGTGCTGCATGACGTCGGAGGTTAAGTCAAAAAAGGCAACACATATTTTGCCTCTCTTTCTCCCCCCCTCTCTCTCTCTCTGCTGCCCTTGGAACTCAGCCACCATGTTATCAAGAAGCCCAGGCAGCATGGAAAGGCCACAGTGGATGGATGTTCCGGCCAAAACCCCAGCTAAACATGAGCCGGTACCTAACTGCAACTTCTATGAGACCCTGAGGCAGAATCAATCAACACGTCACCCCCTAACTCACAAACACTGTGAGAGATAATGTATGGTTATTGTTATTTTAAGCCATCACATTTTGGGGAAAATGTGTTATGATGTAATAGGTAACTAAAACTTACCCATTTCTCATTTTCCTTGATTTGGAGATCAATCAGTTCGAAAATACCTTTTTCCTATTTTGGAATTACAAATACTCAAGCAATAATTCCGAATGGAATTTGTGTTATCAATGGACTTATTAAAAATAATAATTAACAACACCAAGAGTAAACCATAACGTAAAGTATCAACTTCGGGTGGTTATCATGTGTCAGTGTGGGGTCAACAGTTGTGACAGACGTACCTGTCAGATGGGGATATTGATATGGAGGAGGCTGTGCATGAGTGAGGGCAGGAAGTATATGGGAAATCTCCGTATCTTTCCCTCAATTTTACTCTGAACCTTAAATTCTCTAAAAAGATAGTCTTCATAAAAAAAACCCCACATAAACATTAAATTAATAATAATAATTGCAAAAGTTAACAATTAATGAGGACACGCTATATACCAGGCATTGCTCTAAGCACTTAATACATATCAACATCTGAATCCTTGAAACAAACCTATGAGGTGAGCACAGTTAACTACTAGGCTACACTACCATGAGAACTTACAGAACATCCAGGTTACTCAACAGCCCTTCACGCTCTGGGATGGGAAATATAGGCCCCAGGCTTGAGTGAAGCTGGGATGTAGGGAGGCCTGGCTGTTAGGTAGGCAAAGAAGAAAAAACCAAATCCTTCCTTCATTCATTCATTCAGCAAGTATTTGCTGAGCCACCTGCACGTGCTAAGCCTTGTTCCAGGAGCTGGGGAGAGAGCAGTGAACAAAGTGAGAAAACACGCCCTCGTGGAGCTGACCATCCAGTGTCCAAGGCCCTGGCTCTTCTAGTTTCACAGAGTGACCACAGCAGATCCCACTGCGCCCTCCACGCTGGTCCCTCCTGTTCTGTTGAGTCATCACAGACGTTGAAAAGGAGCCAGTTATGGATGTGTTCAGGGTCACAAGCACATTCTCTACTCTTCCCTAACTCTAAGTAAAAGAGCGTGACTCATGGAAGCAAAGCCAGGGAGAAAGAGGACATTTCAATATCAAATCAATACGAACTCGATTTTTTTTAAAAAGAAAAAGGAGACTTTGGTAATCATTTCTGATGGGAAGGAGGGAGACAATCATGGAGCACAGGAAACTCTGAGCATGGAAGCAGCACACCTGAGTGGGGACTTAGTCCAGTCAAGCCTGGGGACACCGGAAGCCCCAGGGGCTAAGTTAGAAGAGGAGATGGGAAGGAGTCCAAAGGAATATTTTGCTTGTAAATTATGCTCAGAGTCAACCCTGGTGGAGACACTAAGGGCTACAGAAATCACCATTTCCAAGTCACACCAAAGCTTATATATAGAAGAGCTGGTTCATGTGAAAAATTGCCCGCAATTTCTGTTCCACTGAGTTCTGAGGATTTGTAAGAGGAAGAATGAAGCTACGAAGCTACTTAACTTCTCTCTAAGAGGATTCGATGGACTGCTCACCCGAGGCAAACTGCAGATTTTGCAGAGCACTAGAAAATTGTAACTGCAGATGGACTCCTCTAGCTAAATAGGATGCTTGTGGAGAGCCCTTCCCTGGGCCCCTGGGGAGAGAGCCTGGCCAAACAATTGTAGGTGCTTCATTATACAGAAGCCCAAGCCAGCAAGGCAGCTTGTGAGGGAAAGACTAGAAGCTTTGCCTGGGACCTAAGGACTTCCCAACAAACCTGCAATGCAAGTGCATGACCAGGAGTTGGCTAGCTCGAACGCCAGCTTGGGACTCAGTGGATTTCTCTGGTGTCTTGTGAGAAACAGTGATCTTCCCTTCATGCAATCACTCGGTTAAAAATCTCACTTCATTAGCTCTGGAACTCTATTAAAATCTCTGAAATTTTTGGCAGTCTTTCATCACATCTATGGCTAAGAGGAAGCAAATAAGGTCTGGGAATCTTGATATATACTCCTGTTATTTCTTCACTGAAGAGTTCCTAAGACAAACGTGCTCTCTGCAATTTCTTCAAACCTCTTCAAATGACAAAGGTAAAAGTGTCATTTATATAAAAATTACCCAAACTAAAGCTTGTTTAAGTGGAGAAAAAAATTACAAAGAGAGTGACCTGTATTTTGAACATATGTACCCCAAATAAAAAGTGCTAAGAGTTTAAAATCAAGAATCTTAAAGTGTATTTAGTGTCATATATGGAATGTTTAAAATTTGAAAACAAAACAAAAATACCCTTTCTTTCTCTTAGTATCTATTTCAGGCTTCTTTTGCCCCAAATTACGTGCGAAGCAGAGGAAGGTAAGGAAATAAACAGTGCTTCATCTGACCCCCGGGAGGAAACCAAACCTTCTGGGCTCAGCTCTCTACTTGAGCAGTCTGCACCTGGGAAGGACAAGCTGCTTTCTCTTCTTTTCTCTGATAAAAGAATACTCAGCTGTCTTTGAATGGAAGCGGAATCCTTACCTACATAGTGAGATGTAACTTTAAAGAAAATAAATGAAGATACTCCTTGGAAGGCATAAGGTTATATGAATAGGTAATTTTTTTTCTGAGATGAGATATAACAGGAAAATTAAAAACCTCTGTGCAAAAGCAAAACAACCTCAACAGAGCAAGAAAAAAATATATTTGCCATATCTATGAGCAATTAAAGCCTATATTTCTCTATTTATAAATAACATTCAAATCAACTAATAGAAACATGACTTATAACCTAGTAGAAAAAGGATGTGAAGAGGCAATTTACAAAAAGCAGTACAAATAGCCAGTTAGCATAAAAAAGATGCTTGTCTCATTCCTTAATGAAAATGTAAGTTAAACAGTAATGAGATACTGTGATTTGTTTACTCAGGAAAACAAAAAATTGAACATTTGAGGTTATCTTGTGCTGTCAAAGATCTGGGAAATATGGGCTCCTATAAGTTGTTGGTGAGATAATACTTGGGTATAATTTTACGATAGGAAAATTTGCCAATATCTATCAACATATGACACACATGCTTTTTTTTTTTTAACATCTTTATTGGAGTATAATTGCTTTACAATGGTGTGTTAGTTTCTGCTTTATAACAAAGTAAATCAGTTATACATATACATATGTTCCCATATCTCTTCCCTCTTGCGTCTCCCTCCCTCCCACCCCTCTAGGTAGTCACAAACCACCGAGCTGATCTCCCTGTGCTATGCGGCTGCTTCCCACTAGCTATCTATTTTACATTTGGTAGTGTATATATGTCCATGCCACTCTCTCGCTTTGTCACAGCTTACCCTTCCCCCTCTCCATATCCTCAACTCCATTCTCTAGTAAGTCTGTGTCTTTATTCCTGTCTTACCCCTAGGTTCTTCATGACCTTTTTTTTTTTTTCTTAGATTCCATATATATGTGTTAGCATCTGGTATTTGTTTTTCTCTTTCTGACTTACTTCACTCTGTATGACAGACTCTAGGTCTATCCACTTCACTACAATAACTCAATTTCGTTTCTTTTTATGGCTGAGTAATATTCCATTGTATATATGTGCCACATCTTCTTTATCCATTCATCTGTTGATGGACACTTAGGTTGCTTCCATGTTCTGGCTATTGTAAATAGAGCTACAATGAACATTTTGGTACCTGACTCTTTTTGAATTATGGTTTTCTCAGGGTATATGCCCAGGAGTGGGATTGCTGGGTCGTATGGTAATTCTAGTTTTAGTTTTTTTTTGTTTTTTTTTTTTTTTTTTTTTTGCGGTACGTGGGCCTCTCACTGTTGTGGCTTCTCCCGTTGCGGAGCACAAGCTCCGGACGCGCAGGCTCAGCGGCCATGGCTCACGGGCCCAGCCGCTCCGTGGCATGTGGGATCTTCCCGGACTGGGGCACGAACCCGTGTCCCCTGCATCGGCAGGCAGACTCTCAACCACTGCGCCACCAGGGAAGCCCTATTTTTAGTTTTTTTAGGAACCCCCATACAGTTCTCCATAGTGGCTGTATCAATTTGCATTCCTACCAACAGTGCAGGAGTGTTCCCTTTTCTCCACACCCTCTCCAGCATTTATTGTTTCTAGATTTTTTGATGATGGCCATTCTGACCAGTGTGAGATGATATCTCATTGTAGTTTTGATTTGCATTTCTCTAATGATTAGTGATGTTGAGCATCCTTTCATGTGTTTGTTGGCAATCTGTATATCTTCTTTGGAGAAATGGCTATTTAGGTCTCCTGCCCATTTTTGGATTGGGTTGTTTGTTTTTTGTTGTTGAGCTGCATGAGCTGCTTATAAATTTTGGAACTTAATCCTTTGTCAGTTGCTTCATTTGCAAATATTTTCTCCCATTCTGAGGGTTGTCTTTTGGTCTTGTTTATGGTTTCCTTTGCTGTGCAAAAGCTTTGAAGTTTCATTAGGTCCCATTTGTTTATTTTTATTTTTATTTCCATTTCTCTAGGAGGTGGGTCAAAAAGGATCTTGCTGTGATTTATGTCATAGTGTGTTCTGCCTATGTTTTCCTCTAAGAGTTTGATAGTGCCTGGTCTTATATTTAGGTCTCTAATCCATTTTGAGTTTATTTTTGTGTATGGTGTTAGGGAGTGTTCTAATTTTATTCTTTTACATGTAGCTGTCCAGTTTTCCCAGCACCACTTATTGAAGAGGCTGTCTTTTCGCCATTGTATATTCTTGCCTCCTTTATCAAAGATAAGGTGTCCATATGTGCGTGGGTTTATCTCTGGGCTTTCTATCCTGTTCCGTTGATCTATATTTCTGTTTTTGTGCCAGTACCATACTGTCTTGATTACTGTAGCTTTGTAGTATAGTCTGAAGTCAGGGAGCCTGATTCCTCCAGCTCCATTTTTCGTTCTCAAGATTGCTTTGGCTATTCAGGGTCTTTTGTGTTTCCATACAAATTGTGAAATTTTTTGTTCTAGTTCCGTGAAAAATGCCATTGGTAGTTTGATAGGGATTGCATTGAATCTGTAGATTGCTTTGGGTAGTGTAGTCATTTTCACAATGTTGATTCTTCCAATCCAAGAACATGTTATATCTCTCCATCTCTTTTTATCATCTTTAATTACTTTCATCAGTGTCTTATAATGTTCTGCATACAGGTCTTTTGTCTCCTTAGGTAGGTTTATTCCTAGATATTTTATTCTTTTTGTTGCAATGGTAAATGAGAGTGTTTTCTTAATTTCACTTCAGATTTTTCATCCTTAGTGTATAGGAATGCCAGAGATTTCTGTGCATTAATTTTGTGTCCTGCTACTTTACCAAATTCATTGATTAGCTCTAGTAGTTTTCTAGTAACATCTTTAGGATTCTCTATGTATAGTATCATGTCATCTGCAAACAGTGACAGCTTTACTTCTTCTTTTCCAAATGGATTCCTTTTATTTCTTTTTCTTCTCTGATTGTTGTGGCTAAAACTTCCAAAACTATGTTGAATAATAGTGGCGAGATTGGGCAACCTTGTTTTGTTCCTGATCTTAGTAGAAATGGTTTCAGTTTTTCACCATTAAGATTGATGTTGGCTGTGGGTTTGTCATATATGGCCTTTATTATGTTGAGGAAAGTTCCCTCTATGCCTACTTTCTGCAGGGTTTTTATCATAAATGGGTGTTGAATTTTGTCGAAAGCTTTCTCTGCATCTATTGAGATGATCATATGGTTTTTCTCCTTCATTTTGTTAATATGGTGTATCACGTTGATTGATTTGCGTATATTGAAGAATCCTTGCATTCCTGGAATAAACTCCACTTGATCATCGTGTATGATCCTTTTAATGTGCTGTTGGATTCTGTTTGCTAGTATTTTGTTTTTTTTTTTTTTTTTTTTTAATTTATTTTTGCTGTGTTGGGTCTTCTTTTATGTGCGTGGGCTTTCTCTAATTGCGGCAAGTGGGGGCCACTCCTCATCACGGTGCGCGGGCCTCTCACTATCGCGGCCTCTCTTGTTGCGGAGCACAGGCTCCAGACGCGCAGGCTCAGTAATTGTGACTCACGGGGCTAGTTGCTCCACAGCATGTGGGATCTTCCCAGACCAGGGCTCGAACCCGTGTCCCCTGCATTGGCAGGCAGACTCTCAACCACTGCGCCACCAGGGAAGCCCTGTTTGCTAGTATTTTGTTGAGGATTTTTGCATCTATGTTCATCAGTGATATTGGCCTGTAGTTTTCTTTCTTTGTGACATCCTTGCCTGGTTTTGGTATCAAGGTGATGGTGGCCTCATAGAATGAGTTTGGGAGTGTTCCTCCCTCTGCTATATTTTGGAAGAGTTTGAGAGGGATAGGTGTTAGCTCTTCTCTAAATATTTGATAGAATTCGCCTGTGAAGCCATCTGGTCCTGGGCTTTTGTTTGTTGGAAGATTTTTAATCACAGTTTCAATTTCAGTGCTTGTGATTGGTCTGTTCATATTTTCTGTTTCTTCCTGGTTCAGTCTCAGCAGGTTGTGCATTTCTAAGAAGTTGTCCATTTCTTCCAGGTTGTTCATTTTATTGGCATAGAGTTGCTTGTAGTAATCTCTCATGATCCTCTGTATTTCTGCAGGACACACATGCTTTTTAACCTGACGATTTTACTGCATATACACACAGCCAAATAAAAGAAATCACTACTAAGAATTTCTCTGGGGAGTTTCCCTGGTGGTCTAGTGGTTAAGATTCGGCACTTTCACTGCTGTGACCCGGGTTCAATCCATGCTGCATGGCCAATAAATAAATAAATAAGAATTTCCCTGGATATACATGAAAAAAATATACGTAGGTTTGTGTATGTGTAAATGTGTGTGTGAGTGTGTGGAGTGACTCTATCTTTACACCTATGGGTGTTCGTTGGAGCATTGTTTGTAAAAAACTAAAACTGGATACAATCAGAGTCTATCAATGGGGATTAGGCAAATTATCGGAAGATGACTTAATAAAACAATGTAAAATTATTAAAAAGGATGAGTTAGACTTGTATGAAATTAAATGGTAATATCTCATAATGTAAGTGAAGAAAGCAAAGGGTGGCATAGTATATCTAGTATGATCTTTTTGCCATAAAATAAGAATAAAAATATATAGGGGAGAGAGAGATGCAAGTATATACAATGCGCCCCCCCCCCCCCCCCCCCCCCACTGTAAGATATAGAAGCGACCATAAATCAGTTACATTTTGGAGAAAGCTTGAGAATTGAGACTGGAGCAGAGAGAAAATATTTTATTTTTCATTTTGTACCTTTTTAGATTTTCTAGCCAAATACATTATTAATTTCATTTGATAAAAATCCCAACAAGGTTATCTGAGCAGGGATATTGTAGTCCAACTCTTATTTTCTTCTTTATACTTCTCTGCATTTAAAAAAAGCATGCTATTAAATAGTTCATTTAAATATATATATCTTCCTCACTCTTTTTCTTGCAAGCTGAGAATCAAAGTTGAATTTCCCTATCAGTTATATAAATAAGGCCTGCCAGATTTAAAGAGAAATTAAAAGAAACTTTTTTTTTTTTTTTTGCGGTACGTGGGCCTCTCATTGTTGTGGCCTTTCCCGTTGCGGAGCACAGGCTCCAGACGCGCAGGCCCAGCGGCCATGGCTCACGGGCCCAGCCGCTCCGCGGCATGTGGGATCTTCCCGGACTGGGGCACGAACCCGTGTCCCCTGCATCGCCAGGCGGACTCTCAACCACTGCGCCACCAGGGAAGCCCAAAAGAAACATTTTTTAACAGAGAAAGTATATAAAGATGAGACCACTGATGCACATCTCAATAAATACCCCTATTGTAAAATAACAGTGGATTTTCTGGTCAACTTTTTCAGGTGATTTTTCAGCTTATATCAGTGGACATCTGGGGATGATTCATATGTCTTTAGTTAAACACTTTAAAAAATAAAAGTATATATATGTATACAAGTATATATATGTCTAAGAGTACACAAAAGTACATAAAAGAAACCTGGTGGTTATGTTCACCAAGTACTTTATTTTATACAAACAAATTTGAACTATACTAGAGAATACCTAATCAGATATTAATATTTAGCTGTAATAAGATTTAAGACTGTTTTAAAGAACATTCAGCATCAGAATAAAGTTAAGGTACATCTCCAAATAGATTAAGATGTTTCCCCAAAAGTAGCATCACTTCAAAAACAAAAATTTCCAAAATAGTACAAAAAGAAAAAGAAGTTTTGAATACCTTATATCTACTACACAGATTGAATTGCTAGTTAAAACTTGCCAACAGCCACCATACATGCACTACAAGTGCTAAAATCCAGAAACAGACAATAGCTAGGCTAATAATACATATGGAAATGGATTAGAGTTAGAGACATTAGTATGAACTCCTGCTTAGCTTAATATAGATACACATAGTTACATATAGAAATATTTATAGATAATATATTGTGGTAGCAAAGGAATACAGATATCTGTATGAAAATAAAGATCATCTCTTACATCTAACAGAAAAAATTAACTTAAAATAGATCACAGACCTAAAGTTAAAACTTACCTATACGGGCTTCCCGGGTGGCACAGTGGTTGAGACTCTGCCTGCTGATGCAGGCGACACGGGTTCGTGCCCCGGTCTGGGAAGATCCCACGTGCCGCGGAGCGGCTGGGCCCGTGAGCCATGGCCGCTGAGCCTGTGCATCCGGAGCCTGTGCTCCGCAATGGGAGAGGCCACAACGGTGAGAGGCCCGCGTACCGCAAAAATAAAAACAAAAAAAACTTACCTATAAAACTTCTAAAAAATATATAAGAATAAAAATAATTGTATCCCTGGGATAGGCAAAGATTTTTAGACAGAAAGCAGAAAGTACAAACCATAAATTTTAAAAATTCATAAATTTTATTTTGTCAAATTTAAAATATTTGCTCTTTGAAAGACATCACTATGAAAATGAAAGGCAAACCACAAAACAGAAGAAAATATTTCTAATATGTAGTTCTGACACAGGACTTTATTAAGAATACATAAAGACATATCACAACTCAATAGTAAGACAAAAAGCTACTTAATAAATGAGGAAAAGATTTGAAAATACAGGTCAGAAAAGAACACATGACAGCCAATAAGTATATGAAAATGTATTCAACATGTTGTCATAAGGGAAACAAAAACTAAAATCATAATGAGATCCTATTACATATCCATTAAAATAGCTGACATTAATAGGATTAACAAAATCAAACATTGGTGAGAATATGAAGTAACTGGAATTTTCATACTGTTTTGTTGGGAATATAAAATGATAAAATCAAATTGGAAAAATGTTTAGGAGCTTCCTATAAAGTTAGACATATAATTACTATAAAACCCAGCCATTTTACTTCTAGGTATTTGCCCAAGAGAAATAAAAGAAAATATAGCCACACAAAAGCTTGAATACAAATGTTCATAGCAGCATTTTTCATGATACAAAAATACTAGGGGGGGTCCCCAAACATCTATTAAACAGCTGAATAGATAAAGTGGGATATGCCCATACAAAGAAATACTACCCACCAATAAAAAAGATCAAACTACCAATTTATGCAACAAAATAGAGGACTCTCAAAATTATTATATTGATTGAAAGAAATAAGAGTATATTCTTTATTTTTCCATTTGTTTGAAATTTAGGAAATGCAAACCAGCTTATAATGACAGAAAGTAGACTGGTGACAAAGGCAGGGGGTAGAATGGATTTTTAAAGGGGTGAGAGGATATTTTGGCAGGGAGGGGAGATAAAAATAGTCTGTTTCTCAATTGCAGTGATGTTTCTTGGGTGTATACAGATATCAAAGCTCAAGTTACTGTATTTATTACATGTATGCACTTTATTGTACATAAATTATATTGCAACAAAATTGTTGCTTTTAAGGGTCACGTACCTGTTGTTTTGGAGAGAAATCAGCAAGAATTGAGAGGAAAATACACTAGAGTTGGAGTGTAGGGTGGGAGCCAAGCTTTAGAACTAGCTGATTCGTATCAGGAAGAAAGACGCTAAGAGAAAGGTACACTGGGTCCTAATTGTAACAGTCAGGCAACTTACCAGCTCTGACTCTGCCATCTTCAAAGATCCTAGTGTCTCTGATAGAAGGTGTTATCTAAGCAAGTTGCAGCCTCTGATCCAAGCCTTCCTTAACTCCCCCCCACCATGCTCCCCAGTAAAGCTATGGGTTCTGAGCTTAACACCTTAGAACCGTGCCAGGTAAATTATAAGATATTGTCTGTTAACCTAATGTCTCAAGTAGCAATGCCTGAAAATTGTTTAATGGCTTCTTCCATCTCCACCACCCCCCCATCTGAAACCTTTGAATTTCAACAGGGTGCGCCTGTACTCAGTAGTGGAACCCACAGTGAGAACTCTCTCTGAAGGTATAATGCAGGCACTGTGGCTGGGGAAGGGCAGGGCTGGATTTGGTCAGGGAAGCTTTGGGCTCGGATCCTGCATCCATGAAATGCTTTTCCCTCTAACACTAAGCTCAGCCCTGCCGAGTCATAAAAGAATGCAGACCAAGGTTTTTAATGAAAGGAAAATCTTACGTAGACAAGATGAGTTTTCACCTTTACAAACTTTTTATGGCACTAAAACTAGGACTCCAACTCACACAGAATCAGTGTGTCTTGGAAAAATGTCTCTTTTATGGACAGTTTCTGAGTTCTCCCTCTATTGTCTGGATCCAGTAGAGGACTCAGGTGCACAGATGGGGTGCACATACCCTATGTGACCTCCTCAGAACCCTGACCTTGTTCTTTCTTTCTTTTTTTGGCTTCATTGGGTCTTCGTTGCTGCATGCGGGCTTTCTCTAGTTGCGGTATGGGGGCCACTCTTCATTGTGGTGCATGGGCTTCTCATTGTGGTGGCTTCTCTTATTGCAGAGCACGGGCTCTAGGTGCCCGGGCTTCAGTATTCACAGCACGCGGGCTTCAGTAGTTGCAGAACGTGGGCTCAGTAGTTGTGGCGTGTGGACTCAGTAGTTGTGGCGCTTGGGGTCCAGAGCGCAGGCTCTGCAGTTGTGGTGCACCGGCTTAGTTGCTCCGCGGCATGTGGGATCTTCCCAGATCAGGGATTGAACCTGTGTCCCCTGCATTGGCAGGCAGATTCTTAACCACTACACTACCAAGGAAGTCCATGACCTAGTTCTTTCAACTACTTGCCTGTCTGTAAAATGAACCCAATAGGATCAAAGCATATATATATATATCAAAACTGGTGTGTTATTTTGAGTGGGCAGCTCTTAAATTGCTCTCCTATGGGAAATGTTAACATCTGAAGCAATCAAAAATTATATGTATAGTAATTGTTTCACAAACTGATAATTTTCCCCCTCCTCTCCTCTTTCCTTCCCTCACTGCAAGCCATAGTGGTTTGAGTTGTGTTCTCCAAAAGATATGCTGAAGTTCTTACCCCCAATATCTGGGAATGTGATTATTTGAAAATAGAGTCCTTGCAGGTGTAATTAGTTAAGGATCTTGAGATGAAGTCATCCTGGGTTTGGAGTGAACCCTAAATTGAATGATTGGTATCTTTATAAGAGGAGACACAGAAAAAGAGCCATGCAAAGAGAGAGGCAGAGATTGGAGTGATGCAGCTACGAGCCAAGGAAGGCCAAGGATTGCTGGGAGACAGCAGCAGCTAGGAAGAAGCGAGTAAAGATTCTCCCTGAGAGTCTTCAGAGGGAGCACTGCTCTGGTCTGGACTACTGGCCAACAGAACTCTGGAAGACTAGATTCCTGTTGTTGTCAGCCACCAAGTCTGTGGTCATTTGTTATGGCAGCCCCGGGAAAGTAATACACGGGCCAATCCTGTCAACCCACCCAGATCACCAACAGTAGTTTATTTAAACCATGCCCCAAAGCTATGTCAGAGAAACAAGACACTGAAACTAGAGTCAAGAGTTTTTCATAAGTCCACTTGAAGGTAAAAGCAAAAGTCTAAGTGATAGCATGTAGAGAAAAGACAAAGGCTGGTAAGATTACCAATGGCTACAACTCTTTTGGAAAATAATTGTGTATTATCTTGCAAAGCTGAAGATGTGCACAGCCTTTGACTAAACATGACTGCTGCAATGGAGAGAAACTGTTGCACATGAAGACAAATGCAGGAACTTCTTGAAAACATCATTGCTCCTAATAGCCACAAACTGGAAAAAATCCAAATTTCCATCAACAGGATGACGACAAATGAAATGCACTACATACTTACAAATGGCATGTTATTCTACAGTGAATATTCATGAACTATAGCTACATGCAACAAACTGAATGACTTTTTCAAACATAATGTTGAACCAAAAAAAGCAAGACAAGAAGAATGTATACTCAGTATGATTCCATCTATAGAGAATCCTGAAAATAGCCCTCAAAACCAAATTATATTATTTGCAGATATATCTCTGGGTGATAAAACTATAAAGCAGAGCAAGAAAGTGATTACTATTGAATTTAGGATAGAAGTTAACTCTAAGGGGAAGTAAGTGGTTATGATGGGGAAGCAGTATACCAGGGATGGGGGCTTGGGGGTGAGCTGTAAACACATTGGTGACATTTCTTTTTAGTAAGCTATGTGGTGGTTTCACAGATGTTTATATTTTTATTTTCTATACTTTTATTCATTATACTCTCTTATATATAAAATATTTAAAATATTTTTAATGATTTTTTTGGAAAGGGGTAAAAGATAAAAAGAGAAAAGAATCCATAGATGCTTTAAAAGCATAAAATGTTCCTCGAAGATATTTGTCTGTTTTCATGTGGTTCTTTCACATTATCTTTCCTGCTCTAATTTCCAGTCTGTCAGCTAAAGTCTTAGTCAAGGCATTTTCTACTGAAATCTAAGATTCTGAAAAAGAAGGAATATGATGAAAAAGCTCAACAAATCTTAATTGTTGCCTCAAGGTCAGGCTATACGGGGAATGTGGTATTTAGCTTTGCCACAGACGAGCTCCCTGGAGGCTGCTACGTGGTGGCTGAGATTGGTTGGAGATGAGGGTAGGTATGTAAGAGGGAGGCCAGCTCACATGTCACACTTTGCCACTTCCAAGGGCTTTCCACATGGTCTCCTTTGAGCCTCACCCAAGTCCTGTGAAAAGTTCTTGCTGCTTCTCTTTTACTCATGAGATTGCTAAGCTGCAGAGAACTTAAAGGACTTTGTCCAGAGTCTCAAGTTCAGGAAATGACAGGGCCAGGATCGGAAACAAGGTTTTCTCCATCCTACTGCAGCGACTTTAAAAAAAAATTTTTATTTTATATTGGAGTATAGTTGATTAACAATGTTGTGTTAGTTTCAGGTGTACAGCAAAGTGATTCAGTTATACGTATACATGTATCTATTCTTTTTCAAATTCTTTTTCCATTTAGGTTATTACAGAGTATTGAGCAGAGTTCTCTGTGCTATACAGTAGGTCCTTGTTGGTTTTCTATTTTAAATATAGCACTGTAATGCAGTGATTTTTAATGGAGTTCTGCCTCAAACGTACAGACATCAACATACTTGTGTGGGAGACTCGGTGGTACTGAACTGATTTGATGCAGTCATCTGAAACTCAGGCTGTAGAGACACAGCTGAAAGCCAGCAGGCTTGGAGGGGCCGTGCAGAAGACAGACAAGGTTAAGCTAATCACAGTACATCTGAAGACTTTTGTCTTTTGTAAAGGCTTGTACTCACGGCACAATCAAAAGACAAAATTAATATTGCTTGTGATGGTTTGTGCTCTTAGCAAAGTCCTCTGTTTACCTTCCACGTGGTTGATATTCCATCTCCCCCCTAAATACTTACACCCTCCCAGCCAAGCCCTGGTTCTTTACAAACCCAAAGCAGTGAATTACTCGGTGAAACATTTCAGATAAACAGATGTAATCAGATCTCTGTTTGGACTTCAGGCTGGAGAAAGTGTGCAGAGCCTGACTGTTTCACATTGTTGTCTTTGATGCCAATAAATCGACCATTTGCAGTACTGCTGCTGCCAAGAAATCCCCCAGGCCCTTGCGTGGTTTCAACAGAGGATATATGAAAAGACTGAACAAACAGCAGTGTTTTATCCTCATTCCTGTCCTCAAAGCTTTTGCAAACTTAAGCAAGCTCTTTTTCATGATATCCTCAACCCAGCATGGAAGTCTACTGAAACCATTCCTGGTACTGATACTTTCAGTTTGGGAGTTGAGGGGCAAACATTTGCATCTCTTACGTGCTTTGATAAAATAATGGAAATAAAATAGAACCTTAAGTGAAACACAAACTAAGGTCCCAGTGGACATATTTCTCTTAAATTTCACAGTTGTTTCTCTCCTACACACTGCACATGGCCTTAGACACAGGCCAATGAGTTACCAGTTTTGTAGAATGGCAAAGCTTTGTGAAGACCGTTAGAATCTGTGGGACAGAGACAAAGCAAAGATGGCAATGTATAGAAAAGAGCACATGGTGGCAAAGGTGTTTGCTTGTTATCTGTTGAGCTGCATGCGATGCTCTGTCTAGGTATAATTCACTCCCTACTCTACCATGGGTCTGACTGCCTGGTGGATAGGTCAAAACAGCCTTCAGAGCACCTCCTTCTCTCTCCAGCTCTCCCTGAGAGTTACCTCCATAGTACAATTTTACATACCCTCATCATGTAACGTAATCTTTCCAACGTCACCATACTTCATCTAAAATGAAATACAAGAAGAGAATGAGTTGGAATCTTAGTATAAACCTTTTGAAGAATTAGGAAGCCCTACATTTAGAGCTTATCTTTTAAATTGGAATGACACATGTATCACATAATCAATATATGAAAAGAAGGCAATTGGTTCATTTTAAGAATCTGGTGGATTTTAAGGAAAGGCCATGGAGAGAATGATTGTCTTCTTGAGATAGACTCCAGCAGTCCTGAAATATATGACTCTGGTAAACAGAGTAACATTCACATTCTCTTCTTAGTGTTTTGATGGTACATGTACAGGAAAATGAGTCTACAGCCAAGACTGAAAATTACTGGAACATCACTGTGATCGATGAATACAAAATAAACAAACATTTAACCTCCCTTCAAGGAGCTTCAGATTCTACTAAGGAAAATATACTTTTAAAATTCATTGACATGCTTTAAAAAGGCATTAAATGACACAATCACTGATAAATTCCACATTCCTTTTATCTTCCTGTCTATCCTGTCTTATCTCTTACTCTCTAGTAATAAAATGGTTGAAAACCAGAGAAAAAGAGAAATCAACACCTTGAAATAAAAAGTAGAAACAACGAGGGTCACTTAATAATATGCTTTGTTACAGATTCCTTTAATCACATGGAAAAGGAATTTCTTCTTGAGAAACAAAATGTAACCACCAAGTGTCCAGGAATTATTACAAATGCTTGGGGAGTGTGGTAAATGCGAAAACTGGGCATTAAGAACCGATAGTGCTGACTTTATTTAAGGCTGTCGATGCTCACTTATTTGGTGATAAAATCAAAACCCAGGGCTCTCCCATTAGCTGGATTTCATCTCCGCCTTCCCCACTCAACCACACAGCTCTGACCCGACACCCGTGCTGTTACTGTACCGTGAGGAACCAAGTTGGCCTTGTTAACAGGCTATGCCAAGTGCCGGGGCAGCCCCAGTGGAGGAAATCTGATTCCAATCTGGGGCTGAAAGTACCATCCCCCCTGCCAGGTTTACTGAGAGCATATTACTCATTTTTAGTTAATTTCTCAGCCTGCAGAATAATTTGGCACATGTGCGCTGTGTATGTTCTCTCAGCTACTTCCTTAGAGACCCTGACCTTGAGGGGATAGTTGTAATTGGCGAGAAAAGTTAATGAATGACAATCATAGTTAAAATATCCTAGTTGTGTAAGAAAATGCATGCATTAAAACTAAAGGAAGAACAAACACAAGAGAAGTGGATTAATACATTTTTCTTGTCTCGGACTTCTTAATGTCGAGGTCTGAAGCACCATGGGGGTAAGGAAGTGAAATGCAATGGTTCTCAAAACACATGTGCTGGGAAGAAACATAGTTATAGCAAGTCAGTGTGGGAGAAGCCATCCCGTTCGTGCGAAAGCCATACCTTCTTCCTACAGATTTTAAATCTGCTTCTTCTGGATAGACTTCTTGGAGGTGTATTGGAAATTTTGAAGGAGATTTTGCAGGCTTTGCCTTCCATCCTTTCCAAGTGTATTCCTTTTAAATATTAATATTGTTGCCATTGCCTACATGATTGTAGCGTCCATGATTCAGAAAAACATGTAATGATCAAAACTCCTATGAATTCAGTAGTGTTATATATATGTATATATATGTTATGTTATACCTATGTATTTATATTTATATATTTATAATGTTTTACATGTTTATGTGTGTGCGTATTTATGTAATTAAGTGCAGTTGCATTTGCATACATTTGAAAAATATGATTCATACAGGTCACATGAATATCTCCACGTTTTGCAGCCTCTGGTTATCCTTAACTTTGATAGCTCAGAAAAATTCCCAGGACCCCATCTTAGGTGTCTGCAGTATGTCCAGCCCCTCCCACTATGTTCCTGACGATTCCTGGAAAGGATACTTTTCCTTGTAACTCTATTCTCCTTTTCCCACTCCCCACCTTGCCTTCACAGCTGCGGTCCTTCTATCTAAATCCATCACCCCATGCATGAACACACGTTCTTCCTTTTCGTTTGCTAATATATCCCTAATACACTACTGTAATATATACAACTTTCATTCAAGATTTGGGAGAACCTAGAGGGGTGGGATAGGGAGGGTGGGAGACGCAAGAGGGAAAAGATATGGGGATATATGTATATGTATAACTGATTCACTTTGTTATAAAGCAGAAACTAACACACCATTGTAAAGCAATTATACTCCAATAAAGATGTTGACAAAAAAAGAATACATATAAAGCACATAACACAATGCTTGGTACATAGTAAGCTTATCATATAAAAAAATTTTTTTATAAAAATTAAAAGATTTGGGAGAAATAGAAGGGTGTAATCACACCTCAGCAAAGGAGGCAAATTTAAAATTGAGTAGCATATATCTCTGTTCAGTCATCTGTCCAGCATTCCTTACCAAACGTTATTTCTCCTCCCTCTCTCTCTCTCTGTCTCTTTGCAGGATCTAGCCTGGCTCCATTTCACTGGGATCTGCTCTCTTCTAACCAAGAATTTCTCCCATGTCTAACACCCCTCCTTCCACACCACTCCTCCCTCCCCACCTCAGGTTCCTCCACCAAGTAATCAGATTTCCACCTGCCCTGTCTTTGGGCGTCAGGTGTAAAATGAAAATCTCTGTAATTTCATTGCACGAAGAAATTTTAATCCCTTCTTTGTTACTATCCTGGGCACTATGATTAATTTAAAAAGCCCCATTAAGTAGTGTCTTTCTTCCTGCTTTCCCAGAACAATCTACCCAAATGTCAGTCAACTTGTAACATCTCACTTTTTCCTCCCTGCCACAAATAAGGCTGAGAATTATTTATTTAGCTGCAGCAATGCTTGCTGCATGCCTTTGAATCGAATCCTGTGCAGTGTGGCCCCGTCAGTGGTCCACAAACACTCCTCCCTGGAAACAGATGATCTATACATTCCTAAAACTATCTAGTGAGCAAATATGACCTTTGAGGCAGTTTGGTGAAAACTTTCTTTTCTCTCCACTTTATCATGAATTTTCCTCCTTTCCCTTCTCCTCACGTGCTTTCTATAATGAAGCTAAAGTATACTTGCAGAGAAAGGGGTAAAAGAAAGCTAGTAAAGTGTTCATTCTCCCAGAGGCATTACATTTTAATGCACAACACAGTCTTAAGCCAAGATAGCTTAAAACGAGACTATCTCTGGCTGTGGGATATTAATCACCCAAAAGCCAGTGGAGAATATGTCTTTGGGGGAAAGGAGCCTCCCCATCCCTTGGGAATCATGCAGCATAACATGACTTCCTATGCCATCTTCTCACTCGTTCCTCCTTTCGTAGACTAGCTTACTTAATAGAGAAATTAAAATGGATGAGATCCAGGTAAAATCATGTTTTCCTCCTCCAATCCAGACTACTGGTTGACAATCTCATTATGCTTCTTTCATTGTCCTCCAAATTGATCACAGCCCTGAATTCCTAGTAGGTGCTAAATATATTCTTATAATAAATCCCAGTGCCCAGATCTTAATAGAGCATTGATCTATTTCCAAAAGTCAGAAAGAGGCATTTTTCTTCTCCCGAAAGGAAGTTAATCAAATGGAGAACTCACTAATCAGGACGTAGACTTGCATTTTGGAATAGTGCCAAGTAAATATTCAGTGACTGGCATTATGTTGCAGTGGTTAGAATTTTGAATCGGGATCAGATCCCCTGGGTCTGCAACTCAGCTCTGACACTAACCAGGTGACCCAGGGCAAGTTATTTAATATGTCTGGTTTAGTTTCATCATAGGTGAAATGGGAATAATAAGGTAGCTTCCCTATGGGTTTGGTGCAGGAATGAAATGAGGCAATTCCGGGTTAGTGCTTAAAACAGAATATAGCAATAAATTCAAATGTGCCTCCTCATGTCTGCATTCAGAGACATCTGAGTTACGGATGTAGAGATCAAGGTGACTGTGGGGCTGAATTCAGAAATTACAAAGAGAAGTGCAATGAATTGGCTACACAACTCTTGAACTCCCAGCCTCTTTGAAACTATCAAATGGAAGGAGAGGAGAAAGAGAGTAACCATTTATGAAGGGATTTCTTTGGAGGCAGCCATTGTAGGTTCTGAGCCCCTACAATTCCTTTTGGGGTGGGAAGTTGGGGTGTGTGGTCTTATTTTCCTTGAATCCACTGTTTTTTAGTGAGAAAGGGCTTCAACAGGACCACTTTGAGATCTTGATGTACCTTGTCTGGGGCTGGAGGACATTGTGGAGAAGACCTGACTCCTGCTCTATTCATTACTAGGGCTGTTGAGGCAGAGATCAGCTAAGTGCTTGGGTAGCAGAGGAAGGACCGTGCTGCTGGGTTAGGGGCAGCTGCAGAGCCGTTATTTGTCACGGCAAAGGATGCAGCAGCATTCTCCATTAACCAGAGGCAGACTACCCAGAAGAGAGAAAGTTTCCTAGTACTACTACTGTCAGACACAGTTGCCTGAGAGGGCTGGAGCCCCCCACAGCTAGAGCTGACAAGGAGTGGCATTGTGTTAGAGGCTGTGAAAAGGATCACATGTGACCACCTATTATAAAGAGGCATATATTGGTTCAAGTTTACTGCAAGAGGGCGGGTCCATCCAAGCCTCTACAGTGCGATTTGGGAAGAATCAAGAAAGTGTTCCAGGGAGAAATGCCAGCTTTTTCGACATTTGTCAGGCACAGAGAGCTGTTCAAGGAAGACATTTCCTAGCCATCTCTCACCCCTCCCTTCGCCGTAGCTCTGGCCTCAAAGGGTCCGAAACTGGCTAGCAAACCGGCTGGTTGGATTAGGGTTCTTTAGAGAAACAGAACCAGTAGGGCTCTGTTGTGTGTGGAGACAGAGATGATAGAGATAGAGGTAAGATAGCTGTCTAGCGAGATGTTTATTTTAAGGAATCGTGGGACCTGGAAAGTCCAAAATCTGCCGGGTTGGTTGGCAGGCTGGACCTCCAGGAAAGAGCTGCGGCTCGAGGAGTCTGCAGGCAGAATTCCTTCTTGCTCAGAGGTCAGTCTTTGTTTTTTTAAGGCTTTCCTCTGATAGGATGAGGCCCATTCACATTACAGAGGATAATCAGCTTTACTTGAAGTGTGCTGATTTAAATATTAATCTCATCAAAATTTTAAAAGGACAGTGAGATGCCACAAAGAACAAAACAAAAAAAGTGTTTCGATTACTCCATAATTATTCATGCATAATATACCAGTTACAAGTGCCTGGTACCTAGTACGTGTTCAATAAATATTCACTATTATTATTACATATATATACATATATAATAATCTACTATAAATAGGACATAAAATCTATGCTCCTTTATATATATATATATATACACTTTATATATATATATACTTTATATATATATACTTTCTTGATGATGACATATAAAGGTACCCTGACAACCTGAAATAGGTGCAGACATTTCACTGAACTACTTGATAGGTGGGAAGAACAAAAAAAAAATTTTAAGTATTTACTTCTTTTATGAAGTTATATTCCCATGACTGTGCTTTATGTATTGGTGTTTCACATAAATATATTGCCTGAAATTTACTCTATGGTGGGATAAATATAAACTTTGAAATTTAAATATATTCATACCATGGCAAACACAGTTGCCTTTGTTGGTGTTTACTATTGTCTATAGCCTGGGGGCAATATTGACTCAGGTAAACAAATAATTAGCCTGCTCATTTGAAGTAGGAAGGTGTAATTAATGAATTTGCTTACTGTTCTACCCTGCTGCAGACACACAGCCATTTGGGTCTGTTCTTTCATTCTCAGTCTCTCTCTCTCTCTCTCTCTCTCTCGCTCTCGCTCTCGCTCTCGCTCTCGCTCTCGCTCTCGCTCTCCATCTACCTTTATCTCCATTCACAATATACCTGCCTACTCTGCTACTCTGGGTTCCAGAAAATATGGTTGCCTATGGTACTTAGTAAAGTGATGAGTCTGAGACACCAGTCAACTTGGCCCAATGCTGATGTTCAAAGGTACATTTTTTAGATGTTATTGTTTTGGCTGTGCAAGCAGCCTTTTAAGAGCTGCTTTTAAAATTGAAGATGAAGATCAGTAAGAATAAATTTGATGTCTGGATATAGCAGGCTTGCATTAGGACAGAAGTTGGCTCTATTACACAATGAACCCTTTCAATTATAGCCTTAATGGGTCTAATTTGCCCATGGCTTTCTTGATCAACCTTTTTTTTTTCTTTTCTTTTTTAAAATTATGTATTGTCCAAGTGATTTTGCTCTAGATTATATAACACTTCATCTAAAATTATTATATAAATCTTTACTCGTTTTAAAAACAATTCTGCTAAAGCACTAGCACAAGTTGTTCTTACATCAAAATTAGATAGATGTATATGTGAACTCATGGGATCTGTAACCCAAAATAAATTACTGTAGTGGGGCCACTATTTAAAAACAGAGGTGACTAGAGATGTTAAGAATCTTACTTTCCCGAACAGTAGTGAGAAAGACTTGGCTGCATCCTTTGGCAACATATAGCATGTTAACTAATGTGTCGTTAAGATTTAAACAAGACTCATGCTGGAAAATCAGACAGTTTCAGCAGCCCTATCCTCATTCCACCAGACCACTTTGAAAATGAGATCTGCCAAGAGTTTGAAAGTGGGATAGAAAGAATGTAAGCCTCACCGCTGACTTTTCAGTGCTGTGTAAATCAAAAGGATTGCCAGCTAGCAGACAGAATGAACAGGAGTCCACAGTGATGCTGGCAATTACTCTGGTAGATGTCAAGTCTCGGAAATTGAAATTGTGAGACTGTTCTCATATTAAACAGCAGAAAGGAGAGCATCCTCAGATTTTCTATTGAGTCAATTGGCTGATACCTTTTCAACAACCTGTGGCTTTTGGTTAAAGCTCAGAAAAGCACTTTGTTTAAAAAAATCCATGTTTCATTCATCAACTCTCTAGGCAGTAAATCATAACCAATTGATATTCCTTGAACATCTACTAGGAGCCGTGATAGACATTAATAAAATTGGGTAACAGATTTACCCAAGTATGGAATACAAAAATCTGAAATACAAATCAGAAATACAAAAAGGAGACGAACTTACATGAAAAAAGAAAAAGAAAAAAACGTAGATTTAGGAAGAAAAAAGGGTAGTAGTAAGAAAGAAGCTGTCGCTTCCACCCTAGGGTTCACTGTGGCTACATCACATTGCCTTGTCAACAAGCCTTGTCAAGATTCTTTTCAGATCCTGAGATCATTTTTATGACAGTTTCTAAGATGCTCTCCTCTCCTCTCTTTCAGAGGGTGGACTCCCCATTCTTCACTCAGCAACCAGAGTTGCTGAAAGGCAGGTCCTACGGATGCTCCGAGAGCTGAAAATGTGAGAAGGTGATGAAACGGACCAGAGTACTCCTTGCCAGCGGGACACAGGGCTTTCCAAGTAGGTAACTATGACAGTGATCATGCCAAGGGACAGAACAGGAGGTCCCCTCTGGGTAAACAGGACATGCTTCTCCTTGTGACCCCTGGCTGACCTCCCAAGGGGAAGAGCCAAAGTAATCAGCCTCTCTGGCCAGCAAAATCAGCGTCAGCAACAACTGAGGCTCAGAGAACTCCCTGGCCTGAGGAAGGACCAGAGCAATGATGCAGCAGCGTTTCTAGGCAGTGAATGATAGTAATACTACAGAGGCTCATTGATTCTCCTTTTGTTCTCCACCGCCCGTCACGTTTTCCTGTGGTAAATATCGATTAGACTGATGGTGATTGGTTATGAAACCAGTTATCCTGCTGTCCTCAAACAGCAAGAGAGTATTTACAACTTATGTGATATATGAAGATGCAAGGCCCTTTTCATTTTAACTGGGTTCCCAATTAGGACAGAGAATGTTGAGTGGCTGTTGTGGTTTTGTGGGCTTGTCTTTAGCACAGAACTTTCGGCAATCACCATGAACACCTTCCTTATAAATATGGTAAATAAATAAGGAAGGAAGACTTTGGGGCAAACTGGCATTGGTATCATTTAATTTCTTCTGTGTTTCCAGCCAATGAAATGAATGGGTGTCTGTGGTAATTAAACTCACTTTGATAATTAGGCACTAAGGATTCTTAACTTGCTGAATGTTAATGAATATTTCCCAAGTATGGCCCCTGTATCCTCTAAGTACTGCCAAATGGAGTCTCCCTGATCATCATTAAAACCTAGAGTTCTTTAAAAACAGTTCCACATAGAGAATTGAAACTAGAAACAGAAATTTGGTTTTGTTGCTTTTCTTTATGACTCTGGGCAGGTTGATGAAATTTGAATTGAAAACAAGTTTTATTATAAGTGAAACATAGTTGAACTCACTCCTTGGAACTTGAAAGGCCACATATAGCAGTGCACACATTAAAGCCATAGACAGGAAATAACTCCTGCCTCACCGCAGCTGCCTACAAATAGATAACTCAGCAATGCCACACTCTCTTTGCTAATGATTTGAGGCTAAGGCAGACAAAAGTTCTGGGCCATCTTGGAGGTGTGCTTTCCACACAGAAGTGTACAATGGTACCGCTCTGGGTTTTCCACCAGTAGATGAGCCATATGGAGCATCTTTATCTGGAAACTATGACCCTTTTTTTTCCTTTGACCCCATCAAATAACTTTATTCACACAAACATCCCTTAATTTACAAAGCCTCAGTCATTCATACACATGGGGCGGATCCACAGTGTTCAAGGAATTTAAATATAATGTATCATACCAACCCAACTAAACCAAGTACAAAATAATTCATACGTAAAGTTGTTCCAAGTAGGTCCTAGCTTACCAGCTTCTGTGAAAAAAATAAAGAAAAATAGATTGATTGATTACCTAGTCTTTGAAACTAACCTTGTGCCTAGGTTGAAACCTCCTTCGCATCCATGTTGGCCCTACACGAATGTAAATCATTGCAACATACTCCCCTTGCTCTGATGGAAAGAGGTGCCTGGAGCACAGAAAGATTGCTTTAAAATGTCCCTAAATAAAGTCCCTTCCTCCTGTGGCCTCTCATGGAAAAAGACGCGGAGGCCTTCTTGCCGTTAGCCCCCGCAAGTCTTAGGGGCCCTGGGAGCTGATGGCCGTGGAGTCATCGCTCAGCTGGGATGCTGACGTTAGCCAACCTCAAGGCACACTCCTAGTCCCTCCACCTCTCAGAGCCTCTTGCCAGACAGGAGCCCCTGTCATCTAAGCCCTTGATAATGTGTCCCTCAGGCTTGCAGTGCAAACCAGTAAACCAAAACACACTTAGATCAAACACTAATTGTAAACAGTAAGTACTGAAAGAACTATTTCTAGGGCATGGCTTAGATACAATTATTTATTTCAAATATTTCAAACACTCAAATGTTTCAGGTGTTCAAATATTTATTTCAGATATTCCCAAAGCCCCTCTTACAGAATCTTCCTTAGAGAGGGAAAAAGGGGATGGAACAGGGAATTAATGTTTCTTGAGTATCCCTTATGTCCTAGGCCCTGCACTAGCTCCCCACATATCATGATTCCATCACTGAAAAGTCATGGCATATTGATGAGGGAAGGTTGCTTCTTCTTGTTTTACTGGACAAAACTACATGAGGCATTAGAACTAATACAACATATTCTACATTATACAAATCTATTATTTAAATCAGCAAATTCACACTCAGTCACTGAAGTCAAACCTAGCCTTGCCATTTCAGTAACATGTTGAAGGGACCTCTCTGAGCCTTGAGTATTTCTTCATAAAAGGCAGACAATAATCCTGCCGATGAGGGTTGCTGGGAGGATTAAGCTTGATAACATGGGGGAAAAAAAACCATAGCATGGGATTTCCCTGGTGGTCCAGTGGTTAAGAATCTATCTTCCAATGCAGGGGACGCTGGTTCGATCCCTGGTTGGAGAACTAAGATCCCACATTCCGTGGGGCAACTAAGCCCGCACACACTGCAACTACTGAGCCCGCACGCTCTGGAGCCCATGCACCACAACTAGAGAGAAGCCCGTATGCCGCAACGAAAGATCCCATGTACCACAACTAAGACCCATCACAGCCAAATAAATAAAATTTTTTAAATGTGTTTAAAAAAATAGCACATTTCCTGGTATTTAATAAATGCCACTTTCTCCTTTTCCTTTCTCCTTCTTCATAGATTAAGAAATATTCACCTCCCTAGTGAGTGGATGGAATGGAAAACAAAAACAAAAATAACATTTTTTAGTAAGGAAACCTATAAACTCCCTTAATAAAATTCCAATCCTCCAAGGTTGGCCCTAGAGATTGTTTTATTCCAGCCATTTCATCCATATTCCACATAACAGGGGCAGAACTGAGGACATCCCAGCTAGAGGAAAGAGCAGAACCAAGCCATGCTTTCTCCCTTTAGGTGCATTTCTTCAAAGCTCCAATAGCACTTGTGCTTACATCCCATCAGTCAGAGCTTAGTTATTATGGCTTCACTTAGATGCAAGGCAGCCTGGCTAGTATAGTTTTTATTCATGCAGGCCATGTGCCAGCTAAAAGACAGGCTCTGTTAAAGATAAAGAAGGATACTCTTTGCCACAAAAGAGTCAAATTGTACTGTTTGCCACAGAAAGTCATTACAAACTTCAAGATAAGAAGTGTTAGTGTCTTGGATGCTGGATATATTTTGAAGGTAGAGGCAAACAAATCTGTTGATTGATTGAATGTAGAGTGTTAGAAGAATCAAGGATGACTCCATGGTTTCTGGGTTTGAGCATTGAAAAGTCAGAGTTGTCTTTTATAGAGTTGGAAAAGACAGCAGTTTTTGTGGTGGGCTAAACCAGGGTTCACTTGGGGGCTTGTGGTTTGAGATGCCCATTATTATATACACACCAGGGAGACAGGTGATATGCAAGAGTTCTGAAGGAAAGTTTGGGATGGAAAATTGATGTGAAAATCATCAAGGAATAGAGGGAGAGTTTCCAGGTCTGACCATGAGAAGCTAATGTTTAGAGATCTAAGCTAATGTTTAGAAGAATGGAGAAACAGACAAAAGACACTGAGGAGAAGCAACCAGTGAAATAGAAAAAAAGTGAGTGTGGTGGATTGGTGGTGGGAGCATGTGGAAGTTCCTCTGTGGTATTTTTCTTTTTGGAGGGTTGGGGGATAAGAAGCAAAGCAACAGCAGGATGGGAGATAGAGGAGGGTGTGCTAGAGGTTTGAGGATAGAGAAGAAGGTATGAAATAGCTGTGGAGGGATCGGACAGCGTACCTGTTCGTCGCTGATCGCTATGGTGGTGGTGTGATAGTTTAAGTAAGCCTTGGGAACACAAAGCATCCACAGAGGAAGAGAAAAACAGCATCTTGGGAAGAGTTCTTATCTTTGGAGCAAGAAGAAGAAGAACCAGTGAATGAAACAGAGACAGATCCATCAAAGTAAAAATCAGGGATCTCAAGAAGAGAAAATGTTTAAGGCAGGACAACACATAACATAAGAGTATGGATTAGGGAGTCATATTCAAATCCCACATTCATCTCTTTCTGGCTTTGTGACCCTAAGCAAGTAACTCAGCATCCCTCAACTTTACTTTCCCCATTTGTAAGATGGGAAAAATAATAGTACCTGTATGATAGCATTATTGTGAGGATTACATGAGCTATTGTTTATAAAGTACTTAGAATAATGCTGGCTCATAATAAGCCAGCGTTATTATCAGAATTGAGGCAGAAGGGGAGTTGCCAAATGGCCACAGTCAATCTAAATGATGTATGTTGAAAATGGAAATGACCATATTCTCTTTCTCTATAGTGGGAACATGTGCCGTTCCTGGGCTGATGTTTCTGAGTGACACATTCACATATTTCAGTGCCTGAGCTCCCTGTCTGTTCTTGCTTGGCTTTCCTGAGTCATTGGCAATGATTTTGTGCAGAATTTTTCAGGCCAGAGATGTCTTGTTTGAGACTCTGAATTCACCAACCTTAGGATCACCATCTCCAGACTTCAAGATATTCCATTTTCTACTGTTTAAATCATTCAATTTGGGGTTCACTGCTACCTGCAGTCCAAATTATTCTGTCCAATATGCGACGGAAACAAGGCATTCCTTGATCAGAGTAAGAATACATTGAATCACCTTGTACTTTTTTGATACTTGGAATATTACAATAGAAGGCTCATCTTTGTCTTAATTTTTAACAATTATATACAAAATTCTCAAAGGCAATAAATTCCAATATAGTTTTAGAGATATTCAAAAGTTAAATTTACTGTTTTATGATGCAACTGAAAAAAATTCCCAGATGTCTTGATATGCCTTCATTGTTCCCATAATAAATGACTTCTTTAATATATTCAGATGACTTACATTTCAATTAAGAAATAATACCTACTTTATAGAAAAAACTTTCACCTATTTGCCTTTATGTTGTTCCTAGATTAATGATTAAAAACTTCTGGTTTCAGCTCGGAGACGTAGAAAGCTGTAAAGAATTTTATTCCCACCCTTACAACAAGAAAAAAGCTGGACCCATCAGAGAACTGAGGTTTCAGGGCAAACAAATAACCTCAAATATGGAGCGAGACAGATGCCTTTAGGGATAAATAGCACCTGAGCATTTACTTACCTGTGGCAGATTCTGCCAGTCTCCACATAAGACAGTAAGAAGATACAGCTAAAATGTTTCCAGAAATTGCTAGAGGCTGAGTGTGGGCTAGTGTGAGAATGTAAAACCTCTGGGTGTGGCAGATATAGAGGTGTTTGCGCATTCTTGCTGGCAGTGCTCATAGGAAAGACTTGGAAGAGTCCTGAGAAAGCTTTTTTCGTGGCTCTGACGAGAAAGGGAACAGCAGCCACTGCCCAAACTCTGGCCAAACCCATCTCCTCTATCTCGATTCCAGGAGTGAAAGGCTTCATCTGCTGGGGAAAGAGCAATGAAAACTGTCACCTTAGGGTACTGATGGAAACCCCCTGCACCTGGGGAAGAGCACAGAAAAGAAGCAGCATCCTTCCTCTGGGGGTCATACCATATGAGTATTTCTATTTCTCCTATGGAGAGAAATACCTGCAAGGTCCTGCTCTGCAGCTGATGGGCAGAGTGCTTGGGAAGGCCATCTCCCAGACCCAGGGACAGAGCTCTGCCTGAGACTGAGGCTTAATCAGAACATCAGGGAATGCTCTCCCCTCCCCATCTCCCATCTCCCAACCAGGCTAGCAAGCTTAGAGTAAAACAGCAGTGGAATACAGCTGGGAGAGCTGCAGGAGACTGATCCTTGTGAGGCAACAGTGCAAAGGGAAGATGGAAACCCAAGGAGGGAACAGACGTGGAAAGAAGAACCTCTATCAAGCTAGCCAACACTGTAAACACAAGGTGTCACTACGGGAATTTTAATCTTAGAGTAACCATAGGAACAACAAACTCCAAACTCTGCCGAATTCCTGGACAGATTAATACAAACCCCATACTTAAGATCTAGCTGAAGAAAATGGATGCTCATTTCCGGCTATAAAAAATATTTACCCCAGGATGTATAGCCCTACACAAGATGCCTGGCTTTCAACAAAAAAAATTCTAAGGCAGGTGAAAATGCAAACACACACACACACTCAAAGAAGAGAGTCAAAGCAAGTATCGGGATCAGACTGGCTATGACACAGACAATGGAACTATCAACAGAGAATTTTAAGTGATTTTGATGAATATGTTATTTGCTCTAATAGAACAAAGAAGATGACATGCAATATTAGATGAGTAATTCATCAGAGAGATGAAAACTATAAGAAAAAATCAAATGAAAATACTGGAAGTAAAAGAATCAGTAACAGATACAAAGACCTCCAACAGGCTCATCAGTAGACTCAGCACAGCCAAGGAAGGAATCTGTGAATTTGATGATAGGTGAGTGGAAATTGACCAAACTGAAAAACAGAAAACAAAGAATGAATAAAAAGGAATGGAACACCTAATAGTGTGGAACAATTGCAAACAGTGTTAACATATACACATGGAGAAGAGGGCAAAAATAGAGCAGAAGAAATATTTTTTAAAATAATGGCAGAAAATTTTACAAAATTAGTAACAGACATGAAATCACAGATCCAAGAAGCTCACAGAACACCAATCAGGATAAATATCAAACACACACATACACACACCTAGGCATAATGGTATTCAGATTTCTCAAAATGAGAGAGAAAAAAATCTTGAAGTTAGCCAGAAGGGGAAAATAATCTTCTCTACAGAGGAACAAGCATGAGAATTAAAACAGACTTCTCATCAGAAGCTATTCAAGCAGAAAAAAAAAGTAGTGACCTATTTAAAGTATTGAGGAAAAATGTCAACCCAGAACTCTACATCTAGTAAAAAAAAGAAGTGGAAGAGAAAAAAGCATTCTAAGACAAAAACTGACAGAATTGCCAGATATACTCTATAAGAAAATACTAAAGGAAAAGAAGAAATACTAAAGGCAGAAGAAATATGAGATCAGTCGGAAGCTTGGATCTACACCAAAAAAAAAAAAAAAAAAAAGAGAATAAGAACTGGAATGAATGAAAATGAGATAAAATGTATTTCTTATTCGTAAATGTGCTAAAAGATAACTGGCTGATTACATATATGGTACATGTAAAAGTAAAGCGTATGAAAATAATAGCACAAAGGATAGGTAGGAAAAATTGAGAATACACAGTTGTAAAGGCCTTACATTACTTGTAAAGTAGTATAACATTATTTGCAGGTAGATCAGATTAATTTGAAATATATATTGTAAATTCCAGGGTAATCACTAAAAAAATTTTTAAAGGTTAATTAATAAGTCAAGAGATAAAATGTAATCATAAAAATACTTAGCTCAACAAAGGCAGAAAGAAAGAAAAATGATGTACAGTACAAATGGAACAAAGAGAAATAGCTAGAAAGAGGTTAGTTTTTTTTTTTTTTTTTTAGCGGTACGCGGGCCTCTCACTGTTGTGGCCTCTCTTGTTGCAGAGCACAGGCTCCGGATGCGCAGGCTCAGCGGCCATGGCTCACGACCCCAGCTGCTCTGCGGTATGTGGGATCCTCCCAGACTGGGGCATGAACCCATGTCCCCTGCATCGGCAGGTGGACTCTCAACCACTGCGCCACCAGGGAAGCCCGAGGTTAGATTTTAATGCAATATTAATAGTCACTTTAACTGTGAATGGTTTAAATATAGCAGTTTAAAGACAGAGATTGTCAGATTGAATAAAAAACAAGACCCAATATGTGCTGCTGACAAAAAAATCATTTTAAATATAAAGACATAAATTTATGTCTAAATATTTAAAGCTTAATCATATAAAATATGCAAAATATATATTGAAATATAAAAACTCAAACTATTAATAAAATAAATCATTAACTTCATAGGCACTTATTCTGTGCCATATACTTGTGCATTTTACATCATCCCAGTATACTATGAAGCACTTATTATCCTTCATGTTAGAAATGAGAAAACTGTGACTTAAGAAGTTAAATAATGTGTCCAATGTTTCTTACCTGATAACTGGCAGGTGGGATTAAAACCTAGGCTGATTAGAAATCCTACACAATGATTCACTATTTGAAACTGCCACTACAGATAGTTGGTTATAAGTTTAGTAATGCCTCTGAGTCTATTGGTCAAGAATGATCTCACAATACTTTCTGTTTCTTCTGAGTTCATGCCTTGAATAATTTTGAAAACAGGTTTGTTTTATTATAGAAAAGGAGGAGGGGAGAAGATGGCATGACCTCAATTTGAAATAGTTACAATCTCACATGCCAGTATTTTATAGGTCTGTAATTGCATGTTTATAACTTTTTAACTATCCAAATTTACTTTGCCCCGTGATCTTAAATTCTCATGCTTTCAAATTTTCTGAACACAAATTCACATAATACTATTTTTCTTACTCTTTTCTTAATACTCTTCTGTTTGGAAAATAAATATTGGCTAGAACACCACTTACCTTGGCAATATCCAAGTTTCTATAAACTTACCATAGGTATCGATTTTTTAAACACCTTATCTATTGCTTGTATACATTTTGAATCCATTAAGCTATATAAAAATATCATGTAAAGATAAAGCCAGGAACTGGAAGTCATTTTCTGGAAAGCTTTGAGTACTGCCAACATATGTTTCTATAAGAAAAAAAATTAGATTAATAGGATGTGTCTATTTAAATGTTAAAGTTGTAAACTTTATATTTTACAGTTTTACTTTAGGTATGATTGCCTGAATAGTCAGCATAGAACAAAATCCTGTGTTCCTTCCTTGGTAGTCACAAGGGTGTATTTGGAATGGAAAGCTTCAGATTCGTTTTAGCTACAGACAGTTGTAAAGAATACTAAAAATGGTCATAAAGCAATTGGCAGCAATAAAGTGTATCTGGAGCAAACTGGCTTCAATAGCACATACCACCCATTGTAAGTACCAGTATCAGTTTCAGCAATAAGTAAATGGGTATGAACTAGAGCAGCTGTTAAATTTTAGTCAGAAATGCTAGACACAAGTTGGGAGTGAGAGAAGAAAACTTGGAGAAGAATGCGTCATCCAACTGACAGTGGGGCCTGTCTTATATAGCAGACTGGATACTACTCCCCACCCTGGAATTCCTCTAATGCCTAAAGTCAATCTTCCAGTTTTTCTGATTGATTTCAGTGTCCAGGTAGAAAATAAATACTTGGCTGTGCTCTTTTGCCCCTAAAGCTACCATCATGCTCCATTTCATTCACTAGAGGGAATAACGAATGAGAGCCAAAGAGCAATAGACATCAGCCTGATTTCTCTATAGCTCAGAAGAATAACTGATGAGCTGTTTCCTCTCACTGCCCCATGACATAAACAAATGCCACACGTCTATTCGTCTTGGCTTTCAACCTTGTATATGTGATTCTCACCAGAAACATTTTCTTCTGTTGGCAGTTGAGTAAAATCCTTTTGCATATGTTTGTACATAACATTGTAACAATATTATTTTATACTTATTAGTGCTTATTATCTGTCAGGCATTGTAAACCCATTTCAGGGATATCACCTCATTTAATGTTCACAACAATTCCCTGAAGGAGGTTTTATGTTATGACTGTTTTATGGATGAGGATAGTAAGAATTAGAAAAGTTAAGTATCTCCTCCAAGAGTACTTAGTTAGTATGCAGTAAGCTTGGATTGAAATCTAGGTGCCCATGTGACATTTGAACTGCAATCTGGAACCCAAGAACCAATAGGAACAAATGCACCGATGGGGAGTGGTATAACTAGGACCACACAGTAGGTTTAGCCAATAAGTCATTTTGTGTGACTGAAACTTAGATCATGAGTGAGGAAAGGATGACTTTGGGAGAGACAAACTGTGAAGCCTTGTCAAGACTGGTTTTTCCAGCAAGTCATGGGCAAGCTCGTTGGCCATAGAAAGTCACTGGATTTTTGAGAGTTTGGCAAGGGCAAGCTGCTTGAAAATGTTTAAAGAGGGCTATGATGTGACTGGAATTACAGTTACAATTGTAAGACAATCAGTAGCTTCTTCTCTAGTTCAGATGAGGTAATACAGGTACCTAAATCCTAAAGCAATTTTAATGAAAATGAAAAGTTAGAATTGATAACGCTTAGACTTACAATGGGATTTGAAGGAGAGAGAGAGAAATTCAAGATATTGGCTTTGTGGCCGGGTAGAAAGCAGTGCTATTAAATAAGATGAAGAATTAATGGAGGAGGAAAAGACTGCATATATTTTAGTGCATGCCATGGTTTTTTCCTGGTGGATGTGTCTAGCAGACATTTAGTAATATTTAATAATAGTTCAGTTCATTGGAGAAAGTGAGAAAAGGATGAAAGACACAATAATGAGGACCCACCAGTATACAAGGAGTGATCAGAATATAAAGCGTTGATGAATAAAACTGTGCTTTGTTTACCCCTTGGAGGTAAACAGTCTCCAAAGACGGCCTCCATCAGTTCCTTTCCCAGGAGAAGAACACCACACCACCCGTTAAACGATGGTGTCTGTTTCCCCTTGCTTTGCATCTGGGCTGGTTTTGTGACTAGCTTTGCCAGGAATTCTGTCTCCACTCATGTCCAATTTTGGTCCAAATTTGAAAAAACAGCTTTTTACTCACATTTCATTCAGTTGGAAATTTTAGCTCCTTGAAATTTGTGGCTTTGTTGGGATTGAGGAAATGTATTTTACAGCTCTCCTGTGTCCCTACTTTAAGTTTATATTTTATAGGTAGGTTGTTTCTGGTGCACTCTGCTTGGGAAGTGGTAATGGTTTGTGTTCAGGGGCCAGTCGAAAGCCACGCGAACCTTAGGGATATTTTTCTCTAAATAATGTTTTCAGATACTATTTCTGAATGTCAGGGGTTGAATTCTAGTGTCACAAGTTCAAAGGCCCTCATCACATATATACACATACATACTGTTTGAGCTTTCTGTTTGGGAAAATGATTCGGTTTAACCCAGATTGCTTATGAATAATTTCCAGATTAGAACAGGCTATGGGAGCAGTTGTTGGGCTCAATATCTGTTGAAAAAAAAAAAATTGGTTTCTTGAAAAGAAAAAAAATAAGCCACTGAAGCTATTTGCAGATTTCAATTTATGTGTGAAAATGGGAAAAGCAGTATTTAATTTCTTAATGGAAACCTGTTTCCAACCTGAAGAGATCTGTGGAATAGACCTGATACCACTGGAACAAAGACAGTCTTTATAAAAGGGAAGAGCAGTGGAGTCGGTCTACCTGAGGAACCAATCTGGCAATTAACTCAGCTACTTATACAAAATGACACACTTGGCTTTAGGGTAACATTCACATTTCTTTTTGATTCTCGATTATTTTTGGTCACGCTTCTTCCCATTTATTTCAAATAATTAAAATTTTACTGTAATTCCACTTCCTAAAAGATGTTTAACATATTACATTTTCAGTTCAAAAAATTTTCAACAAGGCTCGGTTTTTTCACATTCACATTTTTTTTTTTCCAGTCATGTCTGGCTTATCTTCTGAATCAGGAAAACTAATGCCATCTCTTACCAGGGACACGGCAGAAATAGAATGATTGATATTACTTGGCACCTACTGTGCTGAATGCCTGTAGTGGAAGGCTGTGGATCAAAGGCAGACCCAGGAAGGCTGATAATTTGTATACCGAGCTCATAACCAGACGGCCATTGTTCTGATGCAAACAGATAGGCTGTGTATGTACTGAAACTAAAATACAGGAGAACACAGTCTGAGCAAGGATTAAACAACACTGTATTCTTTCTTCCGTTGTGATTTCTGGACATCACAGTGCCTCCATCACAAAAGTACATCTAAGCAGGTACTTCAATCATGGGCCCTCTGGTTTTCACATGTGGCTCTGTAGGTAAAATTATGAGCTATAGATAATAGGCAGATGCATAATGTTTCAATGATATGGGCACATATATGGCTTATGTCTCTATTAAATCCATCATATACATTTATGCACAGGAATATGTTCACATAGAGAGGGAGAGAATAGAGAATGAGTGTTTTTATTGCCAATTTCAGCAAAAGTACAAAGTACTTCAAAGTACGTAAGTCATTTCAACTAGCATTACATAGGTCAACACAGGATAAGAGTAGACAATTGCTACTGATTTCCACTAAACCCACCAAAAAAAACCTCACAAAAATAGATACTAAAGGGACAAAATGAGCAGGT
The DNA here is from genome assembly GCF_011762595.2 of Tursiops truncatus. Lineage (NCBI taxonomy): Eukaryota > Metazoa > Chordata > Mammalia > Artiodactyla > Delphinidae > Tursiops > Tursiops truncatus. Next base: position 79,822,610 of record NC_047040.1, on the reverse strand, counting down.
TTGAGGCCAGACAATTCACACCTGATTTTAAATGATTTTGATTGGTTTATGAAGAACTTCAATTCATATCTCAAGGCATTTGTTATCAACATTATAAACCACTACATTATACTTTAAAACAGGTCAGATGCTAGGAGTGGGGAGGGCAGGTCCACAGTGTGCTTGGGGAAGTGTGTGTGGGGGTGTGTGTGAGAGAGAGAGAGAGAGATTGATTCTTTTGTGTTTTTGAACATACGTTGCTGAGGTAGAGGAGCCTTGGTTGAAGCGTTAGTAACTTTCAGGACTTTGTTGAAAACTTGCCCTGAAGGACGAAGGTATATTTGATGATGAATACTTATGACTGTTCTTCAGCTTGTTAAGCAGCAGCAGAAGAAAGGAGAAACAATCCAAGAACGTTCATCTGCACATAAGTTCAACAGAGGGAGGCAGATGATCGATTATTTTCTGATGCCATTCAAACAGGAAAAAATATTCTGGAAACAAAGAGATGCACAAAAAACATATTTCAAGAACATCTCTAGCCATTTTTCCTAAGCTGACTATGATAGCAATACTCATGGATTATCAAATCTTTTATAATAGAAGTAATTTTCCTTGAATTTCCTCTAGCATTCCTGATACATACGGCTTCACTCTCGACAGTAAACTCCAGCTCTCCTCCCTGCACCCCCTTCCCCTCGCCAACACACACACATACACAGAGCCCTGGACGCCCCATTGGTTTACACAGGGTTTCCTACTGAGGAGCGTGGGGGCCATGGAATTATGGTCCCAATAAGAACCTAATAGCATAAAGCTCTGTCTGGTTTTATCCTTTATGGCCAACTATAGAAGTGTAAATTTTTTCTTGCTTTAAGTCATTTTCCAAATCTTTGAACCAGAAGGGTGTCAGAAATTATCTACTCCACCCTTCTGACAAACTTTACAAATAAGGAAACTGAAGCTCCAAATAGTTAAGTGACTTGCCTAATAAAACCTGAAAATAAAAACCCAACAATGACGCTTTCAGGATTAAACATTTTCATAGCTCATTATCCTCTACAGAATAAAGCATAAAATCTTTGACAAGACTCTTCCGTTATTTTCAGTGTCATCTCCCACCCCACTTCCCTTCCAAGATTTTGTTAAGCAACTCAGAACTGCTGAGGGTTCCCCAAAGGTTCTGGCCTCGAGGCCTTGTCAGGGTGCTCATTTTTCCTAGAGCACCCTGTCCACCCCCAGCTCTTCTGTCTGACTCTTTATAACCAGCGTTCAAAACTCAGGATAAGGCATCGTGGCTTCAAAGATGTACGTCTGACTCCCTGTTTGGTATAGGGGCCTCTCTGTGACCTTATAAGACTGAAGACCTTGACATAGATCTTAGGCAGTTGCAATTATCTGTTGATGGGGTCCTCTCTCATTTATCACTTTGATGATAAGAGACTGTGTCTTTTCATCTTTGCATTCCCAGCAAGCATCTGGAACAAAATACTTTCTCAACAAATTTATGGAGCATCTATTTTTATTGCTAAAATAACCTTATTTTCTCTATTCCCATCTATATGGTAAGCATGGTTCTATTAGATTTAGAGAGTGATTGAAGTTCAATAAATATATATCACTTATATAGAGACTGAATTTCTTACAGCATTTTCACATACATCCTTTTAAGCAGATACTCTTTGAGGCAGATTATTCCTCTCTATAACAGTGTCCAGATTTGTAAAAAATAGAGGAAAGTTTAGGTGCTCAGGAGATTTAGACGAGGGAAGAAAAGGTCAAGGGAATCAATGTCATAAAATATCTGAGATATTTTGTATAAAAAGATTATTTATATTGCATAGTAAGTGCATGAATAAAAGAAGTAGAGGGAAATAGGAGAGAAGCTGGTGATCACCGGTTAAGATTGGTTTATAGAGACTTCCTATAATTACAGACCCTAATCTTCTATGAAATTCTAAAGACTAAGAAAAAACAAATGATTCAGCTTTATCATCTGTAGAAATTTAGATTTTCTTCAATGAAATGTTAAATGATTGTAACTTAAAAAAAGTCTTGACTGTTTTCTATATGTCTTAAAAAGAAAACTTTAGTATAGTAAAACCTCAACTATTTCACTGGAATTTCTAGGGAAAAAAAGCATATGTCAAGGACTGATCATATTTAGCTATAACCCACAATACTAAAATCATTTGCACTGATAAATGAATCATGTGTTGTATTTTATTACCAAAAGATGGATAAAGTTCCATGGGGGAAAAAAGTAGAAATTAGAAAAAGGAGTACTGTTTGTTCTCTGAGAGTGTATATCATTCTGAACTTTCCTCCTGGCTTCCTGGCAACCTCCAATTTCAAATTCCATCGATAGGCGTAACCTACATAACATAAAACCCAGATGGCAGTCTATGTGTCTTTCTATTTGCTTTGGCGACCTCTCATCTCTCTTAACAAGACTTGAGCAACAGATGAAAATCAATAAAATTATAGTTGGTTACAAAAGACTGCAGTCCTAGCTTACTCAGGGTTTGTATTCCTCCTCCTAGGGAACGCAAATTCCACAGACTTTATGCCTCTTGGGGTGGGCCAGCTCAGTTACTTGGACAAATGAAGGAAGAGGATTTACACATTGTTCTTGGTAGTTTTCCCGAGTGTTTATTTTCTTTAAAAAAAAAATCATAACTACTTTAGATTTTCTAGGGAAATCCAAGCATTCTCTGGGCAGTGTCTCGGTTTATCCCTCTAATACCCCTCTCTCATTTGGTGTCAGTGCCTTTGCAAATCATTCTTTTAGGTTGTTTTTCAAGCATCGGCATTTAAACCAATGGTTTATACACATGCCCGTGGGTATACACAGATTTATTTGGGATTCTCTAAGGAGTAATTATACCTAAATCCCTTTTATTTAAGCTCAATAAAGCATATCAAATTGCAAGGGTGACTGATGTTGTATAGATAGCCTTGAACCTGTCCTGGTTTTTGTTCAGTAAATCATTCTCAAATGTCCACACTTTAACTGTTATTGCTAAGGAATTGCAACATACCCAGCATCTGATTGCGTCATCCAGATGTCCTCACTGAGGTGGAGAACCACTCTTTTAAAGCGGAAATGGAGTTTGACCTGCCCATCTGTGATTTTCCAATTTGAAAAAGTATACACGCCAAGCTTTTAAATATTTCTCATAATCATTCAAACTGCTTTGCTCTTTAGAAGTGTGTGTTACTTCGATGAATTCACCCACTTGTTCTGTTGCAACACTGAAGCTGATGTGTCCATTTGAATGCAGTAACATTCATTTCTATACTCATGGAATATATGTTTGTTATTTTTTAACCTAACTGTAAATCTCATAGCCTATAACAGGCAGCCTGCAGCATCTTCATGACTTACTGGTTCATTGCCTACCACACTGGTGTTAAATTAACTTGGATGAGTTCTTATGAAACTGGTGTGACAGAGTATCCCAACTGCTCCATTTTAAAAACAAAGTCTTTATGTTCTTGAATAAGATGGGCAGTTGATAGCTTACAACTTGATGTGTGCCTGGACTTTTCTTTGAGGGTGTGAAGAAGGGGAAAGAAATTTTTGTATTGGAGCCAGAAAAAAGATTAGGAAAATCAAAGCAATAGAAAAGGGTGACATGGCATCTCTCTAAACCAGCTTGAAACAGAGTGTTGATTCTCAGCAGAAAGGGTTAGAGCCTTAAGCTGAAGAAAATGTTTTCATGAAAGACTTTGTGAGATTCTAAGCAAAAGCAGTGGAGCTTTGGAAAATAAATGAAAAAAAACAGCTTAAAACTGGGAATAGAAAGGGTACTCTCCCCACTTATATCTGGACAGCACTTCGCTAGTGCCCCGAGGTCTTGAGGTTTCCCTCCAACCCGAGAGTATCATTCTTTTAATAGTTGAGTTCATCTTATTTGCATTTATTGACACAATAGATATATTTATTCTTAGTTTTTATACTATTTGTTGTTATTGCTCTCTAAATTATCTATGTTTTTATCTATGATCTATCTATGTTTTGTTTTGGGTATGTTTCCCAACCAATGGCTTGAAGGGTATATACTCTGCTTTTAGATCTTGAAGAGTTGATGTTTATACATTTTAACAATAATCTTAATGCTTCTCTCTCTCCCTCTCTCAGTCTTACAGAGTGCATATTGACTTTCCCCTAAACTGGAACACTCATATTTTCTCCCCCTTTCCTCCTCCACTCTATCTCTTGATTTTAGTTGTTCTGTAATTAATTTAAATTTTCCTTATGGATCTCTTTATATCTTGAGATAATGTATTTAAAGATCTATTTCTTGATTTGTCTGCTAAGCAGTATCAATCAACTCCCTAATATGAAAGATTAAAAACTTAGTCCAATTACATTTTTTTCCCACCATTCTCCACCCTCAACAGTTTGTTAATATATTATTTATTATTTCTACATTTCAAAGCTTTAAACATTTAAATTCTGATCTAAAACCACAATCCCAGACTTCCCTGGTCACGCAGTGATTAAGAATCCACCTGCCAATGCAGGGGACACGGGTTCGAGCCCTGGTCCAGGAAGATCCCACATGCCATGGAGCAACTGAGCCCATGCACCACAACTACTGAGCCTGTGCTCTAGAGCCCACGGGCCACGACTACTGAGCCCGTGAGCCACAACTACTGAGCCCACGTGCCACAACTACTGAAGCCCGTGTACCTAGAGCTTGTGCTCCACAACAAGAGAAGCCACTGCAATGAGAAGCCTGCGCACCGCAACGAAGAGTAGCCCCCGCTCTCTGCAACTAGAGAAAGCCCATGCAGCAACGAAGACCCAATGCAGCCAGAAATTAAAAAAACAAAAAAACGCATGTCTACATTTGCTTATTGTTATTGACGGATCTGAATAGATTATTTATACTCAGGCTTTTCGCACAATATCCCCCTCTGATGGACCAGAGCTGAGGAATGGTTCCACAGATGGGCCTCACCACCTAGACCTTGTCATTATAATAAAGGAGTAGTGTATCCATCAGAGGTATGCCCTACTTTATAAGGACAATGCTGTATCAGTCAGGATGACTTTAGCTGCAAATAAGAGAGCTTGAACTACCAGGACATGCATTATCTATGTAATGAAGAGTCAGCAGGTGGACATTTGCAGGGTGGTTTTCAGTGGGACAGACATTACTAATGGCTCAGATCCATTGCATCTTTTCCGACTGCCAAATTCAGCTTGCTCGCTTTCCCCTCAGGCTGGCTCCTTTCATGGTCTTGAAACAGCTGCTATATTTCCAGGAGTCACATGCAGATGATAATATTCAGAGGCAATAAAGGGATTCACCTACCTGTGTTCCTTTTTAAGGTGAACAAAAGTCTTCTAGAAAAACCCTGTCCTGTCCATTTTCTAGACTTGTGTCACTTCTCAATCTCAAATCAGCCACTGACAAAGACAAATTATGATGATGGGCCAAGACTAATCATAATTAACCTCTGAAATTCATGATGACCCCATACTTACACAAACCCAGGATCTGTTGACAAAGAGTAAAGCCAGGGGCAGAGGCATGCAGAGAGAGGGAGTGGGTATAAGGAATGTCTATCAAGTGGACAACACACTTGTGAAGTGGGCTTCACAACTACTGAAGCCCATGTGCCTAGAGCCCATGCTCCTCAACAAAGAGAAGCCACCGCAATGAGAAGCCCACGCACCGCAACAGAAGAGTAGCCCCTGCTCGCTGCAACTAGAGAAAGCCCACACGCAGCAACAAAAAACCAACGCAGTCAAAAATAAATAAATAAATTTATAAAAAAATAATAAATCTTATAGAGACAAACATTCACTATAGAAGTGGATCAAATGATTTCATGTACTGTTTTTTCCTATCAGATGCAACACTCAGAAAATTTAAATATTCACTACACTGCTTCCTTTCAGGTTTTTGTTTTTTTCCAGAAAAGTAGGAATTTTGGTTCAAGTGGTCCTGGGATTCAGACCTGGAATAGCTTGTTTAATTATGGGAGTTGACAGAGATGGATTTGGTGTACAACCTATAGCTGGTTTTCTGTAGGGACACTCAACTGAGTGTTTATAGCAAAAGGAGGATATATCTTTATCCTTTTTATAACCTTTTCTGGGGCAGAGATTGAAAGACTATGATGAAATCTTCTCACAACCTTCTGTTGCCTAATCCCATTAAACTTCACCCAAGGGAAATCCCATTAGACCTTAAACAAAGAAAAAGTCCCTCCCCTAAATAGATTAGAGAACATATATGTCAAGCAAGTAGGCTTTCTGAAAAAGGAGCTCCAAGCAGAGTTATTTATTTTCCTACAGTGCAAACAAGGCAGGTATTTTAAAGGGAAGTATGCAGTGATCCTTGGCCAGCTCGCTTCAGAGCAATGGCTGTAGTCTCAGTGCACTGCTTTTCTGTAATAAGGATAAATCACTACATGACTAAAGCCATGTATAAAGAAGTATTTCCTCGCACACCTGTTCATCTGTACCATTTTTCTAGATTCCACATATATGTGTTAATATACCATATTTGTTTTTCTCTTTCTGACTTACTTCATTCTGTATGACAGTCTCTATGTCCATCACACAGATGTAGAGAACAAACGTATGGACACCAGGGGGGGAAAGGAAGGTGGTGGGATGAATTGGGAGACTGGTTATGTACACTAATAGGCATAAAATAGATAACTAATGAGAACCTGCTGTATAGCACAGGGAACTCCACTTTGCTGTACAGTAGAAACTAACACAACATTGTAAAACAGCTATACCCCAATTAAAAAAAAAAAAAAGTATTTCCTGATATCTTCTCATACAGAAACGCATTGAGAGGACCCTGAGATACAATAGCAGTGAAGATTCGGGGCCAGGAATGGGCTAGAGAACCCATCATAATTTGGACATTAATGTTACTATTAGTAACTTCATTAGGACTCTCAGTTTTACGAGGCTGAGGGATAGTCAGGTAATATATATATATATATAAAACTTAGAAAAACAGAGGCCATAGCCCTTAAAGTAAATTGATCTCCGCTACTTCTCGACCTCTGCCAGGAAGAACTTAAACCGATTGTGTATAAGAACCCATTCTTGAGATGGGGAAGCAGCTGTAGCATGAAAGAACGATTCTGGGGATTCTTTGGGTGGTAACCTTTAGACCCCTCAGACTAGACCACTCCCTGACGGCACAGTCAGGAGAGGCCCAGAAGGATCAGGTACATGATCACTACAGTGTAGATGAATCCATTGATGAATTTGATCAGAAAGTAGAATAAGAAGGAATCTCAGAACTCTTTTTTTTTTTTTTTCGCCGTACGCGGGCCTCTCACTGTTGTGGCCTCTCCCGTTGCGGAGCACAGGCTCCGGACGCACAGGCTCAACGGCCATGGCTCACGGGCGCAGCCGCTCTGCGGCATGTGGGATCTTCCCGGACCGGGGCACGAACCCGCGTCCCCTGCATCGGCAGGTGGACTCTCAACCACTGCGCCACCAGGGAAGCCCCAGAACTCTTTTGATATTACAATTGTGGTCCCAGAGTAAGATATAAAAGCTAGCCGAATGGGAAATCTAAGGAAATATAAACAACTCTTTGTGGCAAACACTTCGAGAATCAGATATATTAGCTAATTAAACTATCTGGTGGTTCGACAAATACAGTCTGTGGATTGTCAGTTTTCAAGCAACTGAATTTAGTACTTAACATTATGGAAACGTTAAATTTCTTTCATCCTTTTTGATTATTCAGGAGTCACTTTTTATCTTGGAATTTTTTCTATATTCAATAATTGCCATCTTATATTTCTACAGGAGAAAACTATGGCTTTTTGAATGTTTTAGGGGCACTTTCTACATTAGATAAGGCTTTAAAGAGGGAATGGCACACATTAACTACTGTGATTTATTTATTTTGAACCTCCTCCATCATACCAGTCTCTAAAGAATAATCACCAGAAACTACCTGATTTTAACATCTGCCAACATTTTTTTTTTCTGGAGATCCCAGACCGGGGCACGAACCTGTGTCTCCTGCATCAGCAGGCGGACTCTCAACCACTGCGCCACCAGGGAAGCCCCTGCCAACATATTTTTTACAGCTTACTTTAGGAACTGAGGCAATTGCCATTAAGTTGAATCAAAACTCATATTCTCTCTAGAGAAAAACAAGTGTGCCTTTAAATTTTTGAATTATCTAGATGATTATCTCATAGTTTCTCTACAGATCTATATATACAAACAAAGCTAAAGCAATTGCATAAGTTTAAGGGCTTGAAAAAGTATAACATAAGATTTACCTGTTTCTGTGGTGCCTGTCTCCATGGTACCTGGTTAAAAGGACACATGCATGACCCAGTAGGTCTTTTACCTCTAATTTATGTCAGTGGTGCTAATTATGCTTTGTGCAATTTAAATCAGACATCTTGTTTGAATCTTACATTTTGAAACAATTATTTCCTCATAGTTTCCTCATGTTCTCCTTGGGAAACAGGGACATTATTCCATCCATGACATGGGATTATTTCTAAACCATCTCATTTCTTTTAAACGGTCTATCTCATTTCTTCTTCTGCCCACCAAAATATGTACATATCACATCAGTCTAAAGCAGTCTATAATAGTGATTGAAGACAGCCTATGATAGTGATAGAAATACCAGTGCCTTTAAACAATAGAACCCATTAAAGGGCCTTTATTTTACCTCTGGCTACTTTAATTTTTCTTACGATCAAATCCAAGGCTCCTCTTTTACTTTTTCTGGGTGTATGTTTTTTTGAGCTATTGTTAGCCATATGAGTGAAAGTAAAACTTGAAAGATGAAAATTCACATTAACATAAAGCCATTAACATAAAAAATGTTCAGTAAACTGATTCCGAAGAAAATATAGTAATATACAAATGATAGTAATAACAATACTATTGCTATAGAATAACAATACTATTGCTATCATATGTCATGTGATCTGTGTGTGATGCAGATCAGCATTTTGGGGGTCACTCAACTACTCCAGTGTATATTATCTCTGAATAATCATATGCCAAGGAAACTGCTCTTTTGTTTGAATGTGTGTTTGTGATTCTCCTCAATGTTTTGATATTTTAATAGTATTGACCAAATTTTTATTTTTTTTCTTTTGGTAATAAATTTATCTATGAGATAGAAATTTCAGTATAATCTAAGACAAATTGTTTCTCATAAGCTCTTGGTGGAGAAAATCAATATTACACGTTAAAAAGTATTCTAAGGTCAAAAAAGAAAAAAACGTATTCTAAGGTCAAATAACTTGAGAGGCATAAACTATAGTAGTTAAGAGCATGGGCTTTGCACTCATTTCTAAGTACAAGACTTGGTTCTGTCATTTCTAAGTTGTGTGACCTTGACCAAGTCACCTTAATTTCTTTTCATTTCCAAAATGAAAATTCCACTCATAATACCTACCTTATAGGATTGTGGTGGGCTCTAAGTGAGACAATATAAATTAAGTCCTCAGCACAATTCCAGTCCGACAGTAATTTCCCAGTCAATGAAATGACGATAGCAATGATGATAACTACACTTGGGGATCATGAGACTAGGGAATGAACAGATCTAAAGCCAATATAAGCATATGTAATATAAACTGAAAAATGTCCAGCATCAAGAGAAAACGTCATATATGTTTCCCTACTTCAGTCACCTTTGTGCCTCTTTTCAGTCTCTAAAGGTAGGGTAATCGCTTAACCCATCTTGCCCAATACAGTCCTATTTCGTGACTGCTGTCCCTGCATCATTGCTAACAGCACAGCCTTTGACTTCCCAAAAGTGTACCAGTTAGGACAACAAATTTCATGGTCACCCACCTAAAGAACTCTCTCAGGTGATCCTCTGCCTCATTAAGATGCACTGTTTTCAGATGACGAAAAAAAAAGGTGATTTTTTCCAAGTATTACAAGCCTCCAATTTCCCTGAAAATAGAATTGAAATTCCAAAAATGTATTTTCCTTGTGATAAGCCTCAATGTATCGTCTCTGCCTCTGTCCTCAAGACAGTTATTTGAGATCGTCTGGCTTCTCTGAGGTGAAGATTGTTGGGAGGTGCAGAAGTAATCATGAGGAGAAGCAAGATCCTGTTGGAGAGAATCTATGGTAGAAAAATATGGGTGGGACCTGGAATCAATGTCACAGGGCAGGGAAAGGACTAAAAATATGGGAAGGGGTATACTTCAGCAGCAGATCCATTTTCCAGCATTGATTTTCATTTTTACCTTCTTTTTCTCCTCCCTGCATAATGATTAGCGTACATTGCAGCCAGCAGGGTTGCACGAAACACAGACTCTGGGGCTAGACAGCCTCAGTTCACATTCAGGCTCCAACACACACTAGCCGTGTAACTTTGGGCAAGTTAGTTATCTTCTCTGAGCCTCATTTCCTTCCTGTGGTAAAAAGGGGCTAACCACCTACCTCATGGGATTGATATCAAGATTAAATGAGGTAATATATGTAAAGCTCTTACTCAGAACAGTGCCCAGTGCATAGTACCTGCTTTTGTGCTAACTTTTATCTTATTTCAGGACTATGGTCATAATGACAGAGTCGCTCTAGTATTCATCCTGATTCTAGTTTTAGATCAAAACCATGATGCAATCATCTAGGTGTTAGCTCCTCCAAGTGTGGGCTGTGAGTTGGGAGCACCCATATCTCCTGGGCACTTAGGAGAAATGAAGATTCTCGGACCCCAGCCCCTCCTACTGATTTGGAATCTGCACTCTAACAAGATCCTGGGAGGTTGCTAAGCACGTGAAGGTTTGAGAAGCAGTGCTCTACAAAACCATGTTGCAATCCTTCACTGATGACAAATAGTCTTCTTTTTACATTTTTAGAACTAATCAAATGGAGGAAAGGTCAAAGCCAGTCATCTCTGTGGAGGAAGTGAGAGGGGAAGCAGGGAGGATGGCCGGGTGAAGAGAAATAAACAAAGACTCTGTTTCTTACCTACTCTTCCACTACCCTTATTTGAACCCCAGTCACCACCCATGCACACAGTCAACTCACAGCTGCACAGAAGAGTGAAGTCCATAAGGTTTATATCCAGGACAGTATAATAGGGGAGATTAAATTTCAGAAGAGGAGCCTACAAGGCGGTATTGGTAACATGAAAGTTTCTCAAACCAATTATCACGTAGCAAGGGATTTGTGGGATGGTTAACTAAGGTCAAATGTTCCAAAGGATTCAAAATGGAAAGGAAAGTGGAATGAGACTGAAAGTTACTGTGGCTCTACCATGTGCTTTCTATACAAAATATCACTAAATCTTCACAAAGAGTTGATGAGGCCCTTATCTCCTTTAACAGATTAGGAAATTGAAGCACAGAGAGGTAAATAAAATTGCCCACAGTCACACAGTAAATTGAGGCTGGCTGAACTCTAGTTCTCTGACTGCTAACCAGTGATCTATCACCCAAAGCTGGAGATGTAAAAGAAAGCAGGCAGCAGGTCTCATAAAACTGAGTACCTTCTGCCTTATCTTTCCCTTTCTGTTTCGCTTTAAGTTGATGAGAATTGTTTCTAAGGTCCACTTCTGGTGAATTATTTACAGTAGATGGGATCTTCTGCTTAAATGAAAATCACAAAAGACATGTAAAGTGAGGTCCTTGCCATGATGGAATTTACAGTTTAACTGAGCTGAGAAATTAACCCGCATGTAGAAAACGAAGATGTCTTAGGCTTAGACAGTGTTACTGGCTGTTAACACAGAGGAATTCAGGAAGGAAATCAATTGAGTTATCATAGTTATCTGAGAAATCTTTGAAATGAGGTGGACCTTGGGATAAGATCTAGAAAGGTTCCTCACTCAGGTGTAAGTGTCATTGAGTTAATATGATTCTAGACCTTTAGCCCCACACTCTTGAGAGAAGATTAGACGTGTTCCTTTTTGTGCTTCCAGCTAAGATTGTATTTGGACAAGGGTCCCATGGCTAAAATAATAAAAATAACCATCTTAACTTTACTTTTAATAAAGGTGGGCCAGTAAAGTAATGGACTGGAGGGAGGTGACACTCGGAGCAGGTAGAGAGGGAACAGGTGCTGAAAGGGTATAGAGAGGGTGCCATGGGGAAAATTAATTCACTTCAAATTGTTGCCTAGGACTGGCCATGATCAGGATTAAGAATGTGGATCAACCTGTCAGTAATATTGAAAAGTCGAAATTACCAACTAAGTGGAATGTTCAATAAGAAAATATCTTGGGTAAGAGTGTTCAGTCCTTGGCTGAATCAAACTGTGTCCTGCCGACTTGACTTCCTCAGCCATCAAGTCCTTGGTGGTGTTGGCAGCCTCACCCTGAGCGAGTTAGAAACATCACTGGAGCAGTTCCCTCTGCAGAGCTCTGAGGACAATTAACCGGTGTCCTTAACTATCAGTGTCGCATTTCCTGGACTCCTAAAGAATATTACCTAGAGGAATTCCTAGTGTGGTTACACGTAACCTCGTCTGGGGACCCTTAGAATTTGGGAGCTTTAAAGCATCCCTCCTAAAACAGGAAAGAAGCATCAATAAGGGATCCATGAGAACAGCTACTGAAAGTCACCCCTGGAGTTTAAATCCTGGTCTCCTACCTGTGAATGTGGAGCCCATTACTTAACTTCTCTATTCACGCAACGAATCTTTATCCTGTACCTACTAAGTGCAAGGTGTGAAAAGAATATCTACCCAATAGGGCTGTTGTGAATATTAAATTGGATAATGTTCGTAAACTATTCAGCCCAGTGTTTGAAACATAGTAATTGCTCTATAAATGGTAGCCATTATGTTAACAGAAATAATCAAAGCAACACTTCCACATCATTGTGAAAAAGCACAATCCCTTTTTAAATTGAAATAATTGTAGAATACCTGCATGCAAAGATCTAGCCTGCACAATTTGGATTTCAAACGTACAGTTCATCTCAAATCTCCTTTCCCAGACCTGGAAGAGCCAATTTAAATTTTTCCGTGTACTGGAATTTTGCTGAATTCAATATTATTCTGATAATAATATATTTTTATGAAGCTTTAAAAAACAGTTTCACATTCATTAACTCTAAATGAATCATTGACAGTAGGTTGGAAATCTTGTTTTATAGAGATTTTGGTATGTAAAATTTATTTTCAATGAATTTGGCCTGGATCAGCAACTGGAGTAAAACAATTAAAATGTCCAATTTGGGGGAATTCTTGGTAGGTATCCAACATGCCATTAGTTTTCATAATCAAGCTGTTATGTGATCTTTTTTTTTTTCATTATGCATGAGCAAATACACTCAATTTGAGGCAATTATTATCTGTGGCACAATATAATCAAGAAGCTACTGCTATTTGTTGAAGGATTCTTTGTTTGCCAAGATTATTAATAAAGTTATGCCAGGAGCACATGCAGTGCTGCTTGGCACTCAGCAGCTGGCTCTGGCAATGCGAAGATAAATCAGAATTCTTGAGGCTTGTATTTTTCAATATTCCTGCCAGTGTGTGTATTGGAGAATATTTCATATTAAATAGCACTAATTACCTTAATTGGCTTAAGGCTGACAAGCCCACTGTACTGTTGGTATGTTTTCAGAGCACTGAGTTTATTGGGGGAACATGGAGTCTTACATATTCCATGGTCCAGGTGTAACACACGGAGCAAGGCAGTTGGAGTCCATGAGTGACCCCTTGTGTGTTATGGAAGAGTGGGGTATGGAGGGGGTTAGAAGCCCACCCTGATCAGCCCAAGGTGACACCTCTTCACCTAATCATCCAAGGTAAATAATTCCCTTCAGAGGGCCCATGAAGGAACATCAACCCGTCTAGATTAACTTCCAGATCCATCTGTGAGCATGAAACAGCTCACTTGCTTACAGCTGTACTTGCGATGGGCAGAACCCACTTTTGCTTTTCTTTTTTTAAAAATTAATTAATTTATTTAATTTTTTTGGCTGCATCGAGTCTTAGTTGTGGTACATGGGGTCTTCATCGAGGCATGCAGGATCTTTTGTTGCGGCGTGAGGGCTCTCAGTTGCGGTGCGCAGGCTTCTCTCTAGTTGTGGCTTGCGGGTTTTCTCTTTCTAGCTGTGGTGCTCAGGGTCTAAAGTGCAGGGGCTCTGTAGTTTCTGGCACGTGGGCTCTCTCGTTGAGGCACACGACCTCTCTAGTTGAGGTGCACGAGCTCAATAGTTGTGGCGAGCGGGTTTAGCTGCCCCGCGGCATGTGGGATCTTAGTTCCCTGACCAGGGATCGAACCCACGCCCCCTGCATTGGAAGGCGGATTCTTTACCAGTGGACTACCAGGGAAGTCCCCCAGTTTTGCTTTCTGATGCCTAACAACAAATTTAATAACACCTGCAAAAATAAAACTGCCATCCTACTTTATCATAACTCAAACACATGAACCTTGACCCTCTCTTCATTGCTATTGAATCTTTTAATTTTGCTTTTATTCAGGAGTGTCATCCCAAAAGACAGCCTGGTGGCTGGGTGAAAACAGAGCCAAAGAGAATGATGCCACCACCTTTCTTCATGAGCTCTTCTCCTTGCTTGCAGATGCTAGAAGTTCCAAGAAAGGGGTTCAATCCCTCTTAAAATGCAAATTCCCACACCTCCCCCACCTCCACCATGAAGAACCCAAGTGAACTTTTAGACATTTATATCTTAATATGCTTGGGCTTAAAATTCTAGGAAGGGGGACTCCCCTGGTGGCACAGTGGTTAAGAATCTGTCTGCCAATGCAGGGGACACAGTTCGATCCCTGGTCTGGGAAGATCCCACATGCCACGGAACAACTAAGCCTGTGCGCTGCAAATACCGAGCCTGCGCTCTAGAGCTGGCGAGCCACAACTACTGAGCCCACGTGCCATAACTACTGAAGCCCGCACGCCTAGAGCCCAAGCTCCGCTACAAGAGAAACCACTGCAATGAGAAGCCCGTGCACCACAATGAAGTGTAGCCTACACTCTCCGCAACTAGAGAAAGCCCGTGCGCAGCAACGAAGACCCAACGCAGCCAAAAATAAATGAATGAATGAGTTAATTTTTTAAAAGGAATTAAAAAAAAAAAAGTAAAATGCTAGGAAGGAACATGAAGAAAATGCTCTTAGGATGCTCCCAACAGAAGGGGACAACTGGCAGGTCTAAATAGGGAAAAGGGATCAAGATGCAGGGATCACCCTCACCCCAAACCGTCCTGCTCCATTGTTCTCAAGTACCATGGTTTGCTTTATTAACTGATTAGTCTAATTAAAAACAAACAAAAACAATGGCTTATTCTGCCAAATGCACATGACAAATAATTTTACTGCTTAGAGGTGTTAAAATTGCATGTGATTCAGGAGGAGTGAAAGTACTAGGATGAAAACATTTGCCATTTGTAGCTGGAAATAGAGTTGAAATTTAAACTTAGGAAGAATCAGAGGTATATCTGATCAAATGGGGAAAACTTACCATCTTGGGCACATTTGACAGGTGGACAAAAGTGCCTGAAAATCATGGCTGGGATATTTCAGGTGCTCCATATATACTTGCAGGAATAATCAGTACCACCTCAGTGTGCAAAGGGTCTGGGGATGGCTCTCAGGAGACGGGGAGGGAGGAGGGTCTCAGTCTTAGTCTTACCCCTGTGTGACCTCATAGAGGTCTCACTAGGGAGAGCTCAAGTCTTCTCTTTTCCATCTGTCTTGAGAGAAGCCTGTATCACACAAGGGCACAAAGGCAGAGATCACTTTTGTTTGGAAATTTTATGTGGGAAAAGGAAATAAAAATTGAAACCAGAAAACTCCTGTAAGTGATAGAGTGGTTTGATCAATATTTCTCCCTTTTCTGATGTTCTTATTAAATCTGAAGTTTATAATCACTTCCCACTCATGCTTGTGAGCGATTAAGAGTATCTGCCAACAAAAGAAAGACAAAATAAAAGTGAGTAATGAAACTGATGATAGAGCAGGGACTTGTTCATGTTTTTAATCTATAGATTCAGGAACACACGCTTGATCATTAAAAGCAGCAGTTATATTTTATGTTCAAGTGCAGTTTTAAAATATTAAAATAAAAAATTTTTTAAAGCATAAGTAGAGATACTTTCTTTGTATCCCTGATAAAAGGCTTTCTCGCTATGTCAGTCAGTTTGAAAAATAGCACAGGATGACGTCATTCTGAAGGAAACAATTTTTAAGGTACTTGCATTGCAGTTCTATCTCTTTGGATGCTGTGGTTAGTGGAATATACTTACAAAATGTAAATGCATTCAGTTTTTCATTCATTCAACGAAAATCTATTAAGCCATGACTATCTACCAGGCATCAAACTGGGCCCTCAGGATATTAAGCTCATTAAGGCCATGACCCCTGCTTCAGGGTGGCTCATGGGTTACTGGGCATCCTATATAAGTTAGGATGCTTTTGGTTACAGGTAACATTTTTAACTTACTTAAAGGGCGTTGGGATATATAATAGAAAAGCCAGATATAGGGTGGGCTTCATGGTGGGCTGATTCTGTGTCTTCAAGAGCTCAGAACCTTTCTGACTTTCCATTCTGTACAACCCATGGAAAGTCCACTTCATCTTCTTGCCCTAATGCTCATGAGTGCCTGCTGGCAGCATGATGTTTACATGCAGTGGAAGAGAGAAGTAGTCTCCTTTGGCTCTTAAGAATAATAAAATTCCTTGCCCCAAAGCCCAATCTTTTTTATATTTCACTGGCACCAATAGATTCAGATCTGCAATATCCCTAAACGATATCCCCGGTAAGCAGGCTGGGATTGCCATAACTGGCTTCGCCTAGTTAGTGTCCACCTCTGCCGCAGGGACCCATCAGATTTCCTTGAGACATATTGGCTGCTTGGGAAAGGGTTTCTGTTAGGCAACAGGAACAGAAGCATTCTGGATTATATCCTTTTCGCCGTTATCTTTTGTAACACGAAGAGCTATTTCAGTAACGTGGGACTCGACTGGCAGATGATATGATTTCTGAAGGACAGTTTCTGCTAGATCAGTTGTTCTCAAACTTGAGAACCTGGAGGGCTTATTGACACACAATTTGCTGGGCCCCAGCCCAGAATTACTCAGAGGTGTGGTCTGAGTATTTGCATTTCTATCAAGTTGCACTGGGAGGCTGATAACTGCTGACAACTTTGTCAAGATGAGGCTTCTAATAGCAACTTCGCAGCCTTTGATGTGCTAAGATTACCGTGAGAGCTGGACTTCAGATTTTGAAAACACTGTCTCTCCATGGGGCAGACAGTTTTTGATTTACTGTTGCTCAAACACCTGGTTAGCTTTGAAGACATCCTTCCCTCTATTGGCCATGGCCTTGTCTATTACATAAAGAGCCTCAAATATCTTTTGAAAGCCATTGCTGCTGTTACTCTAATAAAACTAGTCTCCAGAATTATTTTTAAAGCCATTAGTGCACATGTAAAATGTAAACTTGTTTTACAGCCAAGCTTTAAGAAAGTTACAATTCATATTTCTGCAATTCTGAAAGTATCTGTTATTGTGTAAATTGGACTCTGTACACTGACAAGAGGAACTGTGTTACTGAACATACTGGGAAGGTAAATTGCTTGGGGAATAAAAAGATCATAATGTATCAACTCTCCACAGGCTGAATACAGCACTATTTTTTGACATCGAATAAAGCAATTTATACCGTCTCTTCACTGCCCAATTTTTATAATAGACGTTTGTTTAACTTAAGCAGAAAGTTTGCCAATCCTTGTCACTCAACAGTTGTTACGTTTTCCAAACTAATTTGAGTTGGCAGTTGAACCACTTAAGGAGGTAATTCTAAGGCACCCAGATGAATACGAGTTGTCAGAGAAAAGGTACCTGCTATGGGCCAGGTTCTGTTCTGGGGACTATATTCATGTTATTTCAGTTAACAAATTTAAAAATAAAAAAGGGAAAATCCACAACAAATAGGAGCTCTCCTCGTTTTTCTTTATGAATTTGAGCTTTTCTCTTGGTGATCTAGGAGACGCCATGACTCAAAGCAAAGAGCTTTTTGAAATGCCTTTCCCTAGCCTAACACCCTTCTGGACGTTCTGTTTTCTCACTGCATAAAGACTGTGTTCCTTGATGACACTAAGGGCCCATGTGACTGCCTTCCTCACAGAGCCTCACCTGGGACCCTCTACCCGGAACAGCCTGCCTCTGGCCCCACTGACCTTCCTTCAGGGTCTGCCGGACCCATGCTCTCTCCCACTGTGGGACCTCCACACTTACCCTCCCTGTGTGGGAAAAGCTGCTTCATAAACGCCCTTGCTTGAGAGTTCTACTCACCCTTCAAATCTCTCCTCAAATTCCACTTTCTCAGGAAAACCTGGCTGGGCCATTAAGATTTGTGAAATGAATACGTGAACACAAACATTTAACAACTTATCATAGGCCGGCCATGTGCAATATGATATTTAATCCTTCTGTCAACTGATCAGCCTGCAAGGAGTAGCCACTCTTTGGCATGTGAGGACTATAGTGTGCTCAGTATTGTGCTAGGGCAGTGCTGAATGTGGGACCTCATGTACTTCTGGTAAATAAAGAAGGATGCTTTCAATTTCTACAGAGCAAACAGGATTATTGCACACCGTCTACCTGGATTATATATGGTCTAGAATTATCCAGGAAGAGGTGTGTTTTATTTCCCCATACATAAATACTGACAGGAAAAGATGTTGGTTCTTTTATTTCTTTCTTTCTCAATGCTTGACTCTGTACTGAACTTAATAAAACCTAATAGATAGAAATGTTTTAATATAAAAAGCACAAAATAATATAAAATGTGTTTTTATGAATAAATGCTTGATAAAAGACTTAAAGGTAATGCTTAAGGAATATCTTGAGATTTTTCTAAACTCTCTGTGCAGCAGATTTGAATTTTGACAGAAAAAGATGGCCATGTCTTATTAAGAAAAATAAACATTTTAAGATCCACTATGTAAGTTACATTCAGTGAAGATGCCTCAAAATTTAATTAAGAATTAAACTTTTTTAAAGAACAACTTCTACAATGTTTGGGAGAAGCCTGAATTTAAGATATCCTCTTTCCTCCCAGCTGGGCCATAATATTCAATCGCACCATTTTCCTTGTGTTGTATGTATCTCACATCCACAATTTAACTGAGCCTTTGTCAAATAGAGTTTTCTACCTAAAGGAGATGTACGAGCTCAACATTATGGCTTGGACTTAAATAAATCCTAAATTATATGTATTCTTATGATTCTAAGCCATTCCTGGGTTCTATTTAAGCTCTTCATCTTCTAATGAGTAACCAGTAAGATATGGTTTTAAAAAAAAACGTTATACAAAGCTAAAAGGAAAAAATTTTAAGATAAAATTTCACTGTAGGTCTTTAAAAAAAACTGGGGGACATAGTGAACACTCAAAGCAAGGCTAAAAATTAAAAACTTGTTTGTGATACGTAAATGAATCAGAAACTGAAGATTTTCTAGAAGATTGCCTATGAACTATAATGTACTATATTTTTTCCCTGTGAACAAAACAAGTGAAACTTGAATTACATATTCAAGTGAAGTTTCTAAAATTTTTCTGTTTAAGATAGTCTTGCTTTTTATTATATTTTTAAGCCTGTTGTATTACCATTTCCAACATACAATATTCCAGGAAACATTTCATTCTTAAAGGGCTCCATTACAGTTAATGAAGATAAGTTCATGTGGTATAATATCGTAATGAATTTTTGGTGGAAATTAATTAGGTGTGTGAATGTGTGAATGCTAACATTTATTTACATCCCAGGCTAAATGTTGAAAGGAGTGTATGTTAAGCACACAATTAGAAGCAACGATGCATTAAATTGGCCTCACCAAGAAATAGTATTAATTTTAATAGTGCAATGGAAGCTCCTTGGAAAATCCAAGATAAGATTTTCTCTGCCCATTTGCCTGCTTTTCAGACTCTTTGTCTGCCTAAGCCACTTCTTTACATAAAAGTTGTTGGAAAATTTAGAACAGAGAACGAAAATGCATTTTCCACCTCACATCATAAGGCTGCCTAATATTCTCATTAATCTATGGACTTCCTCCCAGTTCCTTTTGATTTGCGCTGCACAAACAATATCTAACAACTCCTTTTGCAAACAGTCAGTGACCTTTTTAACCAGGGAGGGAATTCCTCACAGCCGGAAGCCTTCAGTTACTGCGTTCTTTTATAAAGTGTTCCTTTACTTAAACTATAAAGAAACAACAACAGTCCAGAAACAACAATAATTCTTCGCTGGGGCTCTCTTATTTGAGGATTAGCTCTTGGTAGACAGAAACCATAGAATCACAGAACCAGCTGGAGGGATTTCCTTTAAGGACCATCCTGACTGATATTCTGGAATTATTTTTAATTTGTGCTGGGAATTTATTGGACTGTCTTTTAGTCATATGTTAAGATTAGAAATATTTTATTGTTCTAATCCTTCCTTATTTCACACTATATATAAACTAAAAAGAACAATGACTATCATTTATCGAGTTCTAAATATTTGTGAGCACTGGGCTAGTGAATTACATGCATTGTCTAAATTAGTTCCCTTGCAGATGCCATGCATGCATAGGTTTTATTTACATTTCCAGTTTACTGGAGTGAAAAGTGGGGTTCGGAGGTTTTATAACTTAGACTCAATAGATGGTAAGTGGCTAAACTGGGATTTGAACCAATGTCTGTCTACCCAATAAGCCAATCAGCCAAAGATAAATGTTTGGGGACAATTTTCATCATAATCCTTAAAGATACTGGCTGATTATATCATAGTTGTTCTGTGATTTTTGTGTAATGACTATCTTGTTGAACCCCCAAAACAAATTTCATATATACACAGTACAAAAAACAAGAAAGCTTGAATAATGAAAATATTATTTGTTGTGCTAAACAGAGGAAATATATGATTGGGATAAATATCTTGCAGCAACCTAAGTTTGCAAACTCTCTCTGAATTACAAATAGTACTTTATACATTCTGTATAAAGTTACTTCTTATGTAATGAGACCCCCTCCTTAAACCCAAATGCCCGTATTCCCCTAATATTCTTGAGAACTGAGAACTGAAAAGAGAAACAGCAGCTGGTGAACTCAGTCACAAGACTGAGAGTATGTATTAGTCTAAAAAACAATTGCAATTCAAGCAACATATTTCAGTAAATAAAAGATGGTTTCAGGCAGCTCAGAATTCTAGATGTTTCACCTTATGAAGAAATGCATGTAAGAAAACTAGCAAATTTGGGGACTTCTCTGGTGGTCCAGTGGGTAAGACTCCATGGTCCCAATGCCAGGGGCCCGGGTTTGATCCCTGGTCAGAGAACTAGATCCTACATGCCGCAACTAAGAGTCCACATGCTGCAACTTAAATTCAATATGAAATTCATATAAAAAACAAAATCGCTAATATGAGATTCTGATATCCACTATTTACAAATAGAATAGAATTTGGGGGCTTGATGATATCTTACAGTTCATCCAGTCAACCTGTATGTTTTATAGATGGAAAAACTGTCCAAAGTCACAAAGCCATTTAGTGATTAGATCCCAGGTCACTCAGGTCAAGCCTGCCTAGTGCCGGGTCACCACCTCCTGAAAAGGACTTCACATCTTTTTTTTTTTTACTATTTAACAATATTTTTATTAAATAGCAAATTGGCAGGAAAAAGAAGCGACCTAACCTCATGAGTCTAAAGTGACTATGCTTGGCTTCTACAGGGCCCTCCCATGGGGCAGATATGGCAGGAAGTTGTTAGTGTTTCTAATCACTGGGTGTGTTGGATTAGAACTGGAGAGGCCCATCTATAGCAGGCCTGGAAAGCAAACCTTGTCCCTAGGGGGTGACTGAGAGAGCATTTGAGGACCTGGGTTGGGGAGGCAACATTCACTCCCACTAGGACAGGGAAGGTAGGTCAGCCTCCTGAGGCAGGTGCTCAGGTGAAGACCCCTCCTTTGGACTACCACCATCACCACACCTTCTCCAGGCTCCTGGTTGGCCTCTTGTTGCCAAACAATGATGGTGTCTTCCCTCCAGCCTGCAGGAAGTGGTGTTCTGGTACCCACGGCCTATAACGCCCGGGCCCTAGTTGTGAGATCTGCAGGTGAGGGTAGCAGGGCCATCTCCACTGGCTCAAATCCACAACATCTCCTTAGACTCAAGAAAATGAGTAACATTCTCCCTTATCATTTCCCTTATCAGCATTAGGAAATTTTTATCTATTTCTTTGGGAGGAAAGTACAGGGACTCTGTTATGAATAATGCTGAGCTGTACTGTGAATTTTTCTCCAAACACTTCTATATGAAGCTGCCTTTGAAATAAAGACTCCTCTAAGGGCTAGAGATTTCCAGGGATTTCCAACCGCACTCCTGTGCCAGATTTCCTTTTCTCCTAGCACACTCTCTTTGTGGTAGAGTTATTTTGTCTCTTTTTATGCCACTGGTGATTATAATCATTATGACACAGAAAGAAAATGAGAGACAGGAATCTCAGACATCAGTAGACAAGAAAGATCCTCCAATGTTTCTACTTCCCCTTTTGCTGAGGTCTCATTTAAGCTGTTGTTAAAGCCATCTAAGAATGGAGCAAGGTCCAGTCTGGAAATGTTGACCCTTATTGCCATCAAGGGAGAAAGGTAAAGTGACTATTATGGGCCGAACGCTTATGTCCCCCCCTCCCCCACAAATTCACGTGTTTAAATCCTAATCCCCAATGTGATGGATTTGGAGATGGGGTCTTTGGGAAATAATTAGTTAGATAAAGTCTTGAGGTGGAGGCCTCATGGTGGGATTAATGCCCTTATAAAAAGAAGAGGAGACACGAGATCTCCCTCTCTGCTCTCTGCTACATGAGGATACAACAGTGAGGAGACCCTCAGCAAACCAGGAGGAGGCTTGTCACCCAACACAGAATCTGCTGGCTCCTTGACCTTGGACGTCTCAGCCTCCAGAACTGTGAGAAATAAACATTTGTTGTTTAAGCCCCTCAGTCAGAAAGTCAGAAACCAACACATCATTGTAAAGCAATTATACTACAATAAAGATGTTAAAAAAAAGTTATGTGAGGGTGACTCTTGAGAAGAGGAAGGGGCTCATGGAAAGATGCACACAGGAGAGATGGGGCTTCTTAGGTGTCACCAAATTCTTTTTCTTATCCTGGGGAGGCGGGTTGCATCAGTATTTGTCTTACAACTATTAGCGAATGA
Source organism: Tursiops truncatus (assembly GCF_011762595.2). Taxonomy (NCBI): domain Eukaryota; kingdom Metazoa; phylum Chordata; class Mammalia; order Artiodactyla; family Delphinidae; genus Tursiops; species Tursiops truncatus. The sequence goes on along the minus strand of NC_047040.1, from coordinate 79,799,471 downwards.
TGCACTTTTTTTTTTTTTTTTTTTTTTTTAATGTAGTACGCGGGCCTCTCACTGTTGTGGCCTCTCCCGTTGCGGAGCACAGGCTCCGGATGTGCAGGCTCAGCAGCTATGGCTCACGGGCCCAGCTGCTCCGCAGCATGTGGGATCTTCCCGGACCGGGGCACGAACCCACGTCCCCTGCATCGGCAGGCGGACTCTCAACCACTGCGCCACCAGGGAAGCCCATGTTTGTTTGTTTTGTTTAAGTTTTGGATTTTTTCTTTTGCTGTGTTGGGTCTTAGTTGAGGCAGGCAGGATCTTCGTTGAGGTGCATGGGCTTCTCTCTAGATGTGGTGTGCAGGCTCCAGGGTGTGCAGGCTCTGTAGTTTGTGGCACGTGGGCTTAGTTGCCCCGCATGTGGGATCTTAGTTCCCCGACCAGGGATCGAACCCGCGTCCCCTGCATTGGAAGGCAAGTTCTTTACCACTGGACCACCAGGGAAGTCCCAATACATATGTTTTTATAAACTTTTTTTGCATGTACATTATATTTCATAATATTTTGTAGAGCCTTGTAACAGAGATTAAATGGCTTTAGATATTTGGAATCTCTGTCTGAAATCTTGAAGAATTTAATTAGATTATATTAACAATAATAAAGGCCAAATAACGTCTTTCAATACCGCATTTGCATAACTTTTATGACCTTTGATTTCTCACTTTGCCTTCCCCAACGGGATGGATTTCTTGGCTGCTCTTTTTAATAGCTCACAATGATCATTTATTAGATTTTAGTTATTTATTATGTGCCTAGGTTTTCAGAAACAACTACAACAATCAAAGAAAAATGTGTAACTATTTTATTTTGAAAATGAATTATCACAAAGCAACATTCAGGCTGAGTAGCAGCTGGATAACTTAGGTTTATATCAACCCAAAAATATGAAGAAACAAAAGGAAGGAAGAAAGAGATGGAGGAAGGAAGGAGAGGAAGGATGACAGAAATGAAACGACTATTTGCGGAGTGAGTGCCCAGTGCATGCTAGATGCTTTCATTCCAAGTATTACATTTACTTCTCAAGGACCATGGGAGGTTGTTTTCTTTTTAAAAAGGAAGAAAGAGATTCTAGGAGAATTTCTTGTAGCCCTTCAATATGATTGCACCCAAATCACAACTCTAATGTTGCCGGTTATTAATAGGAATTTTTAAAAAAAAACATAATAGAGTCCAGTTCTGGTGATACTGACAACTTACCAATTAAAGCGCTCTTAGGTGCCACCTCTCTCAAGTAATTCCAGTAGGTTGGAAAAATTTTAGTTGTTTCCCCGTCAGTTCATTAGAAACAGGGATTGGGGATTCCATAGAGTTTCCACACTTGCACTTCTCCAAGCAAACGAGCTTGCGTTAATAGAAATATAAGTGAATGGATCTTGTCTTCAAAATCTGATCTGTCACCTATCTCCAGAGAGAAGACAGAGTCACACCCTATCGGGGGATGGTGAAATAGACTTCTGAAATGAGGAGAAATTGTAAGATGTGTCATTAAATGCAATTTCTTTTTAAGAATTCTCTCATTGGTAATTATTCTTATTATGTAGGTGGACAGTCTCAATATAGATAAAGACCTTTGCAGCTGCTCTCATCACAGGCCTCATGTTTAATATGCACTTTGTAATTAGCATGGATGTAAAGCCCACATTTGCAGTCAGCCTCCCTTTCTGTCAGATCAGGTTTTAATCTGGGCTGTGTTCAGCTGTGCGGGGCTGATAAGCATTTCTGAGATCTCTGTACACGACCAACAGCACTTTAATCTCGTCTTTCAATTTCCAGTGCACTCATTACACAAATTCAGCTCAAAGAACCTTGATGCATGAGAATTAGCCTTTCTGGATGTGATACAATTTCTTTTAACCTTTTCTAAAATACTCTGATCCTCCGGGCCTTTCGTCCCAGGAAAATGCAGGCAGTAACTTACCTGTAAAATAGAGGAAATTTATCCCGAAGGCCCACGGATGCTAAAGTTGAGCTAAGTGTGAGCTATTTGTTTTAACTGAGGATGAGGGAAATGGTTTCTTCCATTTTAACCTAATTTTCAGAGAATAAACATCATCACATAAATTATATTTCCATGTAGTGCTTTCATATATGGAACCCTCAACTGGGCCAGCTGTCTGACAGAGCTCCCTCATTTAAACCTCAAGCCAATTAGCACCAATTTTCAATCAGTTATATAAGCATTAACCTGTTCCTCTCTGTATGTAATCTGTCTGTGAGCCAGCTTGGAGGAGATGAAATTCTTAAAGTGTCAAATTGCTTTCCTTAATACGTGTTTAAGTCTTTATTTGCATTACGCCCTAGGCTCCGATTTGAAACCTTCAAAGATAAAAGCGTGTGAAATAGCGACTGTGCCTTCCTAGTGTCTAGAGCTCGGAGGGGCCTGGGGAGGGATGCGTAGTACGCGCTGAAAGCTTCACATGTGTGAAGACTGAGCCCATCTTACGGGGAAGCAAGGATCAGTTTTATCTGTCATTCGGCCCCACTTAATACCCTTCAAACACAAATCAAGGTGAGTTGAGGACAAAAGATTCCCAATGCATTTAACCTTGTTTGGATTATTAAAAGTAATCAAGGGACTTCCCTGGTGGTCCAATAGTTAGGAGTTCTCCTTCCAGTGCAGAGGGTGCAGTTTGGATCCCTGGTCAGGGAGCTAAGATCCCACATGCCTCACAGCCAAAAAACCAAAACATAAAACAGAAGCAGTGTTGTAACAGATTCAATAAAGACTTTTAAAAAAAAGTAATCGAGCTTCTGAAGTTCTGCACTAAAAAGGACAGTTTATTGTATGCACATAAATTGCTTTAAAAGAAGCTACAAACACTTTTGGTGAGAAAGTCTTCAGCAATGACTGAAGGACTTTTCTCTAAGTTTACAGGGAGTATTTTCACCCTCAGCACTCACAAAACACAAAAGTCCTGGGCTGAGCTCAGCCTTCCCAATTTTGTCTAGAGATACACTTCCCCACACCTCAGCCAGACCCTCCTCACTATTCCTAGGCCATCTGAAAAGGATGGGAGAGCTTGGGAAAGTAACTTGTTTTCTATTTAGGCAAAGGGTTCAGCACATCTAATACAAAAGAATAATAATAATCAAAGACAAAAGAATACTATTTACAATGACTTCTTTCCAGAGCTGTGATACCTACCCAGGAGCTTTGCTAAATGCGTGACAAAGAGGACAGTTAATTCAGTGGGAAGAAATATTAGTTCTCCTAAATACAACACAGCAATTTAAGAATGAAAAATGGACAAAGCGTGCCTCTTTTCTTTATCTCTCTGTAGGAATACAGAGTTTGGAGCATCAGCACACCTTTTGCTCAGATAAGCTTCAGGATTCTGACTTTGCTGAAGCAGGATTCTGAGCCTAGGACAACAGGGCAGGGCAGAAGGGAAGTTTGGAGAGGACTGGTTTGATGAGACTACTGTAATTTTCTGTTTTCAAACCTTGTTGGGCTTTGTTCTTTTAGAGAACTGTCTCGAGAGCTCTACTTACAAAGGCAGGTGACAGGGGACAGGTTTTCAGGGGGCTTGCTAAGTGAAAAATTATGTTCATATTACAATATCTGTCACATCCGTCTAGCCTCATGTATAGAACTCTAAGCAAGGAAAGGGAGTAGATTTCATTTCTGTAATGTCACTGGAGGCAGACAATAGAATTTTTCACATGGTAGAATTTATTTTTTGTAATTGTAAAATTCTTTTTTTAGTAATTATAATGCTGGAAGCAACCATAAAACAAAAGGCCTGAGCTGTCTCTGAGAGTATATCACACCTCTCAGGACTCTGTACATGAAATCCAGAAAATAACATAAGTTCCTCGGCATCCAGCCTTCCTCATGAAAGAACTTCCAGTGATTTGACTTTGGCCTTGTGCCTATTGGGTGGACATGTTGGGACACTTGCGTTGATCCCACAGACTAGACCAGGGCCATCTGCTCACGACTGCCATACTGACCCATGTGGTCCACCCATGAGGGTTCCAAAATGACCCAGAGGTCACTCAAGTGTTCACCCTAGGCTGTGACAGTCCATGGGTGTGTGATCCACAGGTTCTGCTCTCAGACGCTGGGTGCCAATTCCATGTGGTTAATGTACTAGTTGGTGTATCATCTGTTTCATTATTACATTCATTTATTCATTTAAGAAATATTACTGAGTGTTCTTTTCATGTCAGGAAGTGTGCTTGATAAAGTGGAGAGTAGATTGAGGAGGGGTTGGGGGAGATATTTATTACCGTGTTACTTCCTCCCAGGAAAAGTTCCACTCAAGGCTCAAATAGTCAAAGAAGCATTTGGTGCTAGTGTCCCTAGGAAGACTACACATCTCTCCACCATAGAACATCCTCTCATCTTATAGACTTTGGGTCACTGACTCTTAATTACATTGTGTTCTGTTTGTTTATTATGCCTTGATTGTTTTCTCATCTGCTTAGAAGAGGGTAATGAATCTTTTTCCAGGGAAATCTAGAGGAACTCTCTGCTAGACCACTTTAATGTTTTAATTCAACAATGCTGTACTGAACTCTAGAGATACAAAGAACCAGAATGCCTAGCCCTCAAGGACCTAGGAATTTAGAGGCTGAAATAGAAAAATAATTTTTTTTTTTTTTTTTTGCGGTACACGGGCCTCTCACTGTTGTGGCCTCTCCCGTTGTGGAGCACAGGCTCCGGACGCGCAGGCTCAGCGGTCACGGCTCACGGGTCCAGCAGCTCCGCGGCATGTGGGATCTTCCCGGACCGGGGCACAAACCCGCGTCCCCTGCATCGGCAGGCGGACTCTCAACCACTGTGCCGCCAGGGAAGCCTGAAAAATAAATATTTAATTATGATACAGTCGAGGTGTGTGTAATAACACAGCTTTTCTCAGAGTGGATCCCACAGACTTTCAAATCTATTCTCTAAGGTCTGTGAGTCTTGGCACTGGAGAGAGCCTACTATACTTGAATCTCAGTTCTGCCACTGACTGGTCATGCCATCGAAAGCAAGATATTTTAGCTCCTGAGCCCTAGCGTCCTCTCTGTAAAATGGGGGTCCTAGTTGCTAATTTTGTTGTGGAATTAAATGGGAAAGACACATAATTAATTGATCATTTCCTGTTGTACGGTGTACCTGGTGTCTTGTGTGCCTGATTTCAGCTGTGCATCCTCAGAATTACTACTCACTATAGCACAAAAACAGCACAGGCACATAAAGGCAAACACAACCATGACTTATTTATGACAAAAGGGACATAGAGAGGTAACTATACTGCATACCATTGGCAGAATACACCTAACATTGATTTATTCTCCTCTTTTCTTAGGAATGCCAGATTTCTGCTTAGGAATCCCTCCCATGCTAAACTAAATTCAACGCATTCCACTCTAAATTTAAATAGATAAAGTCTAGCTCTAAAATATTTCCCAAATCCTTTGAGGAATGACCCAATACCCTGTTTTCACCAGAAGACTCACTATGTATTTTTTATTAACCATGCAGTTGAGACTATTTTTCTGTTACTACAAATTATAATAAAAATATATGATGGTTTGTTTTCAGATGTTTGCATCTGCTTTTTTTTTTTTTTTTTTTTGCGGTACGCGGACCTCTCACTGTTGTGGCCTCTCCCGTTGCGGAGCACAGGCTCCGGACGCGCAGGCTCAGCGGCCATGGCTCACGGGCCTAGCCGCTCCGCGGCATGTGGGATCTTCCCGGACCGGGGCACAAACCCGTGTCCCCTGCATCGGCAGGCAGACTCTCAACCACTGCACCACCAGCGAAGCCCCTGCATCTGCTTTTGAGGAAAAGATTTGAATGTGGCAAATGTCACTTCGGCCTTTCCTGGTGGTCCAGTGGTTAAGACTCCATGCTTCCACTGCAGGGGGCATGGGTTCAATCCCTGGTTGGGGAAATAAGATCCTGCGTGCTGTGTGGCATGGCCAAAAATAGAAAAAAAAAAAAAAGTCACTTCTTTTCAAATACAATAGCTTAAGCAATGAGTTGGTAGCTTAATGTGGAAAATATAGCCACCCAAGTAAACCATGGTTACTGTTGAAGGACAACCAAAAGCAATGGAAAATAAAGCCAAAACAGAGTGTGAACCTGACCCTCTGGGCCCCTTGTGGGTATCCCTAAAGTTCAGATACACCCATCACGTAACCAGAGTTTCCCTCCCAGGGGGGCCATGCTACTGCCAACATTTACCTTTAGAGTATATGGGTATTCTTTTCAAGAGCAATAAACAGTGTATCAGAAAGATCAAACATATCAGTAAGTTCAGTATCTGGTGGATGCTTCAGTGTGCAGAACTGAAAAAGCATGAAGCTGGATTAAATTAGTTATTTTGAATGAACAAATATTCCATATTTCTTCAATTCTAAGATGTCTTCCATTTTAAGACACACCAAGTATTCAGACGCCAACTTACTTGGGAAAAAACATACACTTTAACAAGAATACGAACAGTATTTTGTGTAAAAAAAAACAGCATAGATTTCTCCATACACTTGCATGCCATTTGAATCCTCACCATCACAGTCAATGTTGATCCCAAGCTCTCTTCACCCTCAGAGTTGAGAGATCCTTCTAAGTCACTTTTCACCATTGACAGTGCAGCTTAGCATCATGTGACATCTTAATGTTACGCTGCACCTGCCGTGAGTCACCATACCCTTCTCTCAGCTTTGAATGCATAGTCAAGGTTCCTGCCTACAATGCTTAAGTCCCATATCCCCCGACTACTTCATTTTCTATTTATTCTCAACCTCAGTTCATTCTCTACCTCCCTGATCATTTTAAAATATACTGCCTGTATCACAGAGTTTAGCTCTTAATTGGGTAATGTCTTGTGTTCTTAATGTTTTCATGAGATAACATAAGTAGAAATGCTTTCAAAACTCTAAAATGATTCATAAATATTCATTCTTATTGTTTAAATATGTGCCTCTTCTCCACCCCGCTCCTACCCTCCAAGTTGAAGTCCTTGCAAGAGTAGATTTTGTCTTCTGCCGCCTTTATGTCCTGCACAGCACCTGGAAGACCTCTAGCCTACACAACACATGCTTGTATTATTTATTCACTTCCAGCAAAGGGCTTAACATGAAGGTGATTAACAGGTTGACATTTCTACTTAAAAAGTAGATGGTGTTGGTTTGCCCAGGAACTGATTTTACCATGCTTAGTAGCCTATCCCCACACCTGATAGGCCTTAGTTTATCCATATGGAGGAAGAGGAGAAAATTAAAATAACCACCATTTTATGATTGTTAGGATTATTCAAATCACCAGGCATAATGGATCCTAACTCAGCTCTGTAGTCCCTGTGTGGGCTTTGCTGTTGCACTCACCTAAGAGAACCATGTGAGTTTAAGTACTCTGCAAAATGCTTATATGATGGAGCCCTCACCCATACTTCCTGTGAGTGGTCTTGTTTTCTGCCTCTTTCTTGCAATTAAAAACTGATTCTCAGGAAACGGCAGGATTAGTCAGCAGTATTGACAGAAAAAAATAAGCACAAGGGAAAACCTTCAAGAAAGAGATGTTTCAACATAATGTGGATAAATGGGTCCAATTTTATCCCTGAAAACTGGTTCAAGAAACATTGAAAATCCATCCTTTACCTTCTAAAATTCTTTGCTTCTCCTAGAAACAGTAAACACCTCTTGAGGTTTGTCTCCAATTCAATAGTGCCATAGGAGAATGTGTCCTGGTTTTTAAAAAAATACATATATATGTATATATATGTGTGTGTTTATATATATGCTACCTCACCCCATAATAGTACAGACACAGTTAGGTTTATAATTGTATTTTATAAGGAGCTGAACAAGTTTAAGCAAAACATGACTGTTTACTGCCACCATTTTTCTATGGTCATTCTTGGTAGGTGGTAGGTATTTTTCTCTGAATTCTCTCAGGGTACTGTGTTCTTGTAATATATCTTGAGTAATAATGGCTTATAGCAATAGGATGTATTGCTTGGCACCATCTGTACCCACTGGATTCTCTAACTGTTGGTGACAGAATGCAAATCAGAAACATTTTGTACAAAGTATGTACTTTGAGAAGAGTGAGAATAGAAGAGGAAAGGCAATGCGCTCACTAGGAGCATGTTGTCACCTACCAGTCAAATATGTATTCATTCAACGTCTGCCACATGACCCATGCTCACGTGACATAAACACCAAGAATGTATGTTATTGAATTGAGTTGCTATTTACTGCATCCAACATCTCTTAAATTTAGTAAGAGCTGTTTAATTTTTTTCATTCATCTATTTAGTTCACCTTCATTTATTATATAGATAAACATCATGTCAAGATCTCACATGCGTTAGGACATTTTAAAATTGGTTTCTAAAGATTGCACTTACTTAAAAACATTTCTCTCTAGCTCTGCTTGGGATTACACACACACACACACACACATACACACACAAAGAATCTAATTACCATCTTTGGTTTAGTAAGCCTTCATAGACTTTATTCAGTACAAAAGACACAACTACAGAGGTGAAATTCCTGTTGAACAAGTCAGTCAATGTCCTTTACCACATATTTATTTAGTACATTTTACGTGCTAGGAACAAGTCTAGATTTCAAAAAACAAAACAAAGTCTCTGCTTCCAAAAAGTTTGTATTTGTATATGAGGAGATAGACAATGGAAAAATAAAATGAAATGAAATATTAAAAAGTGTACCCCATGGTAATGTTAAGTGCCACAAATGAAATAAAATAACGTGAAAGAAACTGGCTGGAAAGTGGGGGACATGCAGAAGTTCTTATTTAGCCACATTGGTCTAGGAAATTTTCTCTGAGGAGGTGACATTTAATTTGATACCTGAATATGGTGAAGTCGCAATCATGTGCTGGGGAATAAAATATTCCAAGCTACTGTGGCTGAAGAGTAACAGACATGGGAGAGAGTACAGGGAGATGGGCTTGAGAGGTGGGCAAGTGCCAGATGATGTAGGGTAGAAATAAATAAATAAAAGATTACTCTGATTACAATGAGGCGGAAAGACTGTGGTCATGAAAACTGTTACCGATGGCCAGGTTAGAGATGGTATTTTTGACTCTGCTTGTAGCAGGAGAGTTCAACTTCAAGGCAAGTACTGTCCTTGGAGCAACAAGTTATACTGGTGCATTAGATGTGGCATGGAAAGAAACTGACAAATTAGAGATAGGCTCTTGACCCTAGTAGCTAGATGGATAGTATTACCATTTACTTAAATGTTGAAGCCTTGGTATGCTGAGGATTCTGGGATTGGTGTTGGAGATGAGGAACCATTGGCTATTGGCTCTATTTTAAGTTTTTGGTAACTAGTGGGCTTCCAACTGATGTGTAAAGTAGGCAGTTAAGTATGATTCTGGAATTCAACAAAGAAGTCAGAGTTAAAAATATTCATTTGAGAATTATAGAGATCATTTTCAAAGCCATGATGCTAGATTAAATCACTTAGGGAGTTAGTGTAGTTATAGAGGAGATGTCTAGGGACAGCAGTGTTTAGACAGCTGGGAATGACCTTGAAGTTCAAGGAAAACAAGGCTTCCTCTAAGCCTAGAGAAGAATGTGTTCAAGAAGAGAACATCAAGAGCTGCTAAGAAATCAGATAAGAGGAAGACAAAAATTAACCAATAGCTTTAGCAAGATGTGGGTCCTTGGAGACCTTAATAAATTGAGCCATGACACTGGGCTCGATTTGGAGTGGATCGAGCAGAGAACAGGGGGTAAAGAAGTGGAAATGGCAACTATAGATAGAACCGTAGAGCTAGGAGTCTTGCTATGGAGGGAGGTGGAAAAGTGTGGTAATGGTTTGGAGTCACGGCAGTGTTTTGTTTGTTTTAAAATGAGTGATGTTAGAATTATGATAGTGGGAATGATCCAGAAAGTGAGGAGAAAGAAATGATACCAAAGGAAAAGGGAATGTTGGCAGAGCAAAGACCAAGAGAAATTTTGAAGCAAAAGGATTCAGAGCCTAAGTGGAGTGTTTGTTGTGGGTAAGAGCAGGGTCATCTTACCTGTTGTCATGGCAGGAAAAGCAGTGCATGAGTGCAGGTAAAAAAAAAACAGGCGACTTGGTGGCTCCTCCATAGCAAATTGTAATGGTGTGCTCTCTCAAATACAGCAGTTAATTCTTTTGTAAATAATTGCTTGCTGTAGACGTTCTTTATTAAAAATCCAATACAGCAGATTTACAGTTGTTAGGAGAGTAGTAAAGAAAATACTCTGTATTTTCTCTGATATATATATCAACTAAAATTTAAATAATAATCCCATTGAAACCATTTTTGTCAATACAGTGGTGGAAAAAAAAATTCAAAATAGAAAGTAAAAGCAAGAAGAATTCATCCGCTTGAAAAAGATATGAAAATGATACCAAATAATGTTGATCTTCACAAGAAATTCCTTTGTTGTCAGCAGACACATTTTCAAGCCTTCCACATTTTAATTTTTTTAAATAGGGCAACTGTCAATTTTAATTACTCCATCCTGCTTTGCATAATAATTTACATATTTATCCACCAAGAATGCTCTCATAAAGGACAATATCCCATGAGAGATGAAAAGGCTTGATTCTTGAATCCCACTTTTGCCTTCTTGAAAAACAAACCCTCTTTTTCAGCAGCAAAATTGTAGTATTGAGAAAGACAGTGGGCCAGGTCAGTGGTTTGCAGTTAATTTTTTACTGTGAAATTCTATTATACAAAATTGCTTGGAGCAACTCTTGTCAACACTGCCCCAGTTCAAACAGTTTTTGTTTTTTAACCATGAAAAATAATTCTTGTCTAAAGCAGGATGATCACAAAGAAGTTTTATCAGCTCCAAACAAGGAAAGCTAAGCCAATTTTGAGAAAAAAAAAAAATCGTTCACAATTTTCATTTACTAGTAATTTAAATGTTTACTGTTATCCTTTACTGAACAAATAAAGATTTTGGTCTTTAGACTTCAGGCCTATGCTGTGAGTTGCTTAGGGTTTTGGGAACTCTGGTTGAGGTTTTATTCTTATCTCAATCATAAAGTTCTCTGGGTATGACCTAAAGTCTTAGCTCTCTCTTGATTTTCTGCTTCTCTGTGAGTGAGGTATATATATCCTGATAGTGGGATAAACTCACATTCAAACTGCTCTATAATATACTTTCCAGTGTATAGGCTCTTTGCATTGTTTTCTCAATTTCTCCAAGTATAGCACATCCAAAAAGACCACATGGAACCCCAAGAAGATGATCACAGGTAGGCCAGAGATCTTTTTCCAAAACTTGGATGTGACATTAAAGAGCTGGAAACACTTAAGGACCCCATGACATTAATTAAGTGAAATTCCTGCTAACACTAGCGTTGATGGTTGAACTCCAATTACCAACTCCAGTTACCCCATTGTGGCTCCCACTGCCCGTCCACCCTTCCTTCATACCTGACTTTTCAGGTCATCACAAGATAACCAGTTAGTTTGCATCCCCACAGGGCTCAGGCATCCTTTTTAAAATTTGATTAATAATTGAGTGCTTTTCGAAGAATGTTCCACAGAGGTGTAAAGTCTCATGGGTGGGTCTCAGGGTCACTGCTGGGAAGTAGTAGAGTAACTGAGAATACTCCAGTCCTATCTTTCCTTTGCCAGCAGAGCATCTCCATTCCTCTTTATTTTGTAATTTTAGGGTTATACCATAGACTTTATTTTGAGAAAGTATTTTGCTTTGGAAAATCACAGAAATTACCCATATTAACGGAAGTGGAGGAATTAGTCTGTGAATCCTCCTAGGTAGAGTTTTCACTATGACATTTTAGAGGCAATGCCTTAACCTTGTGGACCCAAGACAGAGTGGAAGTGAAGGATGGACATTCATGCACAGTTAGTCTCTATGTTATTTTAAATCACATGGAGAGTCAGCCTGCCCACCTTAGAGTAAGAGAGGCAAATGTTGCTCCCATGGTAGCAATAAGGAAAACGTTCTCTCTGGATATCTCAGAAAATAGCATTTTCCTCCTTTCCCATTTCTTTAGGTCCCTGTTTGGTTTTTGCAATCTTTGCTTTAATACCGTGCAAGGGGTACAAATGGGAACTTGTATTTTTCTTGGGGAAAAAAAAAACATAGTTAAATAAAAGCTTACTTACAGTGTCTCCTACTTCTTCTAGTGAGTCACAGAAATTATTAATGATGTTTCATCACTGAACACCCATACCATGAATCAAGAAAGAAAACACTAAGATGCAAGGTCCTGTCCCTTCTGTCATGTAGTAGAAAGGAGCAATGGAGAAATAGAAGGAGCTGAAAACATACACAGAACTTTTGTCACCTTTAGGGTACTCTTTGTTTAATTTTCACTCTTTCAGGAATTCTCTTCATATGTCATTAACCCAGATATATTTGCCTTACAAAATCTCAACATCTCACTAGATGGTAGGGAGTTACTTGTTTGTCCAGGTCGGGGAACGAGAGAGGAGAGAGAGTGCAGGCTGATTTTCCCCAGCTCACTCCCACCCCTCTCCCTTTCAGGGGCAGCTTCATTGATTATTCTGTAAGTCATCTTAAAGCAAGATTCTGGGTCCAGATTTTGGCTTTTGCGTAGAAAAAGGAATTCCTATCCTTTGTGGCTTTACAGTTAGAGAGCTCCTTACATCTCAATTTCAGTCTTGGGGAGTGGGAACAGAAGCCACGTCATTGGACTTGGCTGATAACTACATCTAAAGAAAGAGCGGACCCTGCTGCCTGGTGGTGCCCCAAGGATGTAATGTTTTTCTCTGATGTAGCACTTATACAGTCGGGGATGTCTTGCAAAATGGAGGGAATTATCCAACTGCTGTAGTTACAGTGACTCATTGACACAAATGCTGAGAGGCAGATGTGGCATAAATAACGAGAGAACACACAGAAAACTCTTCATTATCAAATCCAGCCCTACGTTCTCATCACGCAGGAAGTGGCCAAGGTCACAGACGCCGATGGTGAGAACCTGTGTTTTCCCCAAAGCTTCCCCCACCTGGAGGACTGAACAGTGGCTATGAGAGCCCTGACCTATTAGAGTAAACTGAAAAAGCAAACACGAACCACCCTCTAAGATTAGAAACTGTGTGGCGTCAAATGAAAACTGCCGTACGGATGGAATAAATAGGGCATGTTTAGGGAACGTGCCAAAGCCACAGAGCAAAAGGGAACCAAACCAAAGCATGACTCCAGCAAAAGTTGGGCTGAGCTGCAAAGAGACAGTTACAAAAAAGGCAGTCAAATCAATTTTCTCAGTGGTGTAGGTGGCAGCCGCTATGAGCAGACATAGTAGCTCTGAAGTTAGACACACCTGGGTGAGTACAAGGGCTTGCTCACGCTCTCACAGCCCCAGTTATCTTCTTTATAAAATGGGAGGACAGCAGCCCTTACCTTGCAGAATTTTTGTGAGACTAAAGAGATAATGAACTTGAATGTAAAGGGTGAGCACAGTACCAGGTATGTACACACTCGGTGAATGAGGGTGTTTCTTGCTATTTTCCATTAAGAATGGGGTGTGGATATGGGTCAAGAGGTGCTCGGTGCAAGGAGTCCCTAATTCTCTTCTTTTTCTCGCCCTCCCTCAATTCCCTTCTTCTCTCTTCCCGCCAGCAGGTACATACTCATCCACAGGCTAGAAGTGGAACTCTTATCGAGCGCATTGACAGTAGTTAAAATAATGGATGCTTCAGAGGGAGAACAACATGAAGTTATCGACCACTTAATTATTTGTATAATTCATTCATGTTTACCCTGGGATCAGATACTTAGAGAGGAAATACACCATAGTCTTGAAGAGCATGGCCTCAGGAGACTGTGTTCAAATCCCAGCTCCCACTTACTGTATACCTTGCGACTTGGGCACTTAATCTCTCTGTATTTCCAGTTCTTTCTCTGTACAGTGGAGAAAATGATCCACATAATGCTATGAGAATTACATGGATTCATTTTGGCAAGTGCTAAATGCTACTTACTTAGTAAGTGCTACTTAAATGTTTATTAAATAAATAAGTAAACACTAATAGACACAGTATAGTAGGATATCTCCACACGTAGAGGATAACTAATTAAAATAAAAATTTTACCGTTTTATTTTTTCTGCAAGAAATGGGCAAGATCTAGAATTTCAGTTAAAGATCCTGATAGTCATAGTAAATACTTAGTTTAACTTTATGTCTTTTAGAAGAAAAACCAGTAAGCCTTGTCTGGAGTACTGCGAAAAAAGAAATACACACTTCACAATTTTTAAATCAAGAACACTGTGTTCACTATAGCCCAAGTGATGGTCACATACCTATTATATTATGAGGGATTCTACTTCTTTTGTCCTTACTTCGTATAATATCACCTAATGTCAATTTGTTACAGCAATACCTTTAACATCTATCTCATTTCTTTATATTTTTACAACATGATATGAGGACATTTAATGGGTTGAGCATTTTTAAGCCAAAAGTTCAGTTGTAATGCTGGCTCTTATTCCTGAAGTAACTATTTTTCATCATCATGAAGTAGCAACCTGTGTTTTTTAGTTCTAGTATAAGTTCAAGATTCCAAAAGACTTCATCACACAATTCTATATTTGTATTTTTCAGTTGCTTCACATTTGCTGCCAAAGATTCATTCATTTCTCCATCCATTCATCAAACACTGAGAATCTATGATATGCTAGGATCTCTGCTAGAAATTGGGTACTAGAGTGAATAATTTTTCAGAATTTTTCTCAATAATATTCACTATGGTTAATGGTTATTTTACATTTTGGGAGCTGGAGAGAGAATCAAATAGATTCATTAATGGATAAAGTTAAGTAGCCTTGAGCAGTCATTTAAAAATCTTGAAATATTCACCTAATTGTGATTTCTCTCTTTGTAGTAAAAGTATGCCATAATGGAAACATTTCCCCTCTGGGAACAAGGAACTCTAGATCCACAAGAGATTAAGGATTTGGGGCAGGAAACACCAACCCCTCCCATGGGTAGAATGGGAATGATGACAAGCAGGCTCTCTCATACTTCTAGCCCAAGCAGGCTCTCTCATACTTCTAGCCCTCATGTTTTCTACCTATTAAAGGCCCAGCACCTTAAAATCGTCACCGATTTGGGGTATATGTCCTGTCCTGAAGGACACTATGCCATTCAAAGTATCATCTTCAAATTCGCACTCTATGTGCATCTTCAAAAGATATTTTCACACTGTATCACACTGGCAGCTTCCGAGTGATGCAGTATGTGATGGGACCAGTGGATTCCGTAGTCAGTGTCTACATCTGTACCTCTTTACTGCTTTGTGGGTCCTTTCTTTTGAGGCAGTATTTTGTGAGAACCGATGTCAGTAGCTCAATCTCCAAGCCCTCTGATAGGGGTGCTGGCCAAGCTCCTGTGGGCAGGAAGGGTAAATATGTGATAATCTAGGCAAAGATAAATTGCTGCCTTCGGGCAGAGTGAAAGGAGTTCAGTGTAATCAACCTGCCACCAAGTAGCTGATTGTTCTTGATGGATGGTGCCGTAACCAGAGTTCAACACTGGCCTCTGTTGCTGACAGGTTGAACATTAGACAGAGGCAAAGTCTACGTGAGCCCTACCGAGTGAGAGTCCACGCCATTGGCCTTATGTGTAGCCTCCCTTTCTGCTACCGTGGCTACTCCACTCACAAGCTCATTGTGCCAGGACTGAGGAGAGAGACTGTCCACTTTGTGGTTCAGTGGCCCTTCTTTGGTGGCTGTTTTGTGGTAGGTGTTAACAAGAGCTATAAAGATATTCACACTTCATGCCCACTCCCATAAGTCTACCTACCCTACCTCAGACCTTCCTGTCTCCAATCTTCTAATCTTTCTTCTTCTAGGACCTGGATCAAGGAGCCATATGTTTTCTTACCTTGGGCCACTTCTTTTTCCACACAATGTCAGTGACAAGATCCACCACTGAAAACTGTTTATCATGAGGATTTCCCTCACTGCTACCTTTCAAGGTCATCCCTAAGTGGGATCAGAAGCAGTTCACTTTCACTTTGCACACACTAAGTTGAACCATCTTCAAACCAAACTCCACCACTTTCCTCCTCTATCAGCTACTCCTACAGGACTTCTTGCGTGATCAGGGCATCTGAGGGTAAGGAGCCAGTGCAATGGGGGTAGATGACTCTGTCACCTGCTCATGTAGCTTACTTGTGCCTTTTGGTCCTGCTCATGTACAATCATGAATGTACCATTTCTATCTTAAAATGAAGTGCTGCTGGCCCACTTCTTATGACTTGATGAATCTGGCAAAAGCCAACTCATGATACATGGCTCTGGCAGTATGGTCCCTTGATGTCTCATGACCAGATAATACCAGGGCCTAATAACACATCAGGAATGGATTTTTAAATGGTATATGGTTCTGGGCTTCAGGTGGCATGGCCTTCTTCCAGAACCTTTGGGTTGCTTGCCATAAACCTCACAGAGCATCTTATCTCATACAAACACCTGCCTGTTTATAGGAAACAAGTGACAGGGCTGTGTACATCCCAGAGGCAGAGCCCTTTCTCTTTCTGGGTCTACAACCCACTGAAATCTGGGCATTTTCCATGTCACTCTCTAAGTGGGTCACAGCCGTGTTCCCAACTGTGGATACAGTGTTGTGCCATTGTGTTGCGGGTGTTTTTTTTTTTAATTGGGTGTTATAAGACGCACTACTTTCTCCTTTACTTTGGAGGGAATATTCTAGCATGTCCCAGACCACTGAACTCTTACAAATCTTCACTGAGTATTTGTAGGGATTATCTCCTACTTTCTGGAGCATGA
Organism: Tursiops truncatus; assembly: GCF_011762595.2. Taxonomy (NCBI): domain Eukaryota; kingdom Metazoa; phylum Chordata; class Mammalia; order Artiodactyla; family Delphinidae; genus Tursiops; species Tursiops truncatus. Next base: position 79,782,692 of record NC_047040.1, on the reverse strand, counting down.
TGGATCTTGTCAAGGTCTCCAGGTGCCTGCCACTTCATGCTCATTGGGGCTGATTAAAATGGTGTGGACCAAAATGACATTATAATGTTATGTCTAGATGTGTCAAAATAAATTGCTTCTAATGCTCTGCTGATATGGATAGAAGAATGTATTCACTAAATCAATGCTACATAAAATGCCCCTAAAGGCATTTTACTCTGTTCTAGCTAAGCTACCACATCTGGCACATCAGCTCTAAATGGGGCTACTATTTGTTTAAGTTTATGGTTGTCTACAGTGATCCTCCAGTACCCAACAGGTTTCTGTAGAAGCTAGAACTGTGGATTATATCGGGACGTTATGGTAACCATCACGTCTACATTCTTTAAGTCTTTATAGGTGACAGTCATCTTTGTCATGTCCCTGGGATAAAATATTGCTTTGGATTTGCTATCTTGGTTGGGATGGGGTTACTTTCAGGACTTCCACTTAGTCTTCCCCACTTTAGTAGCTCTTACAAGCCAACATAAGAGTTTTGCCATTACCAATACGTTGTTTCAAATTAAACATTTCGGAACAATGGAAATGTCCACCAGGTAAGTCTGTGGACCAAGTAGATTTACTCTTGGTAAATCTGGTGCCAGAACCCCATTTGTTATCTGGCTGTCACAGGATCCCACTCTAACAGGGGGGCCAGGATGACCTTTTGGGTTCCTGAGTATCAGTATCTCTTGGGTATTGTGTTCAACTGTCCTCAGAATGTCTGGGTATTTCCCTTTCCTAGTATATGGTTATAGGACTAAATAGCTGTAAGTTCCTTTGTAAGAACTAGGAAATCCTTTCCATCTATACTTGCCTTAGTGTTTGGAATCCTTCTTCATTTATACTGAGCCTCTCCCTCAGTCAGTGGAGTCTGAATATTATAATTGGCTCAGGCCCAGAAATTAAGCAAGGGATTTGTGACTTTTTCTTGGGGAGGCTGAGCTCAGCCTTCTGATCATTCATCCTTGATTCCTTCTGATTAAACAATTATAGATTGTTTAAACAATACCCTTGTCGGTGGCACATCTATCGATATTTTTGCCCCTTGGAGCACAATGTTCGATGAACCATCTCCATGCTTTGTGGGTCAGGCCCAAGATCGCCATTCTGACCTTGCCATTTATTATGATAATTATGACAATTATCCTCTGATAGTGAAGTATAGGAACCAGCTGTCCTCAATTATTTGTGTTCCAGTCATCTCAATGCTACTAGAGAGCCCAGTTCTGTAACATCATCTCCTATTGTCAGTCCTGGAATACTGCTGTGGAGACAGCCATAACTGAGTTTCTAAAGCATGTTGGTACCCCCCTCACCAGTCTATATTAAGAAAGAATAGGTCACTTCTAGGAGCCTTAAGTGCTCAAAGAACTAAGACTTCAATATTCTGGAGTGCATCAAGCTCAGATTTTCCCAGCCCAAGTCTCAGAATTCTATTCCTTCCTAATCAGGACTTGGTATAGAATAATGGTTGGGTTTGAAAAGACAACCTTCTTTAGAGTTCTACTAGGTATGTAATTAAATCCTGAACCCTACCATCACCTTTTTTTATCCTTTGACTTCAGGAGATGAGAGTCTCTCTATGCTGTCCAGGAGGTTCTTGGGCTTTCTCACTTCTGCTTAAATTTTGATTAATCATTCCCAGTCCGCCATTGTCTTTCTCCAGTTGATTGATACACTCAGCACCTGTAATGTGATTCCTTAATACATACAATCAGTACTTCCATAACTGACAAATACCTTAGATATTGAACCACTCAGTCCATTTCCTTCCACTAGTATCACATTCCAGCTCACAGTTGCACAACTATGGCAGGCAAAGGGCTATCAATGATGGAGCTTTTTTTGTCAGCCAACTGGGAGATGATGGAGCCCCCGAATCCCATTTTACACTGGTCTTTCTAGGAGCACACCTGGCATCAATTGTCTTAGATTGGATTCCTTGGAATAAGATTACTAGATAGAGACTTCATGCTGTGCTATCCTTTCAGAGTTGTCCTGAATCCAGGCATCTACTAGTTATTGGATGTGGGCTTACCCAGGCATAACCTTGGGAGAAGCATCTTCCTTAGGCCAAAGACAATGCTTGATGAGGGACACAGCTGGGAGCAATCAACAACCTACATTCCTAGTGGCTGAGGGAATGAGTGCCTTAGTCTTCAAGGGGTGACAATTTGAAACTCATTTCAAACTTTCTATTTCTTCTCCCCTATTCCTTAATTTTTTAAATTGGAAACAATTCATACAGTGCACTCACACGTACACATGAGGTCAGTCATACACACACACACACACACACACACACACACACACACACACACACACACACATACACAGCAAGCAAGTGACAAAGAGAAAGAAGAATTGTGCTGCTTTACCTTTGACTATCTTATAAGAAATTTTATTCATTTTCATTTCCACTTTTGATTCTTTTTTCAATTCTTTCTCAGTTTTGATGATTAGAATTCCCAACCAATGAAAGTTATAATTTTATTCATAATTTATAGACCCCTGATTAAATACCTGTATTAGGTGAAATATTTTTAATAGAGTTGTTTTTCTGAGATAATCATAGATTCATATGCAGCTATAGGAAATAATACAGAGGTCCTGTGTTCCCTTTACCCAGGTTAACCAATGGTAACATCTTACAAAACTATAGTACAATATCACAACCAAGATATTGATATTAGTAGTCAAGATACAGAACATTTCTACCACCAGAAGTATCCCTCACTTTGCCCTTTTGTAGCCCTACCCTCCTCCCTCCCCCTACTGACTCCTCCTTAACCCCTGGCAAACATGAATCTGTTCTCCATTCCTATAACTTTGTCATTTCAAGAATGTTATGTAAATGGTATCATATTTGGTTTGGCCTTTTTCACTCATCATAATTTTCTGAAGAATAATCCATCTTATTGTATATCAATAGTCTCTTTTTTAATCTCTTTTTTATTGCTATGTACAGTTCTATGGTATAAATATACCACAGTTTAATCATTTACCCACTGAAGGACTTTCAGGTTGTTTCTAGTTTGGTGCTATTGTGAATAAAGCTGCTATAAACATTCATGTACAAGTTTTTGTGTGACCATAAATTTTTATGAGATAAAAGGCCAGGAGTGGAATTGCTGAGTCATAGGCAGTTGCATGTTTAGTTTTTTAAGAAACTGCAATATTCTTCAGAGGGACTGTTCCATTTTACATTCCCATAAGCAATGCATGAGTAACCAAGTTTTTCTGCATCCCTTGCCAGCATTTGGTTGAGTTTTCCAGTCCATGAACATAAACATGAATATGGTCAGACTCCTGATCTATTTAGATCTTTGATTTCTTTCATCAGCATTTTGTAGTTTTCAGCTATAATATCTGTGCATGTATTGTTTTGTTTGCAGTTAAGTATTCCATTTTTTTAAATGACTGTAAATAATAGTGTATTTTTAATTTTGGTGCCTACATACTCATTGCTAATATATAGAAATGTAAATAATTTTTGTATGTTAATCATACATCCCAAGACCTTGCTGAACTAATTTATTAGTTGTAGGAGGTATATATACAAGGTTTTAGGAAGGTGTGTATATATATATATATATATATATATACACACACACACACACACACACACACACACACACACGCACATACCTTGGGATTTGCTATGTCTGATCTATAAGCCTTTTATGTCCTTTTCTTACCTTCTTGCACTTGCTAGAATTTTAGTATTATGTTGAATAAGAGGGGTACAAGTGAACATCCTTGCCTTGTTTCTGATTTTAGGGGAAAGCATTCACTATTCACCATTAACTGTAAAGTTACCTGTAGGATTCTTGCAGATGTTCTCTATTAAGGTGAAGTAGTTCTCTTCTATTCCTGTTTTTCTGTGTGTTTTGAATTGTAACACAAATGCTACAGATTCTTGCTGTTCTAACTGAGGTTTAGTAGATTTTCTTGAATGAATGTTTCTCTATTTCCTTTACTACAATTTCTTGAGACTTTAAATTATTTTCTAAAAAACTTTCATTGGCTAAATTCTTGTTTTTCTAAGAGAGGGCTCACAGGCAGTCCCATTGCATTTTGCTACATTTTCTTGAGTGGGGAAGAAAGGGAAGGATTTATCATTTCATTCCTATAATAACACATGGAAATATATCACTAGAGTGAATATGTAATATCATGGGTGTGATGTGGTAAAATATTTAGGACTTCTAAGATAAACAATAAGAAGTTATTAAAGGTTTCAAGCAAAGAAAGGGCAGAATTTTTTTTTTTTTTTTTTTTTTTTTGCGGTACTCGGGCCTCTCACTGTTGTGGCCTCTCCCGTTGCGGAGCACAGGCTCCGGATGCGCAGGCTCAGCGGCCATGGCTCACGGGCCCAGCCGCTCCACGGCATGTGGGATCTTCCCGGACCGGGGCACAAACCTGCGTCCCCTGCATCAACAGGCGGACTCTCAACCGCTACGCCACCAGGGAAGCCCAAAAGGGCAGAATTTTAACCACCATGACTATGGCAGTTCTTATACTTGCTTCAAGAATGTGAGTTTGGGTGGAGACCTTCAAGATGGTGGAGGAGTAAGATGTGGAGATCACCTTCCTCCCCACAAATACATGAGAAATACATCTACATGTGGAACAACTCCTACAGAACACCTACTGAATGCTGACAGAAGACCTCACACTTCCCAAAAGGCAAGAAAATCCCCACATACCTGGGTAGGGCAAAGGAAAAAGAAAAAACAGAGACAAAAGAATAGGGACAGGACCTGCACCTCTGGGAGGGAGCTGTGAAGGAGGAAAAATTTCCACACACTGGGAAGCCCCTTCACTGGTGGAGACAGGTGGGGAGAGCTTCGGAGCCACGGAGGAGAGCGCAGCAAGAGAGTGCAGAGGGCAAAGTGGAGAGATTCCCGCACAGAGGATCAGTGCTGACCAGCACTCACCAGCCCGAGAGGCTTGTCTGCTCACCCGCTGGGATGGGCGGGGGCTGGGAGCTGAGGCTTGGGCTTCGGAGGTCACACCCCAGGGAGAGGACTGGGGTTGGCTGCGTGAAGACAACCTGAAGGGGGCTAGTGCACCACAGCTAGCTGGGAGGGAATCTGGGAAAAACTCTGGACCTGCCAGAAACACAAGAGACCTCTGTTTTGGGGTGCACAGAGAGAGGGGATTCCTTCCCAGTGTGCTCAAAGAAGGCAGAGCACAACCTAAGTGAGCTCCAGAGACAGGCATGAGATGCAGCTATCAGCTTGGACCCCAGAGACAGACATGAGCCGCTAACGCTGCTGCTGCAGCAACCAAGAAGCCTGTGTGCAAACACAGGTCACTACCCACGCCTCCCCTCCCGGGAGCCTGTGCAGCCCGCCACTGCCAGGGTCCCGTGATCCAGGGACAACTTTCCCAGGAGAACACATGGCAAGCCTCAGGCTGTTGCAATGTCACATCGGCCTCTGCCACCTCAGGCTCGCCCTGCATTCCAATTACGACTACCACACCCCTCCCTCTCCCCAGCCTGAGAGAGCAAGAGAGGCCTAATCAGCTGCTGCTTTAACCCCTCCTGTCTGGGCAGGGAACAGATGCCTGAGGGTGGTCAACATGCAGAGGCAGGGCCAAAACCAAAGCTGAACCCCAGGAGCTGTGTGAACAAAGAAGAGAAAGGGAAATTTCTCTGTGAAGCCTCAGGAGCAGCAGATTAAATCCCCACAATCAACTTGATAAACCCTGCATCTGCAGAATACCTGAATAGACAACGAATGTTCCCAAAAATGAGGCAGTGGACTTTGGGAACAACTGTAGACTTGCGGTTTGCTTTCTGCATCTAATTTGTTTCTGGTTTTATGTTTCTTAGTTTAGTATTTAGTGCTTATTATCATTGGTGGATTTGTTTATTGGTTTGGTTGCTCTCTTCTTTTTTTTATACATATATATTTTTTCTCCATTTTCTCTTTTTGTGAGTGTGTATGTGTATGTTTCTTTGTGAGATTTTGTCTATATAGGTTTGCTTTTACCATTTGTCCCAGGGTTCTGTCCATTTTGGGGGGTGTTTTTTTTCTTTCTTCCTTTTCTTTTGAGCTGTGTGGCTGACAGGGTCTTGGTATTCCTGCCGGGTGTTGGACCTGAGCCTCTGTGGTGGGAGGGCCAAGTCCAGGACATTGGACCACCAGAAACCTCCGTGCCCCAAGTAATATCAATTGAGAAGCACTATCCCAGAGATCGTCATCTCAATACTAAGACCCATCTCCACCGAATGGGCAGCAAGCTCCAGTGCTGGACACCCCATGCTAAATGACTAGCAAGACAGGAACACAACCTCACCCATTAGCAGAGAGGCTGCCTAAAGTCATACTAAGTTCACAGACACACCAAAACACACCACCAGATGCAGCCCTGCCCACCAGAAAGACAAGATCCAGCCCCACCCACCAGAACAGAGGCACCAGTCCCCTCCCTTACCCACTGGGGGTAGATACCAAAAACAACAGGAACTACAAACCTGCAGCCTGTGAAAAGGAGACCCCAAACACAGTAAGTTAAACAAAATGAGAAGACAGAGAAATATGCAGCAGTTGAAGGAGCAAGGTAAAAACCCACCAGACAGAACAAAGGAAGAGGAAACAGGCAGTCTACCTGAAAAAGAATTCAGAGTAATGATAGTAAAGATGATCCAAAATCTTGGAAATAGAATGGAGAAAATACAAGAAATGTTTAACAAGGACCTAGAAGAACTAAAGAGCAAACAAACAATGATGAACAACACAATAAATGAAATTTAAAATTCTTTAGAAGGAATCAATTGCAAAATAACTGAGGCAGAAGAACAGATAAGTGACCCGGAAGATAAAGAGTGGAAATAACTGCCGCAGAGCAGAATAAAGAAAAAAGTATGAAAAGAATTGAGGACAGTCTCAGAGACCTCTGGGACAACATTAAATGCCAACATTCTAATTATAGGGGTCCCAGAAGAAGAGAAAAAGAAAGGGTCTGAGAAAATATTTGAAGAGATTATATTTGAAAACTTCCCTAATATGGGAAAGGAAATAGTCAAGTCCAGGAAGCACAGACAGTCCCATACAGGATAAATCCAAGGATAAACATGCCTAGACACATATGAATCAAACTATCAAAAATTGAATTCAAAGAAAAAATATTAAAAGCAGCAAGGGAAAAGCAACAAATAACATACGAGGGAAACCCCATAAGGTTAACAGCTGATCTTTCAGCAGAAAATCTGCAAGCCAGAAGGGAGTGGCAGAACACATTTAAAGTGATGTAAGGGAAAAAACTACAACAAGATTACTCTACCCAGCAAGGATCTCATTCAGACAGAAAAATTAAAAACCTTATAGACAAGCAAAAGTTAGGGAATTCATCACCACAAAACCAGCTTTACAACAAATGCTAAAAGAATTTCTCCAGGCAGGAAACACAAGAGAAGGAAAAGACCTACAATAACAAACCCAAACAATTAAGAAAATGGTAATAGAAACATATATATTGATAATTATCTTAAGTGTAAATGGATTAAATGCTCCAACCAAAAGACAGA